>NC_088405.1:1087952-1100452 GCF_034236695.1 Oncorhynchus nerka
AGGGCCTATATAACAGTACAGACCAGAACCTACCAGGAACTATGGACCAGACAGACTTGGTAGGGCCTATATAACAGTACAGACCAGAACCTACCAGGAACTATGGACCAGACAGACTTGGTAGGGCCTATATATGGACCAGACAGTACAGACCAGAACCTACCAGGAACTATGGACCAGACAGACTTGGTAGGGCCTATATAACAGTACAGACCAGAACCTACAGAACCAGAACAGACTTGGTACCTATATAACAGGAACCTACCAGGAACTGGGACCAGACAGACTTGGTAGGGCCTATATAACAGTACAGACCAGAACCTACCAGGAACTATGGACCAGACAGACTTGGTAGGGCCTATATAACAGTACAGACCAGAACCTACCAGGAACTATATGGACCAGACAGACTTGGTAGGGCCTATATAACAGTACAGACCAGAACCTACCAGGAACTATGGACCAGACAGACTTGGTAGGGCCTATATAACAGTACAGACCAGAACCTACCAGGAACTATGGACCAGACAGACTTGGTAGGGCCTATATAACAGTACAGACCAGAACCTACCAGGAACTATGGACCAGACAGACTTGGTAGGGCCTATATAACAGTACAGACCAGAACCTACCAGAACCTGGACCAGACAACTTGGTAGGGCCTGGAAGACAGAACCTACAGACCAGACTTGGTAGGGCCTATATAACAGTACAGACCAGAACCTACCAGAACTATGGACCAGACAGACTTGGTAGGGCCTATATAACAGTACAGACCAGAACCTACCAGGAACTATGGACCAGACAGACTTGGTAGGGCCTATATAACAGTACAGACCAGAACCTACCAGGAACTATGGACCAGACAGACTTGGTAGGGCCTATATAACAGTACAGACCAGAACCTACCAGGAACTATGGACCAGACAGACTTGGTAGGGCCTATATAACAGTACAGACCAGAACCTACCAGGAACTATGGACCAGACAGACTTGGAAGGGCCTATATAAAAAGTACAGACCAGAACCTACCAGGAACTATGGACCAGACAGACTTGGAAGGGCCTATATAACAATACAGACCAGAACCTACCAGGAACTATGGACCAGACAGACAGACTTGGAAGTACAGACCAGCCAACCATGGGAGAGCCTGATTCATAGCTTCCTGGTCCACAGAGAGCCAGCTGATTCATAGCTTCCTGGTCCACAGAGAGCCAGCTGATTCACAGCTTCCTGGTCCACATAGAGCCAGCTGATTCACAGCTTCCTGGTCCAGCAGAGAAATGGTGGTTCCACTCCTTCAGTACTGTGTGTACACACACACACACACACACACACACACACACACACACACACACACACACACACACACACACACACACACACACACACACACAGTGTACAGCTCAGTCCTGTCCAACAGTGAGACAGCCAACTGGGTTCTGTCCTGTACTAACTTACATTGGGAGAACATGAAGCCAAACAATGTGTTGAGAAAGACCAGATCACTGAGAGAGAAACACAGAGGAATACACACAAGAGGTGAGCAGTGGGCGGGACACACACACACACACACACACACACACACACACACACACACACACACACACACACACACACACACACACACTTCATGTCCACACACACACAAATACACACACACCATGCCCCCCCACACACACCACACACACACCATGCCCACAAACACACAAATACACACACACACCATGCCAACACACACACACACACACACACACACCATGCCCACACACAACACACACACACACACACACCATGCCAACACACACACACACACACACACACACCATGCCCACACACAACACACACACACCGTGCACACACACACCGTGCCCACACACACCGTGCACACACACACCGTGCCCACACACACCGTGCCCACACACACACACCGTGCCCACACACACCGTGCCCACACACAACACCATGCCCACACACAACACACACACACCGTGCACACACACACCGTGCCCACACACACAGTGCACACACACACCGTGCCCACACACACAGTGCCCACACACACACACCGTGCCCACACACACACACCGTGCCCACACACACAGTGCCCACACACACACACCATGCCCACACACACCGTGCCCACACACACACACCGTGCCCACACACACAGTGCCCACACACACACACCGTGCCCAGACACACAGTGCCCACACACACACACCGTGCCCACACACACCGTGCCCACACACACACACCGTGCCCACACACACCGTGCCCACACACACACACCATGCCCACACACAACACACACACACCGTGCACACACACACCGTGCCCACACACACAGTGCACAAACACACCGTGCCCACACACACAGTGCCCACACACACACACCGTGCCCACACACACCGTGCCCACACACACACACCGTGCCCACACACACAGTGCCCACACACACACACCATGCCCACACACACCGTGCCCACAGACACCGTGCCCACACACACACACACAGTGCCCACACACACACCGTGCCCACACACACAGTGCCCACACACACACACCATGCCCACACACACAGTGCCCACACACACACACCATGCCCACACACACAGTGCCCACACACACACCATGCCCACACACACCGTGCCCACACACACACACACTGTGCCCACACACACACACCGTGCCCACACACACACCGTGCCCACACACACACACCGTGCCCACACACACACACCGTGCCCACACACACACCGTGCCCACACACACCGTGCCCACACACACACACACGTGCCCACACACACCGTGCCCACACACACACACCGTGCCCACACACACACACCGTGCCCACACACACCATGCCCACACACACACACCATGCCCACACACACCGTGCCCACACACACACACCGTGCCCACACACACACACCGTGCCCACACACACACACCGTGCCCACACACACACACACCGTGCCCACAAACACACACCGTGCCCACACACACACACCGTGCCCACACACACACCGTGCCCACACACACCGTGCCCACACACACACACCGTGCCCACACACACCGTGCCCACACACACACACCGTGCCCACACACACCGTGCCCACACACACACACCGTGCCCACACACACACACCGTGCCCACACACACAGTGCCCACACACACCGTGCCCACACACACAGTGCCCACACACACACACCATGCCCACACACAACACACACACACCGTGCACACACACACCGTGCCCACACACACAGTGCACAAACACACCGTGCCCACACACACAGTGCCCACACACACACACCGTGCCCACACACACCGTGCCCACACACACACACCGTGCCCACACACACAGTGCCCACACACACACACCATGCCCACACACACCGTGCCCACAGACACCGTGCCCACACACACACACAGTGCCCACACACACACCGTGCCCACACACACAGTGCCCACACACACACACCATGCCCACACACACAGTGCCCACACACACACACCATGCCCACACACACAGTGCCCACACACACACACCATGCCCACACACACCGTGCCCACACACACACACTGTGCCCACACACACACACCGTGCCCACACACACACCGTGCCCACACACACACACCGTGCCCACACACACACACCGTGCCCACACACACACCGTGCCCACACACACCGTGCCCACACACACACACCGTGCCCACACACACCGTGCCCACACACACACACCGTGCCCACACACACACACCGTGCCCACACACACCGTGCCCACACACACACACCATGCCCACACACACCGTGCCCACACACACACACCGTGCCCACACACACACACCGTGCCCACACACACACACCGTGCCCACACACACACACACCGTGCCCACAAACACACACCGTGCCCACACACACACACCGTGCCCACACACACACCGTGCCCACACACACCGTGCCCACACACACACACCGTGCCCACACACACCGTGCCCACACACACACACCGTGCCCACACACACCGTGCCCACACACACACACCGTGCCCACACACACACACCGTGCCCACACACACAGTGCCCACACACACCGTGCCCACACACACAGTGCCCACACACACCGTGCCCACACACACCGTGCCCACACACACGGAACACTGGAATTCCTGCTCGCTAACTCTCCTCAACAACGCAGCGCAAGAACAATAACAATATCATTAACAATACCAACATCAATAACAACATCAATAACAATATCATTAACAATAACATTAACAATAACAATAACAATAACAATAACAATATCATTAACAATATCAACAACAATAACAATAACAATAACAATATCATTAACAATATCAATAACAACATCAATAACAACTACAGACCAGTATCCCTTCTTTCTTTTCTCTCCAAAACTCTTGAACGTGCCGTCCTTGGCCAGCTCTCCCGCTATCTCTCTCAGAATGACCTTCTTGATCCAAATCAGTCAGGTTTCAAGACTAGTCATTCAACTGAGACTGCTCTTCTCTGTATCACGGAGGCGCTCCGCACTGCTAAAGCTAACTCTCTCTCCTCTGCTCTCATCCTTCTAGACCTATCGGCTGCCTTCGATACTGTGAACCATCAGATCCTCCTCTCCACCCTCTCCGAGTTGGGCATCTCCGGCGCGGCCCACGCTTGGATTGCGTCCTACCTGACAGGTCGCTCCTACCAGGTGGCGTGGCGAGAATCCGTCTCCTCACCACGTGCTCTCACCACTGGTGTCCCCCAGGGCTCTGTTCTAGGCCCTCTCCTATTCTCGCTATACACCACATATGTCAGAGTCAAGGCCCGCGGGCCACATCCGGCCCGCAAGAAGGTTTTTTACGGCCCCTGGGATGATCTTGATTTATTATTAGAACCGGCCCGCAGCAAGCCGGCAGCCCGCAGATCTTTTACACGCACCAATACTACATTTCCCACAATGCAAAGGTGACGCACCGAGCAGTAGGCTGCTTCATTTCAATATTTATTGGCACAGCAGTCGTCAGCATCACAGTAAAATTAACTTTCAGATACCCATCAAAAATGGCAAAACGGAAGGTGGATACTGAGAACCGGGGGTTTCAAACAAGGTGGGAGTCGGAGTATATGTTCACGAAGGTAGCTGGAAAACCTGTGTGTCTTCTGTGTGGAGAAAGTGTGGCGGTACTGAAAGAGTATAATCTGAGACGACATTATGAAACGAAACACGCGGACAAAAACAAGAATATGGACATGGAACAAAGGCTACAAAGGCAAAGGAATTAAAACGAGGCCTCAAATCTCGACAGGCTCTGTTCAAAAAAGCCAAATCACAAGGCCAGGCTGCTGTCAAGGCCAGTTTTATTTTGGCAGAAGAGATCGCTAAATCAGCCCGGCCATTTACGGAGGGGGATTTCATCAAAAACTGCATGATTAAAGTTTGTGACGAAGTTTGCCCAGAAAAAGGCAACTCTTTTTAAATGTGAGTCTGAGCAGAAACACCATTGCCGAGAGAGTAGACCAGTTGTCCATCAATCTAAAAGAGCAGCTTGTGAAAAAGGGAAAAGATTTTATTGCATATTCCTTGGCTGTGGATGAGAGCACCGACATTTCTGACATTGCCCAGTTGTCAATTTTCATCCGCGGAGTGGACTCCAACCTAAGCGTGACAGAGGAGTTTTTGGCTTTACGTCCTATGCATGGCACAACTACGGGGCATGATTTGTATGAAGAGGTGTCAAGATGTGTAAATGAGATGGAGCTGCCTTGGGAAAAACTCGTGGGTTTGACAACCGACGGAGCACCTGCGATGTGTGGACACAGGAGCGGACTGGTGGCGAAGATACGGGAAAGATGCAAGAGGAAAACGCGACAGGTGAGCTGACAGCTTATCATTGTATCATACACCAGGAAGCGTTGTGCTAAAGCCTTGAAAATGGAGCATGTAATGAGCATCATCACGCGCACAGTTAACTTTATCAGAGCCAAAGGTTTGAATCACCGCCAGTTCAAGGCATTTCTGACGGAGTTAGAACGGAGCATGGTGATTTGCCTTATCACACAGAGGTGCGATGGCTAAGCCAGGGAAAGGTGCTTCAAAGATGTTTCGAGCTTCGTGAGGAGATTTGTCTGTTCTTGGACAGCAAAGGGAAAGACACAACACAACTCCGAGACGAAATGTTTCTGTGTGAAATGGCTTTTCTGTGTGACATTACGAGTCATCTGAATGCAATAAACTTGCAGCTGCAGGGTCGGGATCGTGTCATCTCTGATATGTACAGTACAGTGAAGGCATTTAAAACCAAACTGACTCTGTGGGAGACGAGATGCGGAAAGAAAATTTGAGCCACTTTCCCAGCTGCCAGACCATGAAAGAGAAGCTCTCTACCAGTGCGTTCTAAGCACACAGTTGGCTGATAAAATAGGTATGCTTGCCGCTGACTTTCGACGCCGATTTGCTGACTTTGAAGCACAAAAAAGCAGGTTGAACTGCTCGGGCATTTGCTGTTGACGTGGAAAGCTCACCACCAAACCTCCAAATGGAGTTGATTGACCTCCAATGCAATGATGCACTGAGGGCAAAATATGCGGCAGTGGGTGCTGGGAGTTCGCCCGTTTCCTCCCGGCACAATGCCCCAGCTGCATCCAGGCTGCTCAAACGTTGTCTATGTTTGGCAGCACATACCTGTGTGAACAACTGTTTTCTTTGATGAACCTGAACAAAACATCACACAGAAGTCGACTTACTGCTGAACACCTCCACTCAATTCTGAGGATTTCTTCAGCTCAGAGCCTTACCCCGAACATTGATGAACTTGTGGAAAAGATGGGACACCACCAAGTATCACCCCTCAACCTCAAACAAGTGAACATTACTGTGCAATCACATATTTAGAGTTTTTACTCAGTTCAAGTTTAAAAGTTAAAATTTAATATTTGTTTTCACTGCATGTTACTTCTCCTTAAACAAAGTGTTGTTTTTGATTAATAGATTTTTGCACTTTATTTTTTTGTATTTCAATCCAATTATATTTTAAAATATTTCAGTTGAGTGGATGATAGAAAATTGCTATTATTGTTTTTTTCTTTGAAGTAAATTTAGCCCACTTTTGCTAAAATAGAAAATATAGTCTACTGATGGTGCCTTGAATACCGTTTCTTTCATTTAATGTTCATGTTATGGGGATATTTATATAAAGGAAATTTGTCTTTTGTGTCTGTTGAAAATTAAAGATTACTGACAGAGCCATAAGAAAATATTGCTTTATTTATCTGATCATATTGTAATATATTTGTTAGGTTTTCAGTAGGTTCAATTAGGTTCACTAGACTATATGCGTCATTTAAAATTTTTTCAATGAACATTCGAACAGTCCGGCCCTCGTCTTGTAGCTGATTTTTTTATTTGGCCCTCCGTCCATTTGACTTTGACACCCCTGCTATACACCAAGTCACTTGGCTCTGTCATAACCTCACATGGTCTCTCCTATCATTGCTATGCAGACGACACACAATTAATCTTCTCCTTTCCCCCTTCTGACGACCAGGTGGCGAATCGTGATCTCTGCATGTCTGGCAGACATATCAGTGTGGATGACGGATCATCACCTCAAGCTGAACCTCGGCAAGACGGAGCTGCTCTTCCTCCCGGGGAAGGACTGCCCGTTCCATGATCTCGCCATCACGGTTGACAACTCCATTGTGTCCTCGTCCCAGAGCGCTAAGAACCTTGGCGTGATCCTGACAACACCCTGTCGTTCTCAAATAACATCAAGGCGGTGGCCCGTTCCTGTAGGTTCATGCTCTACAACATCCGCAGAGTCGACCCTGCCTCACACAGGAAGCGGCGCAGGTCCTAATCCAGGCACTTGTCATCTCCCGTCTGGATTACTGCAACTCGCTGTTGGCTGGGCTCCTGCCTGTGCCATTAAACCCCTACAACTCATCCAGAACGCCGCAGCCCGTCTGGTGTTCAACCTTCCCAAGTTCTCTCACGTCACCCCGCTCCTCCGCTCTCTCCACTGGCTTCCAGTTGAAGCTCGCATCCGCTACAAGACCATGGTGCTTGCCTCACGGAGCTGTGAGGGGAACGGCACCTCACTACCTCCAGGCTCTGATCAGGCCCTACACCCAAACAAGGGCACTGCGTTCATCCACCTCTGGCCTGCTCGCCTCCCTACCACTGAGGAAGTACAGTTCCCGCTCAGCCCAGTCAAAACTGTTCGCTGCTCTGGCCCCCCAATGGTGGAACAAACTCCCTCACGACGCCAGGACAGCGGAGTCAATCACCACCTTCCGGAGACACCTGAAACCCCACCTCTTTAAGGAATACCTAGGATAGGATAAAGTAATCCTTCTCCCCCCCTTAAAAGACCTAGATGCACTATTGTAAAGTGGCTGTTCCACTGGATGTCATAAGGTGAAAGCACCAATTTGTAAGTCGCTCTGGATAAGAGCGTCTGCTAAATGACTTAAATGTAAATGTATAACAATAACAATAACAATATCATTAACAATAACAATAACAATATCAATAACAATATCATTAACAATAACAATAACAATAACAATAACAATAACAATATCAATAACAATAACAATATCAATAACAATAACAATATCAATAACAATAACAATAACAATAACAACATCATTAACAATAACAATAACAATAACAATAACAATATCATTAACAATATCATTAACAATAACATTAACAATAACAATAACAATAACAATATCATTAACAATATCATTAACAATAACAATAACAATATCATTAACAATATCAAGAGGTGGCTAACAACAGACCTCCATCCTATGCTAGCTTGCTACCGATGTCCTGGCTAGCTGTCTAAATCGCTGTGACCCCCAAACCAACCTCTCCACTCCCTGGACCCTTTTGATCACTCGACTAAGGATGCCTCTCCTTAATGTCAATATGTCTTGTCCATTGCTGTTCTGGTTAGTGTTTATTGGCTTATTTCACTGTAGAGCCTCTAGTCCTGCTCACTATACCTTATCCAACTTATTAGTTCCACCACCCACACATGCAATGACATCTCCTGGTTTCAATGATGTTTCTAGAGACAATATCTCTCTCTTCATCACTCAATACCTAGGTTTACCTCCACTGTACTCACATCCTACCATACCTTTGTCTGTACATTATACCTTGATGCTATTTTATCGCCCCCCAGAAACCTCCTTTTACTCTCTGTTCCAGACGCTCTAGACGACCACTAATCTTATTGCTTTTAGCCGTACTTTATTCTTCTCCTCCTATGTTCCTCTGGCGATGTAGAGGTGAATCCAGGCCCTGCAGTGCCTAGCTCCACTCCTATTCCCCAGGCGCCTCTTTTGATGACTTCTGTAACCGTAATAGCCTTGGTTTCATGCATGTTAACATTAGAAGCCTCCTCCCTAAGTTTGTTCTTTTCACTGCTTTAGCACACTCTGCCAACCCGGATGTTCTAGCTGTGTCTGAATCCTGGTTTAGGAAGACCACCAAAAATTCAGAAATTTTAATTCCAAACTACAACATTTTCAGACAAGATAGAACTGCCAAAGGGGGCGGTGTTGCAATCTACTGCAAAGATAGCCTGCAGAGTTCTGTCCTACTATCCAGGTCTGTACCCAAACAATTTGAACTTCTACTTTTAAAAATCCACCTCTCTAAAAACAAGTCTCTCACCGTTGCCGCCTGCTATAGACCACCCTCTGCTCCCAGCTGTGCTCTGGACACCATATGTGAACTGATTGCCCCCCCATCTATCTTCAGAGCTCGTGCTGCTAGGCGACCTAAACTGGAACATGCTTAACACCCCAGCCATCCTACAATCTAAACTTGATGCCCTCAATCTCACACAAATTATCAATGAACCTACCAGGTACCCCCCCCAAAGCCTTAAACACGGGCACCCTCATAGATATCATCCTAACCAACTTCCCCTCTAAATACACCTCTGCTGTCTTCAACCAAGATCTCAGCGATCACTGCCTCATTGCCTGCATCCGTAATGGGTCAGCGGTCAAACGACCTCCACTCATCACTGTAAAACGCTCCCTGAAACACTTCAGCGAGCAGGCCTTTCTAATCGACCTGGCCGGGGTGTCCTGGAAGGATATTGATCTCATCCCGTCAGTAGAGGATGCCTGGATATTTTTAAAAATGCCTTCCTAACAATCTTAAATAAACATGCCCCATTCAAGAAAATTAGAACCAGGAACAGATATAGCCCTGGTTCTCCCCAGACCTGACTGCCCTTAACCAACACAAAACATCCTATGGCGTTCTGCATTAGCATCGAACAGCCCCGTGATATGCAGCTGTTCAGGGAAGCTAGAAACCGTTATACACAGGCAGTTAGAAAAGCCAAGGCTAGCTTTTTCAAGCAGAAATTTGCTTCCTGCAACACTAACTCTAAAAAGTTCTGGGACACTGTAAAGTCCATGGAGAATAAGAACACCTTTCTCCCAGCTGCCCACTGCACTGAAGATAGGAAACACTGTCACCACTGATAAATCCACCATAATTGAGAATTTCAATAAGCATTTTTCTACGGCTGGCCATGCTTTCCACCTGGCAACTCCTACCCCGGTCAACAGCACTGCACCCCCAACAGCAACTCGCCCAAGCCTTCCCCATTTCTCCTTCTCCCAAATCCATTCAGCTGAAGTTCTGAAAGAGCTGAAAAATCTGGACCCCTACAAATCAGCCGGGCTAGACAATCTGGACCCTTTCTTTCTAAAATTATCTGCCGAAATTGTTGCCACCCCTATTACTAGCCTGTTCAACCTCTCTTTCGTGTCATCTGAGATTCCCAAAGATTGAAAGCAGCTGCGGTCATCCCCTCTTCAAAGGGGGGACACTTGACCCAAACTGCTACAGACCTATATCTATCCTACCATGCCTTTCTAAGGTCTTCGAAAGCCAAGTCAACAAACAGATTACCGACCATTTCAAATCTCACCATACCTTCTCTGCTATGCAATCTGGTTTCAGAGCTGGTCATGGGTGCACCTCAGCCACGCTCAAGGTCCTAAACGATATCTTAACCGCCATCGATAAGAAACATTACTGTGCAGCCGTATTCATTGATCTGGCCAAGGCTTTCGACTCTGTCAACCACCACATCCTCATCGGCAGACTCGACAGCCTTGGTTTCTCAAATGATTGCCTCGCCTGGTTCACCAACTACTTCTGATAGAGTTCAGTGTGTCAAATCGGGAGGGTCTGCTGTCCGGACCTCTGGCAGTCTCTATGGGGGTGCCACAGGGTTCACCCTTGGACCGACTCTCTTCTCTGTATACATCAATGAGGTCGCTCTGCTGCTGGTGAGTCTCTGATCCACCTCTACGCAGACGACACCATTCTGTATACTTCCGGCCCTTCTTTGGACACTGTGTTAACAACCCTCCAGGCAAGCTTCAATGCCATACAACTCTCCTTCCGTGGCCTCCAATTGCTCTTAAATACAAGTAAAACTAAATGCATGCTCTTCAACCGATCGCTACCTGCACCTACCCGCCTGTCCAACATCACTACTCTGGACGGCTCTGACTTAGAATACGTGGACAACTACAAATACTTAGGTGTCTGGTTAGACTGTAAACTCTCCTTCCAGACCCATATCAAACATCTCCAATCCAAAGTTAAATCTAGAATTGGCTTCCTATTTCGCAACAAAGCATCCTTCACTCATGCTGCCAAACATACCCTTGTAAAATTGACCATCCTACCAATCCTCGACTTTGGCGATGTCATTTACAAAATAGCCTCCAATACCCTACTCAACAAATTGGATGCAGTCTATCACAGTGCTATCCGTTTTGTCACCAAAGCCCCATATACTACCCACCATTGCGACCTGTACGCTCCGTTGGCTGGCCCTCGCTTCATACTGTCGCCAAACCCACTGGCTCCATGTCATCTACAAGACCCTGCTAGGTAAAGTCCCCCTTATCTCAGCTCGCTGGTCACCATAGCATCTCCCACCTGTAGCACACGCTCCAGCAGGTATATCTCTAGTCACCCCCAAAACCACCTTTCTTTGGCCGCTCTCCTTCCAGTTCTCTGCTGCCAATGACTGAACGAACTACAAAAATCTCTTAAATTGGAAACACTTATCTCCCTCACTAGCTTTAAGCACTAACTGTCAGAGCATCTTACAGATTACTGCACCTGTACATAGCCCACCTATAATTTAGCCCAAACAACTACCTCTTTCCCAACTGTATTTAATTTATTTATTTATTTTGCTCCTTTGCACCCCATTATTTTTATTTCTACTTTGCACATTCTTCCATTGCAATACTACCATTCCAGTGTTTTACTTGCTATATTGTATTTACTTTGCCACCATGGCCTTTTTTGCCTTTACCTCCCTTCTCACCTAATTTGCTCACATTGTATATAGACTTGTTTTTTTACTGTATTATTGACTGTATGTTTGTTTTACTCCATGTGTAACTCTGTGTC
>NC_088405.1:1107952-1112952 GCF_034236695.1 Oncorhynchus nerka
TGCTCTGGCCCCCCAATGGTGGAACAAACTCCCTCACGACGCCAGGACAGCGGAGTCAATCACCACCTTCCGGAGACACCTGAAACCCCACCTCTTTAAGGAATACCTAGGATAGGATAAAGTAATCCTTCTCACCCCCCTTAAAAGACCTAGATGCACTATTGTAAAGTGGCTGTTCCACTGGATGTCATAAGGTGAAAGCACCAATTTGTAAGTCGCTCTGGATAAGAGCGTCTGCTAAATGACTTAAATGTAAATGTAAATGTAAAGCCAAGGGAAGCTACTTTGAATAATTTAAAATATAAAATATTTTTTTTTTTGTTTAACCTGTTGAAGCTATGGGGGCGCTATTTCATTATTGGATAAAAAACTATAAATAAATATTTTGTCACAAAAAGATGCTCGACTATGCATATAATTGACAGCTTTGGAAAGAAAACAATCGTACGTTTCCAAAACTGCAAAGATATTATCTGTGAGTGCCACAGAACTGATGCTACAGGCGAAACCAAGATGAAACTTCAAACAGGAAATGAGCAGAATTTTTGAGGCTCTGTTTTTCCATTGTCTCCTTATATGGCTGTGAATGTGCCCTGAACGAACCTACGCTTTCTCTCGTTTGCCCATTGTGACGTATTTGTAGACATATCATTGGAAGATTGGCCATAAGAGACTACATTTACCAGGTGTCCTTTGTCGAAATTGGTGCGCAATCTCCAGCTGCAACCATTCTTCCATGTGATTGAGAGGAGAGAGGAGACTTCCACGAACGATATATCATCGAAGAGATATGTGAAAAACACCTTGAGGATTGATTCTAAACAACATTTACCATGTTTCAGTCGATATTATGGAGTTAATTTGGAAAAAAAAGTTTGGCGTTTTGATGACTGAATTATTTTATTTTTTTGGTAGCCAAACGTGACGCACAAAACGGCGCGATTTCTCCTGCACAAATAATCTTTCAGGAAAAAACTGAACATTTGCTATCTAACTGAGAGTCTCCTCATTGAAAACATCCGAAGTTCTTCAAAGGCAAATGATTTTATTTGAATACTTTTCTGGTTTTTGTGAAAATGTTGCCTGCTGAATGCTAACGCTAAATGCTACGCTAGCTATCAATACTGTTACACAAATGCTTGTTTTGCTATGGTTGAGAAGCATATTTTTGAAAATCTGAGATGACAGTGTTGTTAACAAAAGGCTAAGCTTGAGAGCTAGCATATTTATTTCATTTCATTGGCGATTTTCATGAATAGTTAACGTTGCGTTATGGTAATGAGTTGAGGCTGTAGTCACGATCCCGGATCCGGGCTGGCTCGACGCAAGAAGTTAACACTTTTTTTGGTTACTACATGATTCCATATGTGTTATTTCATTATACAATGTAGAAAACAGTAAAAATAAAGAAAAATCATTGAATGAGTAGGTGTGTCCAGACTTTTGACTGGTACTGTATGTTTACATTGCCAAAGCAAGTGAAATGTCATATGTAGTATTATAACAATGTGTAAATAGTTTAAGTACAAAAGGGAAAATAAATAAACATAATTACGGCTTGTATTGACAATGGTGTTTGTTCTTCACTGGTTGCCCTTTTCTCGTGGCAACAGGTCACAAATCTTGCTGCTGTGAGGGCACACTGTGGAATTTCACCCAGTAGTTATGGGAGTTTATCAATATTGGATTTGTTTTCAAATTCTTTGTGGATCTGTGTAATCTGAGGGGAAAATGTGTCTCTAATATGGTCTCTCTCACTCTCGCTTGTGTGTGAAGAGGTGGGGGAGGACGAGGAGGAGGAAGTGGGGGAGAAGGAGGAGGAGGAGTAGGAGGAAGAAGAAGGAGGAGGTGGGGGAAGAGGAGGAGGAGGTGTAGGTACCTCTAGGTTTCTATCTCCTGTCACTAGAGTAAAGCTCTTTCTCTCCCAGCCCCATAAAGGTGTCAGACTGAGCTCTGATTTATCCTGTCCCCCCTGCCCGGCTCCTGTCCTAACTATCACAGCCCTCCAATTAGTTTAGTTCTCCATCCTTGTAAATGTAATGAGATTCACTGCTGAGGCTAGAGGAGCCTCAGAAAACTGCTGACTCGGGTTCATTCACAATTCCTTCATAATACCGAATGCTGTATACATGGTGGCAAAAGGAGGAAGATGGATGCTCTGGCCCGATGAGGGCATTTAAAACAAGGAGGAAGATGGATGCTCTGGCCCGATGAGGGCATTTAAAACAAGGAGGAAGATGGATGCTCTGGCCCGATGAGGGCATTTAAAACAAGGAGGAAGATGGATGCTCTGGCCCGATGAGGGCATTGAAAACAAGGAGGAAGATGGATGCTCTGGCCCGATGAGGGCATTTAAAACAAGGAGGAAGATGGATGCTCTGGCCAGATGAGGGCATTTAAAACAAGGAGGAAGACGGATGCTCTGGCCCGATGAGGGCATTTAAAACAAGGAGGAAGATGGATGCTCTGGCCCGATGAGGGCATTTAAAACAAGGAGGAAGATGGATGCTCTGGCCCGATGAGGGCATCTAAAACAAGGAGGAAGATGGATGCTCTGGCCCGATGAGGGCATTTAAAACAAGGAGGAAGATGGATGCTCTGGCCCGATGAGGGCATTTAAAACAAGGAGGAAGATGGATGCTCTGGCCCGATGAGGGCATTTAAAACAAGGAGGAAGATGGATGCTCTGGCCCGATGAGGGCATTTAAAACAAGGAGGAAGATGGATGCTCTGGCCCGATGAGGGCATTTAAAACAAGGAGGAAGATGGATGCTCTGGTCCGATGAGGGCATTTAAAACAAGGAGGAAGATGGATGCTCTGGCCCGATGAGGGCATTTAAAACAAGGAGGAAGATGGATGCTCTGGCCCGATGAGGGCATTTAAAACAAGGAGGAAGATGGATGCTCTGGCCCGATGAGGGCATTTAAAACAAGGAGGAAGATGGATGCTCTGGCCCGATGAGGGCATTTAAAACAAGGAGGAAGATGGATGCTCTGGCCCGATGAGGGCATTTAAAACAAGGAGGAAGATGGATGCTCTGGCCCGATGAGGGCATTTAAAACAAGGAGGAAGATGGATGCTCTGGCCCGATGAGGGCATTTTAGACAAGGAGGAAGATGGATGCTCTGGCCCGATGAGGGCATTTAAAACAAGGAGGAAGATGGATGCTCTGGCCCGATGAGGGCATTTAAAACAAGGAGGAAGATGGATGCTCTGGCCCGATGAGGGCATTTAAAACAAGGAGGAAGATGGATGCTCTGGCCCGATGAGGGCATCTAAAACAAGGAGGAAGAAGGATGCTCTGGCCCGATGAGGGCATTTAAAACAAGGAGGAAGATGGATGCTCTGGCCCGATGAGGGCATCTAAAACAAGGAGGAAGAAGGATGCTCTGGCCCGATGAGGGCATTTAAAACAAGGAGGAAGATGGATGCTCTGGCCCGATGAGGGCATTTAAAACAAGGAGGAAGATGGATGCTCTGGCCCGATGAGGGCATTTAAAACAAGGAGGAAGATGGATGCTCTGGCCCGAAGAGGGCATTTAAAACAAGGAGGAAGATGGATGCTCTGGTCAGATGAGGGCATTTTAGACAAGGAGGAAGATGGATGCTCTGGCCCGAAGAGGGCATTTAAAACAAGGAGGAAGATGGATGCTCTGGCCCGATGAGGGCATTTAAAACAAGGAGGAAGATGGATGCTCTGGCCCGATGAGGGCATTTAAAACAAGGAGGAAGATGGATGCTCTGGTCAGATGAGGGCATTTTAGACAAGGAGGAAGATGGATGCTCTGGCCCAATGAGGGCATTTAAAACAAGGAGGAAGATGGATGCTCTGGCCCGATGAGGGCATTTAAAACAAGGAGGAAGATGGATGCTCTGGCCCGATGAGGGCATCTAAAACAAGGAGGAAGAAGGATGCTCTGGCCCGATGAGGGCATTTAAAACAAGGAGGAAGATGGATGCTCTGGCCCGATGAGGGCATTTAAAACAAGGAGGAAGATGGATGCTCTGGCCCGATGAGGGCATCTAAAACAAGGAGGAAGAAGGATGCTCTGGCCCGATGAGGGCATTTAAAACAAGGAGGAAGATGGATGCTCTGGCCCGATGAGGGCATTTAAAACAAGGAGGAAGATGGATGCTCTGGCCCGATGAGGGCATTTAAAACAAGGAGGAAGATGGATGCTCTGGCCCGAAGAGGGCATTTAAAACAAGGAGGAAGATGGATGCTCTGGTCAGATGAGGGCATTTTAGACAAGGAGGAAGATGGATGCTCTGGCCCGAAGAGGGCATTTAAAACAAGGAGGAAGATGGATGCTCTGGCCCGATGAGGGCATTTAAAACAAGGAGGAAGATGGATGCTCTGGCCCGATGAGGGCATTTAAAACAAGGAGGAAGATGGATGCTCTGGTCAGATGAGGGCATTTTAGACAAGGAGGAAGATGGATGCTCTGGCCCAATGAGGGCATTTAAAACAAGGAGGAAGATGGATGCTCTGGCCCGATGAGGGCATTTAAAACAAGGAGGAAGATGGATGCTCTGGCCCGATGAGGGCATCTAAAACAAGGAGGAAGAAGGATGCTCTGGCCCGATGAGGGCATTTAAAACAAGGAGGAAGATGGATGCTCTGGCCCGATGAGGGCATTTAAAACAAGGAGGAAGATGGATGCTCTGGCCCGATGAGGGCATTTAAAACAAGGAGGAAGATGTATGTTCTGGCCCGATGAGGGCATCTAAATCAAGGAGGAAGATGGATGCTCTGGCCCGACGAAGGCATTTAAAACAAGGAGGAAGATGGATGCTCTGGCCCGATGAGGGCATTTAAAACAAGGAGGAAGATGGATGCTCTGGCCAGATGAAGGCATTTAAAACAAGGAGGAAGATGGATGCTCTGGCCAGATGAGGGCATTTAAAACAAGGAGGAAGATGGATGCTCTGGCCCGATGAGGGCATTTAAAACAAGGAGGAAGACGGATGCTCTGGCCCGATGAGGGCATCTAAAACA
>NC_088405.1:1115452-1124310 GCF_034236695.1 Oncorhynchus nerka
CTGACAGGAGCAAAGTTCCGAACAGCAAAGCACCTTTAGACTCAGAGACACAGAGACACAGAGACTCAGAGACTCAGAGACACAGATACCTAGAGACACATAGACTCAGAGACTCAGAGACACAGATACTCAGAGACACAGAGACTCAGAGACACATAGACTCAGAGACTCAGAGACTCAGAGACACATAGTCCTGTCTGTCTCTTGGGTCTCTCAGGACAGCATTGCTACGGTGACAGTGTAAACGATACAGTTCAATCCACTTCAGCTGACGTCTAAACCCACAGAGAATGAGAACAACAAAAGAGCTGCGTTATTAATGGCTGCTGTGGACTCCAGCAGCAAGGTAGCCTTTTTTTTACGTGAGCCTGCCTCTCCCTCATCTCTCTTCGAGGGGGAGAGATGAGGGAGAGGGAGAGACATTTTGGTGGGGTTACACAGTGTCACGGGGGGTGGAAGTGTTTTGGAGGTGAAGGACGATGGCGGCCCCTCTACTCTACAGGTTAATGAAGCCACTGAACGGTTGTGAGAGGGGGCTGGTTGTAGGTCAAACCAGGTTAATTACACAGCGACACCACTGACAGCCAGCACCAGGTTAAGCAAAACAGACAAAGGTAGCAGAACTGCAGAGTCAGGCCAAAACAGACAGCTAGCCAGGTAGCTAGCTACTGCAGAGTCAGGTCAAAACAGACAGCTAGCCAGGTAGCTAGCAACTGCAGAGTCAGGCCAAAACAGACAGCTAGCCAGGTAGCTAGCTCCTGCAGAGTCAGGTCAAAACAGACAGCTAGCCAGGTAGCTAGCTAGCTACTGCAGAGTCAGGCCAAAACAGACAGCTAGCCAGGTAGCTAGCAACTGCAGAGTCAGGCCAAAACAGAAAGGTAGCCAGGTAGCTAGCTACTGCAGAGTCAGGCCAAAACAGACAGCTAGCCAGGTAGCTAGCTACTGTAGAGGTAGGCCAAAACAGACAGCTAGCCAGGTAGCTAGCTACTGCAGAGCTAGGCAAAAAACAGACAGCTAGCCAGGTAGCTAGCTACTGTAGAGTCAGGCCAAAACAGCCAGGTAGCTAGCTACTGCAGAGTCAAGCCAAAACAGACAGGTAGCTAGCTACTGCAGAGTCAGGCCAAAACAGACAGCTAGCCAGGTAGCTAGCTACTGCAGAGTCAGGCCAAAACAGACAGCTAGCCAGGTAGCTAGCTACTGCAGAGTCAGGCCAAAACAGCCAGGTAGCTAGCTACTGCAGAGTCAGGCCAAAACAGACAGGAACAGCTGAAGTCGGATGTTAACATACACTTAGGTTGGAGTCATTAAAACTGTTTTTTCAACCACACATTTCTTGTTAACAAACTATAGTTTTGGCAAGTTGGTTAGGACATCTACTTTGTGCATGACACAATAAATTTGTCCAACAATTGTTAACAGACAGATTAATTCACTGTATCACAATTCCAGTGGGTCAGAAGTTTACATACACTAAGTTGACTGTGCCTTTAAACAGCTTGGAAAATTCCAGAAAATGATGTCATGGCTTTAGAAGCTTCTGATAGGCTAATTGACATCATTTGAGTCAATTGCACGATGTACCTGTGGATGTATTTCAAGGCCTACCTTCAAACTCAGTGCCTCTTTGCTTGACATCATGGGAAAATCAAAAGAAATCAGCCAAAACCTCAGAAAGAAAATTGTAGACCTCCACAAGTCTGGTTCAATCCTTGGTAGCAATTTCCAAACGCCTGAAGGTACGCATTCATCTGTACAAACAATAGTTTGCAAGTATAAACACCAGGGGACCACACAGCCGTCATACCGCTCAGAAAGGAGATGCGTACTTTGGTGTGAAAAGTCCAATTCAATCCCAGAACAACAGCAAAGGACCTTGTGAAGATGCTGGAGGAAACAGGTACAAAAGTATCTATATCCACAGTAAAACGAGTCCTATATCGACATAACCTGAAAGGCCGCTCAGCAAGGAAGAAGCCACTGCTCCAGAACAGCCATAAAAAAGCCAGACTATGGTTTCAAACTGCACATGGGGAGAAAGATCGTACTCAATCCTATAGAACATTTGTGGGCAGAACTGAAAAAGCATGTGCGAGCAAGGAGGCCTAAAACCTGACTTAGTTACACCAGCTCTGTCAGGAGGAATGGGCTAAAATTCACCCAACTTATTTTGGGAAGCTTGCGGAACACTACCACCAACTATACTCACAGTACTGTCTCTTCCTGTCTCTCTCTGCAGTCAGCTATACTCACAGTACTGTCTCTTCCTGTCTCTCTCTGCCATCAGCTATACTCACAGTACTGTCTCTTCCTGTCTCTCTCTGCCTCCAGCTATACTCACAGTACTGTCTCTTCCTGTCTCTTCCTGTCTCTCTACCATCAGCTATACTCACGGTACTGTCTCTTCCTGTCTCTCTCTGCCATCAGCTATACTCACAGTACTGTCTCTTCCTGTCTCTCTCTACCATCAGCTATACTCACAGTACTGTCTCTTCCTGTCTCTCTCTGCCATCAGCTATACTCACAGTACTGTCTCTTCCTGTCTCTCTCTGCCATCAGCTATACTCACAGTACTGTCTCTTCCTGTCTCTCTCTCTCCTGCCAGCTATACTCACAGTAAATGTATCTTCCTGTCTCTCTCTCTACCATCAGCTATACTCACAGTACTGTCTCTTCCTGTCTCTTCCTGTCTCTCTCTGCCATCAGCTATACTCACAGTACTGTCTCTTCCTGTCTCTCTCTGCCATCAGCTATACTCACAGTACTGTCTCTTCCTGTCTCTCTCTGCCATCAGCTATACTCACAGCTGTCTCTTCATACCATCAGCTCACAGTACTGTCTCTTCCTGTCTCTTCCTGTCTCTCTCTGCCTTCAGTCTCTCTCTGCCATCACTCTGTCTCTTCCTGTCTCTCTCTACCATCAGCTTCCACAGTGTCTCTTCCTGTCTCTCTCTGCCATCAGCTATACTCACAGTACTGTCTCTTCCTGTCTCTTCTTGTCTCTCTCTGACATCAGCTATACTCACAGTACTGTCTCTTCCTGTCTCCCTCTACCATCAGCTATACTCACGGTACTGTCTCTTCCTGTCTCTCTCTGCCATCAGCTATACTCACAGTACTGTCTCTTCCTGTCTCTTCCTGTCTCTTCTTGTCTCTCTCTGACATCAGCTATACTCACAGTACTGTCTCTTCCTGTCTCTCTCTGCATCAGCTATACTCACAGTACTGTCTCTTCCTGTCTCTCTCTGCCATCAGCTATACTCACAGTACTGTCTCTTCCTGTCTCTCTCTGCAGTCAGCTATACTCACAGTACTGTCTCTTCCTGTCTCTCTCTGCCATCAGCTATACTCACAGTACTGTCTCTTCCTGTCTCTCTCTGCCATCAGCTATACTCACAGTACTGTCTCTTCCTGTCTCTTTCTACCATCAGCTATACTCACAGTACTGTCTCTTCCTGTCTCTCTCTGCAGTCAGCTATACTCACGGTACTGTCTCTTCCTGTCTCTCTCTGCCATCAGCTATACTCACAGTACTGTCTCTTCCTGTCTCTTCCTGTCTCTCTCTGCCATCAGCTATACTCACAGTACTGTCTCTTCCTGTCTCTTCCTGTCTCTCTCTGCCATCAGCTATACTCACAGTACTGTCTCTTCCTGTCTCTCTCTGCCATCAGCTATACTCACAGTACTGTCTCTTCATGTCTCCCTCTACCATCAGCTATACTCACAGTACTGTCTCTTCCTGTCTCTCTCTGCCTCCAGCTATACTCACAGTACTGTCTCTTCCTGTCTCTCCCTGCCATCAGCTATACTCACGGTACTGTCTCTTCCTGTCTCTTCCTGTCTCTCTCTGCCATCAGCTATACTCACAGTACTGTCTCTTCCTGTCTCTCTCTACCATCAGCTATACTCACAGTACTGTCTCTTCCTGTCTCTTCCTGTCTCTCTCTGCCATCAGCTATACTCACAGTACTGTCTCTTCCTGTCTCTCTCTACCATCAGCTATACTCACAGTACTGTCTCTTCCTGTCTCTTCCTGTCTCTACCATCAGCTATACTAACAGTACTGTCTCTTCCTGTCTCTTCTTGTCTCTCTCTGACATCAGCTATACTCACAGTACTGTCTCTTCCTGTCTCTTCCTGTCTCCCTCTACCATCAGCTATACTCACAGTACTGTCTCTTCCTGTCTCTCTCTGCCATCAGCTATACTCACAGTACTGTCTCTTCCTGTCTCTCTCTGCCTCCAGCTATACTCACAGTACTGTCTCTTCCTGTCTCTCTCTGCCTCCAGCTATACTCACAGTACTGTCTCTTCCTGTCTCTTCCTGTCTCTCTACCATCAGCTATACTCACAGTACTGTCTCTTCCTGTCTCTTCCTGTCTCTTCCTGTCTCTCTCTGCCATCAGCTATACACACGGTACTGTCTCTTCCTGTCTCTTCCTGTCTCTCTCTGCCATCAGCTATACTCACAGTAATGTATCTTCCTGTCTCTCTCTGCCTCCAGCTATACTCACAGTACTGTCTCTTCCTGTCTCTCTCTGCCATCAGCTATACTCACAGTACTGTCTCTTCCTGTCTCTCTCTGCCATCAGCTATACTCACAGTACTGTCTCTTCCTGTCTCTCTCTACCATCAGCTATACTCACAGTACTGTCTCTTCCTGTCTCTCTCTGCCATCAGCTATACTCACAGTACTGTCTCTTCCTGTCTCTCTCTACCATCAGCTATACTAACAGTACTGTCTCTTCCTGTCTCTTCTTGTCTCTCTCTGACATCAGCTATACTCACAGTACTGTCTCTTCCTGTCTCTTCCTGTCTCCCTCTACCATCAGCTATACTCACAGTACTGTCTCTTCCTGTCTCTCTCTACCATCAGCTATACTCACAGTACTGTCTCTTCCTGTCTCTCTCTGCCATCAGCTATACTCACAGTACTGTCTCTTCCTGTCTCTCTCTGCCATCAGCTATACTCACAGTACTGTCTCTTCCTGTCTCTCTCTGCAGTCAGCTATACTCACAGTACTGTCTCTTCCTGTCTCTCTCTGCCATCAGCTATACTCACAGTACTGTCTCTTCCTGTCTCTCTCTGCCATCAGCTATACTCACGGTACTGTCTCTTCCTGTCTCTCTCTGACATCAGCTATACTCACAGTACTGTCTCTTCCTGTCTCTTCCTGTCTCCCTCTACCATCAGCTATACTCACGGTACTGTCTCTTCCTGTCTCTCTCTGCCATCAGCTATACTCACAGTACTGTCTCTTCCTGTCTCTCTCTGCAGTCAGCTATACTCACGGTACTGTCTCTTCTTGTCTCTCTCTGCCATCAGCTATACTCACAGTACTGTCTCTTCCTGTCTCTCTCTGCCATCAGCTATACTCACAGTACTGTCTCTTCCTGTCTCTCTCTGCCATCAGCTATACTCACAGTACTGTCTCTTCCTGTCTCTTCCTGTCTCTCTCTACCATCAGCTATACTCACAGTACTGTCTCTTCCTGTCTCTCTCTGCCGTCAGCTATACTCACGGTACTGTCTCTTCCTGTCTCTTCCTGTCTCTCTACCATCAGCTATACTCACAGTACTGTCTCTTCCTGTCTCTCTCTTCAGCTACTCACAGTACTGTCTCTTCCTGTCTCTCTCTGCCATCAGCTATACTCACAGTACTGTCTCTTCCTGTCTCTTCTCTTCCATCAGCTATACTCACGGTAATGTCTCTTCCTGTCTCTCTGTCTCTCTGCCATCAGCTATACTCACAGTACTGTCTCTTCCTGTCTCTCTCTGCCATCAGCTATACTCACAGTACTGTCTCTTCATGTCTCTCTCTGCCATCAGCTATACTCACAGTACTGTCTCTTCCTGTCTCTCTCTACCATCAGCTATACTCACAGTACTGTCTCTTCCTGTCTCTCTCTGCCATCAGCTATACTCACAGTACTGTCTCTTCCTGTCTCTTCCTGTCTCTCTCTACCATCAGCTATACTAACAGTACTGTCTCTTCCTGTCTCTTCCTGTCTCTTCTTGTCTCTCTCTGACATCAGCTATACTCACAGTACTGTCTCTTCCTGTCTCTTCCTGTCTCCCTCTACCATCAGCTATACTCACGGTACTGTCTCTTCCTGTCTCTCTCTGCCATCAGCTATACTCACGGTACTGTCTCTTCCTGTCTCTCTCTGCCATCAGCTATACTCACAGTACTGTCTCTTCCTGTCTCTCTCTGCAGTCAGCTATACTCACAGTACTGTCTCTTCCTGTCTCTCTCTGCCATCAGCTATACTCACAGTACTGTCTCTTCCTGTCTCTCTCTGCCATCAGCTATACTCACAGTACTGTCTCTTCCTGTCTCTCTCTGCCATCAGCTATACTCACAGTACTGTCTCTTCCTGTCTCTTCCTGTCTCTCTACCATCAGCTATACTCACAGTACTGTCTCTTCCTGTCTCTCTCTGCCATCAGCTATACTCACAGTACTGTCTCTTCCTGTCTCTCTCTGCCATCAGCTATACTCACAGTAATGTCTCTTCCTGTCTCCTGTCTCTGCCATCAGCTATACACACAGTACTGTCTCTTCCTGTCTCTCTCTGCCATCAGCTGTACTCTTACTGTCTCTTCCTGTCTCTCTCTGCCATCAGCTATACTCACAGTACTGTCTCTTCCTGTCTCTCTCTGCAGTCAGCTATACTCACAGTACTGTCTCTTCCTGTCTCTCTCTGCCATCAGCTATACTCACAGTACTGTCTCTTCCTGTCTCTCTCTGCCATCAGCTATACTCACGGTACTGTCTCTTCCTGTCTCTCTCTGACATCAGCTATACTCACAGTACTGTCTCTTCCTGTCTCTTCCTGTCTCCCTCTACCATCAGCTATACTCACGGTACTGTCTCTTCCTGTCTCTCTCTGCCATCAGCTATACTCACAGTACTGTCTCTTCCTGTCTCTCTCTGCAGTCAGCTATACTCACGGTACTGTCTCTTCTTGTCTCTCTCTGCCATCAGCTATACTCACAGTACTGTCTCTTCCTGTCTCTCTCTGCCATCAGCTATACTCACAGTACTGTCTCTTCCTGTCTCTCTCTGCCTCCAGCTATACTCACGGTACTGTCTCTTCCTGTCTCTTCCTGTCTCTCTCTACCATCAGCTATACTCACAGTACTGTCTCTTCCTGTCTCTCTCTGCCATCAGCTATACTCACAGTACTGTCTCTTCCTGTCTCTTCCTCTGCTCTGTACCATCAGCTATACTCACAGTACTGTCTCTTCTGTCTCTCTCTGCAGTCAGCTATACTCACAGTACTGTCTCTTCCTGTCTCTCTCTGCAGTCAGCTATACTCACGGTACTGTCTCTTCCTGTCTCTCTCTGCCATCAGCTATACTCACAGTAATGTATCTTCCTGTCTCTCTCTGCCATCAGCTATACTCACAGTACTGTCTCTTCCTGTCTCTCTCTGCCATCAGCTATACTCACAGTACTGTCTCTTCATGTCTCTCTCTGCCATCAGCTATACTCACAGTACTGTCTCTTCCTGTCTCTCTCTGCCATCAGCTATACTCACAGTACTGTCTCTTCCTGTCTCTCTCTGCCATCAGCTATACTCACAGTACTGTCTCTTCCTGTCTCTTCCTGTCTCTCTCTACCATCAGCTATACTAACAGTACTGTCTCTTCCTGTCTCTTCCTGTCTCTTCTTGTCTCTCTCTGACATCAGCTATACTCACAGTACTGTCTCTTCCTGTCTCTTCCTGTCTCTACCATCAGCTATACTCACGGCCATCAGCTGTCTCTTCCCTGTCTCTCTCTGCCATCAGCTATACTCACAGTACTGTCTCTTCCTGTCTCTCTCTGCAGTCAGTTATACTCAGGAAGAGACAGTACTGTCTCTTCCTGTCTCCTGTCTCTGACCATCAGCTATACTCACGGTACTGCCCTTCCTGTCTCCTCTGCCATCAGCTATACTCACAGTACTGTCTCTTCCTGTCTCTCTCACCATCAGCTATACCACCATACTGTCTCTTCCTGTCTCTCTCTACCATCAGCTATACTCAGTACTGTCTCTTCCTGTCTCCTCTACCATCAGCTATACCACAGTACTGTCTCTTCCTGTCTCTCTACCATCAGCTGTACACATGGTACTGTCTCTTCCTGTCTCTTCCTGTCTCTGCAGAGTTTGTACTATGTCAATTTAAAAGCAAGGCAGCCATCTTGATCTGACTATATACATTGATACAATACAACATGTTCCCAAGTGGAGAAGTATTGTCAGAGAATACATCTAAACCTGTCTGGTAGAAAGACCATATTCAACACTAAACATGACCACATCAGCAAGATTCCCAATATTCAATCATTGTCAGAGTCAAGTGGTCTGATCTCGTGTCTAGTTAAATAAAGGTTCAATTAAAAAAATCTCTCTCTCTCTACAAAGTTTGAGGGCCCTGGTTTGAGGAAGCTGTCAACCTGCTTGACAGAGCCTGACATTTCCAAAGGTCTGTGAGGAGGATCGTTTGTGACAGCTTCAAGTTACAGTGTGGGAGAAAGGGAAGGATGGAGGGACAATAAATGTCTCTTCCAGGAGGTGCGGGGGAGGGACTATAAATGTCTCTTACAGGAGGTGAGGGGGAGGGACTATAAATATCTCTTCCAGGAGGTGAGTGGGAGGGACTATAAATGTCTCTTCCAGGAGGTGAGGGGGAGGGACTATAAATGTATCTTACAGGAGGTGAGGGGGAGGGACTATAAATGTCTCTTCCAGGAGGTGAGGGGGAGGGACTATAAATGTATCTTACAGGAGGTGAGGGGAGGGACTATAAATGTCTCTTACAGGAGGTGAGGGGAAGGGAGGGACTATAAATGTCTACCACGTAACCGAACGTTTA
>NC_088405.1:1124810-1129810 GCF_034236695.1 Oncorhynchus nerka
GGTGTAGTGTGTCTGAACAGGTAAACACCTCCACTGTCTACAGGGTATCAAGGGGTGTAGTGTGTCTGAACAGGTAAACACCTCCACTGTCTACAGGGTATCAAGGGGGTGTAGTGAGTCTGAACAGGTAAACACCTCCACTGTCTACAGGGTATCAAGGGGGTGTAGTGAGTCTGAACAGGTAAACACCTCCACTGTCTACAGGGTATCAAGGGGTGTAGTGAGGGGTAAACACCTGTCTACAGGGTATCAAGTGAGTGAGTCTGAACAGGTAAACACCTCCACAGGGTATCAAGGGGTAGTGTGTCTGAACAGGTACAGGGTATCAAGGGGGTGTAGTGAGTCTGAACAGGTAAACACACTGTCTACAGGGTATCAAGGGGGTGTAGTGTGTCTGAACAGGTAAAACACCACAGGGTATCAAGGGGGTGTAGTGAGTCTGAACAGGTAAACACCTCCACTGTCTACAGGGTATCAAGGGGGTGTAGTGTGTCTGAACAGGTAAACACCTCCACTGTCTACAGGGTATCAAGGGGGTGTAGTGTGTCTGAACAGGTAAACACCTGTCTACAGGGTATCAAGGGGGTGTAGTGAGTCTGAACAGGTAAACACCTGTCTACAGGGTATCAAGGGGTGTAGTGAGTCTGAACAGGTAAACACCTGTCTACAGGGTATCAAGGAGGTGTAGTGAGTCTGAACAGGTAAACACCTGTCTACAGGGTATCAAGGAGGTGTAGTGAGTCTGAACAGGTAAACACCTGTCTACAGGGTATCTAGGAGGGTAGTGTGTCTGAACAGGTAAACACCTGTCTACAGGGTATCAAGGGGGTGTAGTGTGTCTGAACAGGTAAACACCTGTCTACAGGGTATCAAGGGGGTGTAGTGAGTCTGAACAGGTAAACACCTGTCTACAGGGTATCAAGGGGGTGTAGTGAGTCTGAACAGGTAAACACCTGTCTACAGGGTATCAAGGGGGTGTAGTGTGTCTGAACAGGTAAACACCTGTCTACAGGGTATCAAGGGGGTGTAGTGTGTCTGAACAGGTAAACACCTCCCTGTCAGGTAAACACAGGGTATCAAGGGGTGTAGTGAGTCTGAACAGGTAAACACCACAGGGTATCAAGGGGGTGTAGTGTGTCTGAACAGGTAAACACCTGTCTACAGGGTATCAAGGGGGTGTAGTGAGTCTGAACAGGTAAACACCTGTCTACAGGGTATCAAGGGGGTGTAGTGAGTCTGAACAGGTAAACACCACAGGGTATCAAGGGGGTGTAGTGTGTCTGAACAGGTAAACACCTGTCTACAGGGTATCAAGGGGGTGTAGTGAGTCTGAACAGGTAAACACCTGTCTACAGGGTATCAAGGAGGTGTAGTGAGTCTGAACAGGTAAACACCTGTCTACAGGGTATCAAGGAGGTGTAGTGAGTCTGAACAGGTAAACACCTGTCTACAGGGTATCTAGGAGGTGTAGTGTGTCTGAACAGGTAAACACCTGTCTACAGGGTATCAAGGGGGTGTAGTGTGTCTGAACAGGTAAACACCTGTCTACAGGGTATCAAGGGGGTGTAGTGTGTCTGAACAGGTGAACAGGTAAACACCTGTCTACAGGGTATCAAGGGGGTGTAGTGAGTCTGAACAGGTAAACACCTGTCTACAGGGTATCAAGGGGGTGTAGTGTGTCTGAACAGGTAAACACCTGTCTACAGGGTATCAAGGGGGTGTAGTGTGTCTGAACAGGTAAACACCTCCACAGGGTATCAAGGGGGTGTAGTGAGTCTGAACAGGTAAACACCTGTCTACAGGGTATCAAGGGGGTGTAGTGAGTCTGAACAGGTAAACACCACAGGGTATCAAGGGGGTGTAGTGTGTCTGAACAGGTAAACACCTGTCTACAGGGTATCAAGGGGGTGTAGTGTGTCTGAACAGGTAAACTCTACAGGGTATCAAGGGGTGTAGTGAGTCTGAACAGGTAAACACCTGTCTACAGGGTATCAAGGGGGGGTGTAGTGAGTCTGAACAGGTAAACACCACAGGGTATCAAGGGGGTGTAGTGTGTCTGAACAGGTAAACACCTGTCTACAGGGTATCAAGGGGGTGTAGTGTGTCTGAACAGGTAAACTCTACAGGGTATCAAGGGGGTGTAGTGAGTCTGAACAGGTAAACACCTGTCTACAGGGTATCAAGGGGGTGTAGTGAGTCTGAACAGGTAAACACCACAGGGTATCAAGGGGGTGTAGTGTGTCTGAACAGGTAAACACCTGTCTACAGGGTATCAAGGGGGTGTAGTGTGTCTGAACAGGTAAACACCTCCACTGTCTACAGGGTATCAAGGGGGTGTAGTGTGTCTGAACAGGTAAACACCACAGGGTATCAAGGGGGTGTAGTGTGTCTGAACAGGTAAACACCACAGGGTATCAAGGGGGTGTAGTGTGTCTGAACAGGTAAACACCACAGGGTATCAAGGGGGTGTAGTGAGTCTGAACAGGTAAACACCTCCACTGTCTACAGGGTATCAAGGGGGTGTAGTGTGTCTGAACAGGTAAACACCTCCACTGTCTACAGGGTATCAAGGGGGTGTAGTGTGTCTGAACAGGTAAACACCTCCACTGTCTACAGGGTATCAAGGGGGTGTAGTGAGTCTGAACAGGTAAACACCTCCACTGTCTACAGGGTATCAAGGGGGTGTAGTGAGTCTGAACAGGTAAACACCTCCACTGTCTACAGGGTATCAAGGGGGTGTAGTGTGTCTGAACAGGTAAACACCTCCACTGTCTACAGGGTATCAAGGGGGTGTAGTGTGTCTGAACAGGTAAACACCTGTCTACAGGGTATCAAGGGGGTGTAGTGTGTCTGAACAGGTAAACACCTCCACTGTCTACAGGGTATCAAGGGGGTGTAGTGTGTCTGAACAGGTAAACACCTGTCTACAGGGTATCAAGGGGGTGTAGTGTGTCTGAACAGGTAAACACCTCCACTGTCTACAGGGTATCAAGGGGGTGTAGTGTGTCTGAACAGGTAAACACCTGTCTACAGGGTATCAAGGGGGTGTAGTGTGTCTGAACAGGTAAACACCTCCACTGTCTACAGGGTATCAAGGGGGTGTAGTGTGTCTGAACAGGTAAACACCTCCACTGTCTACAGGGTATCAAGGGGGTGTAGTGAGTCTGAACAGGTAAACACCTCCACTGTCTACAGGGTATCAAGGGGGTGTAGTGAGTCTGAACAGGTAAACACCTGTCTACAGGGTATCAAGGGGGTGTAGTGAGTCTGAACAGGTAAACACCTCCACAGGGTATCAAGGGGGTGTAGTGAGTCTGAACAGGTAAACACCTGTCTACAGGGTATCAAGGGGGTGTAGTGAGTCTGAACAGGTAAACACCACAGGGTATCAAGGGGGTGTAGTGTGTCTGAACAGGTAAACACCTGTCTACAGGGTATCAAGGGGGTGTAGTGAGTCTGAACAGGTAAACACCTCCACTGTCTACAGGGTATCAAGGGGGTGTAGTGTGTCTGAACAGGTAAACACCTCCACTGTCTACAGGGTATCAAGGGGGTGTAGTGTGTCTGAACAGGTAAACACCTGTCTACAGGGTATCAAGGGGGTGTAGTGAGTCTGAACAGGTAAACACCTGTCTACAGGGTATCAAGGAGGTGTAGTGAGTCTGAACAGGTAAACACCTGTCTACAGGGTATCAAGGAGGTGTAGTGAGTCTGAACAGGTAAACACCTGTCTACAGGGTATCTAGGAGGTGTAGTGTGTCTGAACAGGTAAACACCTGTCTACAGGGTATCAAGGGGGTGTAGTGTGTCTGAACAGGTAAACACCTGTCTACAGGGTATCAAGGGGGTGTAGTGAGTCTGAACAGGTAAACACCTGTCTACAGGGTATCAAGGGGGTGTAGTGTGTCTGAACAGGTAAACACCTGTCTACAGGGTATCAAGGGGGTGTAGTGTGTCTGAACAGGTAAACACCTCCACAGGGTATCAAGGGGGTGTAGTGAGTCTGAACAGGTAAACACCTGTCTACAGGGTATCAAGGGGGTGTAGTGAGTCTGAACAGGTAAACACCACAGGGTATCAAGGGGGTGTAGTGTGTCTGAACAGGTAAACACCTGTCTACAGGGTATCAAGGGGGTGTAGTGAGTCTGAACAGGTAAACACCTGTCTACAGGGTATCAAGGGGGTGTAGTGAGTCTGAACAGGTAAACACCACAGGGTATCAAGGGGGTGTAGTGTGTCTGAACAGGTAAACACCTGTCTACAGGGTATCAAGGGGGTGTAGTGAGTCTGAACAGGTAAACACCTCCACTGTCTACAGGGTATCAAGGGGGTGTAGTGTGTCTGAACAGGTAAACATCTCCACTGTCTACAGGGTATCAAGGGGGTAGTGTGTCACAGGTAAACACCTGTCTACAGGGTATCAAGGGGGTGTAGTGAGTCTGAACAGGTAAACACCTGTCTACAGGGTATCAAGGAGGTGTAGTGAGTCTGAACAGGTAAACACCTGTCTACAGGGTATCAAGGAGGTGTAGTGTGTCTGAACAGGTAAACACCTGTCTACAGGGTATCTAGGAGGTGTAGTGTGTCTGAACAGGTAAACACCTGTCTACAGGGTATCAAGGGGGTGTAGTGTGTCTGAACAGGTAAACACCTGTCTACAGGGTATCAAGGGGGTGTAGTGTGTCTGAACAGGTAAACACCTGTCTACAGGGTATCAAGGGGGTGTAGTGTGTCTGAACAGGTAAACACCTCCACAGGGTATCAAGGGGGTGTAGTGAGTCTGAACAGGTAAACACCTGTCTACAGGGTATCAAGGGGGTGTAGTGAGTCTGAACAGGTAAACACACCATCAGTCTGAACAGGTAAACATCAAGGGGGTGTAGTGTGTCTGAACAGGTAAACACCTGTCTACAGGGTATCAAGGGGGTGTAGTGAGTCTGAACAGGTAAACTCCACAGGGTATCAAGGGGTGTAGTGAGTCTGAACAGGTAAACACCTGT
>NC_088405.1:1134810-1144810 GCF_034236695.1 Oncorhynchus nerka
TACTACTGGACCAGGGATTAGACTGGTACTACTACTGGACCAGGGATTAGACTGGTACTACTGCTGACCAGGGATTAGACTGGTACTACTACTGGACCAGGGATTAGACTGGTACTACTGGACCAGGGATTAGACTGGTACTACTGGACCAGGGATTAGACTGGTACTACTGACCAGGGATTAGACTGGTACTACTGGACCAGGGATTAGACTGGTACTACTGGACCAGGGATTAGACTGGTACTACTGGACCAGGGATTAGACTGGTACTACTGGACCAGGGATTAGACTGGTACTACCAGGGATTGGACCAGGGATTAGACTGGTACTACTGGACCAGGGATTAGACTGGTACTACTGGACCAGGGATTAGACTGGTACTACTGGACCAGGGATTAGACTGGTACTACTACTGGACCAGGGATTAGACTGGTACTACTACTGGACCAGGGATTAGACTGGTACTACTACTGGACCAGGGATTAGACTGGTACTACTGCTGACCAGGGATTAGACTGGTACTACTACTGGACCAGGGATTAGACTGGTACTACTACTGCTGACCAGGGATTAGACTGGACCAGGGATTAGACTGGTACTACTACTGGACCAGGGATTAGACTGGTACTACTGCTGACCAGGGATTAGACTGGTACTACTGGACCAGGGATTAGACTGGTACTACTGCTGGACCAGGGATTAGACTGGTACTACTACTGGACCAGGGATTAGACTGGTACTACTGCTGGACCAGGGATTAGACTGGTACTACTGGACCAGGGATTAGACTGGTACTACTGGACCAGGGATTAGACTGGTACTACTGGACCAGGGATTAGACTGGTACTACTGGACCAGGGATTAGACTGGTACTACTGGACCAGGGATTAGACTGGTACTACTGGACCAGGGATTAGACTGGTACTACTGGACCAGGGATTAGACTGGTACTACTACTGGACCAGGGATTAGACTGGTACTACTGGACCAGGGATTAGACTGGTACTACTGCTGGACCAGGGATTAGACTGGTACTACTGGACCAGGGATTAGACTGGTACTACTGGACCAGGGATTAGACTGGTACTACTGGACCAGGGATTGGACTGGTACACTGGACCAGGGATTAGACTGGTACTACTGGACCAGGGATTAGACTGGTACTACTGGACCAGGGATTAGACTGGTACTACTGGACCAGGGATTAGACTGGTACTACTGGACCAGGGATTAGACTGGTACTACTGGACCAGGGATTAGACTGGTACTACTGGACCAGGGATTAGACTGGTACTACTGGACCAGGGATTAGACTGGTACTACTGAACAGGGTACTACTGCTGACCAGGGATTAGACTGGTACTACTGGACCAGGGATTAGACTGGTACTACTACTGGACCAGGGATTAGACTGGATTACTGGTACTACTGGACCAGGGATTAGACTGGTACTACTGGACCAGGGATTAGACTGGTACTACTGGACCAGGGATTAGACTGGTACTACTGGATTAGACTGGTACTACTGGACCAGGGATTAGACTGGTACTACTACTGGACCAGGGATTAGACTGGTACTACTGGACAGGGTTTAGACTGGTACTACTACTGCTGACCAGGGATTAGATTACTACTGGACCAGGGATTAGACTGGTACTACTACTGGACCAGGGATTAGACTGGTACTACTACTGGACCAGGGATTAGACTGGTACTACTGGACCAGGGATTAGACTGGTACTACTACTGCTGGACCGGGATTACTGGTACTACTATTGGACCAGGGATTAGACTGGTACTACTGGACCAGGGATTAGACTGGTACTACTACTGCTGACCAGGGAAAGGACTGGTACTACTATTGGACCAGGGATTAGACTGGTACTACTGGACCAGGGATTAGTCTGGTACTACTATTGGACCAGGGATTAGACTGGTACTACTGGACCAGGGATTAGTCTGGTACTACTACTGCTGACCAGGGATTAGTCTGGTACTACTACTGCTGACCGGGGATTAGACTGGTACTACTACTGCTGACCAGGGATTAGTCTGGTACTACTACTGCTGACCAGGGATTAGACTGGTACTACTACTACTGACCAGGGATTTTTTTAAATTATTTTTTTATTTCACCTTTATTTAAGCAGGTAGGCTAGTTGAGAACAAGTTCTCATTTGCAACTGCGACCTGGCCAAGATAAAGCATAGCAGTGTGAACAGACAACACAGAGTTACACATGGAGTAAACAATTAACAAGTCAATAATACAGTAGAAAAAAGGAGAGTCTATATACATTGTGTGCAAAAGGCATGAGGAGGTAGGCGAATAATTACAATTTTGCAGATTAACACTGGAGTGATAAATGATCAGATGGTCATGTACAGGTAGAGATATTGGTGTGCAAAAGAGCAGAAAATAAAATGAATAAAAACAGTATGGGGATGAGGTAGGTAAAAATGGGTGGCTATTTACCGATAGACTATGTACAGTGGCAGCGATCGGTTAGCTGCTCAGATAGCTGATGATTAAAGTTGGTGAGGGAGATAAAAGTCGCCAACTTCAGCGATTTTTGCAATTCGTTCCAGTCACAGGCAGCAGAGAACTGGAACGAAAGGCGGCCAAATGAGGTGTTGGCTTTAGGATTGATCAGTGAGATACACCTGCTGGAGCGTGTGTTACGGGTGGGTGTTGCCATCGTGACCAGTGAACTGAGATAAGGCGGAGCTTTACCTAGCATGGACTTGTAGATGACCTGGAGCCAGTGGGTCTGGCGACGAATATGTAGCGAGGGCCAGCCGACTAGAAAATACAGGTCGCAGTGGTGGGTGGTATAAGGTGCTTTAGTGTAAGTTTGGCGGCGTGAGTGAAGGAGGCTTTGTTGCGGAATGGAAAGCCGACTCTTGATTTGATTTTCGATTGGAGATGTTTGATATGAGTCTGGAAGGAGAGTTTACAGTCTAGCCAGACACCTAAGTACTTATAGATGTCCACATATTCAAGGTCGGAACCATCCAGGGTGGTGATGCTGGTCAGGCGTGCGGGTGCAGGCAGCGAACGGTTGAAAAGCATGCATTTGGTTTTACTAGCGTTTAAGAGCAGTTGGAGGCCACGGAAGGAGTGTTGTATGGCATTGAAGCTCGTTTGGAGGTTAGATAGCACAGTGTCCAAGGACGGGCCCGAAGTATATAGAATGGTGTCGTCTGCGTAGAGGTGGATCAGGGAATCGCCCGCAGCAAGAGCAACATCATTGATATATACAGAGAAAAGAGTCGGCCCGAGAATTGAACCCTGTGGCACCCCCATAGAGACTGCCAGAGGACCGGACAGCATGCCCTCCGATTTGACACACTGAACTCTGTCTGCAAAGTAATTGGTGAACCAGGCAAGGCAGTCATCCGAAAAACCGAGGCTTCTGAGTCTGCCGATAAGAATATGGTGATTGACAGAGTCGAAAGCCTTGGCAAGGTCGATGAAGACGGCTGCACAGTACTGTCTTTTATCGATGGCGGTTATGATATCGTTTAGTACCTTGAGCGTGGCTGAGGTGCACCCGTGACCGGCTCGGAAACCATTTTGCACAGCGGAGAAGGTACGGTGGGATTCGAGATGGTCAGTGACCTGTTTGTTGACTTGGCTTTCGAAGACCTTAGATAGGCAGGGCAGGATGGATATAGGTCTGTAACAGTTTGGGTCCAGGGTCTAGTCTCCCCCTTGAAGAGGGGGATGACTGCGGCAGCTTTCAATCCTTGGGGATCTCAGACGATATGAAAGAGAGGTTGAACAGGCTGGTAATAGGGGTTGCGACAATGGCGGCGGATAGTTTCAGAAATAGAGGGTCCAGATTGTCAAGCCCAGCTGATTTATACGGGTCCAGGTTTTGCAGCTCTTTCAGCACATCTGCTATCTGGATTTGGGTAAAGGAGAACCTGGAGAGGCTTGGGCGTGTAGCTGGGGGGGGGCGGAGCTGTTGGCTGAGGTTGGAGTAGCCAGGCGGAAGGCATGGCCAGCCGTTGAGAAATGCTTGTTGAAGTTTTCGATAATCATGGGTTTATCGGTGGTGACCGTGTTACCTAGCCTCAGTGCAGTGGGCAGCTGGGAGGAGGTGCTCTTGTTCTCCATGGACTTCACAGTGTCCCAGAACTTTTTGGAGTTGGAGCTACAGGATGCAAACTTCTGCCTGAAGAAGCTGGCTTTAGCTTTCCTGACTGACTGCGTGTATTGGTTCCTGACTTCCCTGAACAGTTGCATATCGTGGGGACTATTCGATGCTATTGCAGTCCGCCACAGGATGTTTTCGTGCTGGTCGAGGGCAGTCAGGTCTGGAGTGAACCAAGGGCTATATCTGTTCTTAGTTCTGCATTTTTTGAACGGAGCATGCTTATCTAAAATGATGAGGAAGTTACTTTTAAAGAATGACCAGGCATCCTCAACTGATGGGATGAGGTCAATGTCCTTCCAGGATACCCGGGCCAGGTCGATTAGAAAGGCCTGCTCACAGAAGTGTTTTAGGGAGCGTTTGACAGTGATGAGGGGTGGTCGTTTGACTGCGGCTCCGTAGCGGATACAGGCAATGAGGCAGTAATCGCTGAGATCCTGGTTGAAGACAGCGGAGGTGTATTTGGAGGGCCAGTTGGTCAGGATGACATCTATGAGGGTGCCCTTGTTTACAGATTTAGGGTTGTACCTGGTGGGTTCCTTGATGATTTGTGTGAGATTGAGGGCATCTAGCTTAGATTGTAGGACTGCCGGGGTGTTAAGCATATCCCAGTTTAGGTCACCTAACAGAACAAACTCTGAAGCTAGATGGGGGGCGATCAATTCACAAATGGTGTCCAGGGCAAAGCTGGGAGCTGAGGGGGGTCGGTAGCAGGCGGCAACAGTGAGAGACTTATTTATGGAGAGAGTAATTTTTAAAACTAGTAGTTCTAACTGTTTGGCTATGGACCTGGAAAGTATGACATTACTTTGCAGGCTATCTCTGCAGTAGACTGCAACTCCTCCCCCTTTGGCGGTTCTATCTTGACGGAAAATGTTATAGTTGGGTATGGAAATCTCAGAATCCTGAGCCAGGATTCAGACACGGCAAGGACATCAGGGTTAGTAGAGTGTGCTAAAGCAGTGAGTAAAACAAACTTAGGGAGGAGGCTTCTGATGTTGACATGCATGAAACCAAGGATTTTTCGATCACAGAAGTCAACAAATGAGGGTGCCTGGGGACATGCAGGGCCTGGGTTTACCTCCACATCACCCGCGGAATTCAGGGCATAATGCGCAGACAGGGGTATGGTGGGGTGCGGGTACAGCGGAGGTAAGCCCAGGCACTGGGTGATGATGAGAGAGGTTGTATCTCTGGACATGCTGGTTGTAATGGGTGAGGTCACCGCATGTGTGGGAGGTGGGACAAAGGAGGTATCAGGGGTATGAAGAGTGGAACTAGGGGCTCCATTGTAAACTAAAACAATGATAACTAACCTGAACAACAGTATACAAGGCATATTGACATTTGAGAGAGACATACAGTGAGGCATACAGTAATCACAGGTGTTGAATTGGGAGAGCTAGCTAAACAGTAGGTGAGACAACAACAGCTAATCAGCTAGCACAACAACAGCAGGTAAAATGGCGTTGACTAGGCAGGGAGTGTCGGATTAACTACACACAGAGCCTGAGGCCGGCTGGGGCCGACAGATAAAACATAAACAAGCAGAATGGAGTACTGTGATTAATGGACAGTCCTGCATGCATCAGCGTCCAGTGGATGGGACTGGCGAGTATTATCCAGGTAAAAAAAAAAAACTGGCTGGCTGTGCAGAAGGTAAAGCCGCTAGCAGTGGCTAACAATGACTAAATAGCTTGTAGCTAGTTAGCTGGTTAGTTTCTGGAGGTTCTTGAATGTGTTCTAAAAATTAAAAATAATAGCGATTCCGTATCACATTGGGTGATGCAGGTTAGCGGAAGGTATAATCAAATTAAAAATCGAAAAGAGATTGAAAATAAATATGGGTCCAGTGAGTGGTTGGGCTGGCTGGGGACGCGGCGATTCAGACAGTTAGCAGGCCTGTGCTAACAAGCTAACAGTTAGTAGGCCGGGGCTGAGCAAGGTAGCAGTTAGCGGACCGGGGCTAAACAAGCTAGCAGTTAGCAGGCCGAACTAGCAAGCAAGCAGATAGCAAGGGCTAGAAAGTTAGTCTTTGGGGGACGTCGCGATGGGGTGAGTCTGTTTATGCTTCTTCATGCGGTGACATCGATAGACCGGTCGTGGGTCCGGATATTGTAGCCCAGGAGTATGCTTCGGTGGTAGCACAGGAGCTCTGGCCGGGCTAGCTTCAAGCTAAGTGGATGGAAACGCTAGCCAGGAGTAATCATCCAGGGTTGCGGTTAGCTAGATAGCTAGTTGTGAAGATCCAGCTGAAAATGTTCCGTTTGCGGTGGGAATCCGGTGGGAATCCGGGGATAAAAAAATAAATAAATAATAATAATAGGTCCGTTATGCTCTAGTCGCGTTGTTCGAACTGGCGAGAGCTTTCCGAGTTAAATGTTAGCTGATGACCAGTTAGCCGATGACCGTTAGCAATGGTTTGCTGGTAGTTAGCTGGCTAGCTTCAGTTGAGGGGTTCCGGATCCGAAGTAAATATAAGTACTTAAAAAAAAATTAAAAAAGCAGATCCGGTGAGGCGGGTTGCAGGAGAGTATTTCGAAGTTGAGGTTTAGCAAAATGTTTTAAAAGATATGCGAAGAAAAATATGTAAAAAAAAAAAAACGATATATACAAGGGACACGACAAGACGTCCGACTGCTACGCCATCTTGGATAGGTGGGATTAGACTGGTACTACTGCTGACCAGGGATTAGACTGGTACTACTGCTGACCAGGGATTAGACTGGTACTACTGGTACTACTGCTGACCAGGGATTAGACTGGTACTACTGGTACTACTGCTGACCAGGGATTAGACTGGTACTACTGCTGACCAGGGATTAGGGTGGTACTACTGCTGACCAGAGCCCATATTGATAAAACTGGTACTATTGCTGACCAGGGCCCCACGAGATTAGACTGGTACTACTGCTGACCAGGGATAATACTGGTACTACTGCTGACCAGGGCCCATAGAGATTATACTGGTACTACTGCTGACCAGGGATTAGACTGGTACTACTGCTCACCAGGGATAATACTGGTACTACTGCTGACCAGGGCCCATAGGGATTAGACTGGTACTACTATTGGATCAGGGATTAGTCTGGTACTACTACTTGACCAGGGATTAGTCTGCTACTACTGCTGCTGACCAGGGATTAGACTGGTACTACTACTGCTGACCAGGGATTAGACTGGTACTACTGCTGCCCAGGGATTAGGGTGGTACTACTACTGACCAGGGCCCATAGGGATTAGACTGGTACTACTACTGACCAGGGCCCATAGGGATTAGACTGGTACTACTACTGACCAGGGCCCATAGGGATTAGACTGGTACTACTGCTGACCAGGGCCCATAGGGATTAGACTGGTACTACTGCTGACCAGGGCCCATAGGGATTAGACTGGTACTACTGCGGACCAGAGCCCATAGGGATTAGACTGGTACTACTGCTGACCAGGGATTAGACTGGAACTACTGCTCACCAGGGATTAGACTGGTACTACTGCTGACCAGGGATTAGACTGGTACTACTGCTGACCAGGGATTAGACTGGTACTACTGGTACTACTGCTGACCAGGGATTAGACTGGTACTACTGGTACTACTGCTGACCAGGGATTAGACTGGTACTACTGCTGACCAGGGATTAGGGTGGTACTACTGCTGACCAGAGCCCATATTGATAAAACTGGTACTATTGCTGACCAGGGCCCCACGAGATTAGACTGGTACTATTGACCAGGGATAATACTGGTACTACTGCTGACCAGGGCCCATAGAGATTATACTGGTACTACTGCTGACCAGGGATTAGACTGGTACTACTGCTCACCAGGGATAATACTGGTACTACTGCTGACCAGGGCCCATAGGGATTAGACTGGTACTACTATTGGATCAGGGATTAGTCTGGTACTACTGTTGACCAGGGATTAGACTGGTACTACTGCTGACCAGGGATTAGACTGGTACTACTGCTGACCAGGGATTAGACTGGTACTACTGCTGACCAGGGATTAGGGTGGTACTACTACTGACCAGGGCCCATAGGGATTAGACTGGTACTACTGCTGACCAGAGCCCATATTGATAAAACTGGTACTATTGCTGACCAGGGCCCCACGAGATTAGACTGGTACTACTGCTGACCAGGGCCCATAGGGATTATACTGGTACTACTGCTGACCAGGGATTAGACTGGTACTACTGCTCACCAGGGATAATACTGGTACTACTGCTGACCAGGGCCCATAGGGATTAGACTGGTACTACTACTGGACCAGGGATTAGTCTGGTACTACTACTTGACCAGGGATTAGTCTGGTACTACTGCTGCTGACCAGGGATTAGACTGGTACTACTACTGCTGACCAGGGATTAGACTGGTACTACTGCTGCCCAGGGATTAGACTGGTACTACTGCTGACCAGGGATTAGACTGGTACTACTGCTGACCAGGGATTAGACTGATACTACTGCTGACCAGGGATAAAACTGGTACTACTGCTGACCAGGGGGATTAGACTGGTACTACTGCTGACCAGGGATTAGACTGGTACTACTGCTGACCAGGGATTAGACTGGTACTACTGCTGCCCAGGGATTAGACTGGTACTACTGCTGACCAGGGATTAGACTGGTACTACTGCTGACCAGGGATTAGACTGATACTACTGCTGACCAGGGATTAGACTGGTACTACTGCTGACCAGGGATTAGACTGGTACTACTGCTGACCAGGGATTAGACTGGTACTACTGCTGGACCAGGGATTAGACTGATACTACTGCTGACCAGGGATTAGGGTGGTACTACTACTGACCAGGGCCCATAGGGATTAGACTGGTACTACTACTGACCAGGGCCCATAGGGATTAGACTGGTACTACTGCTGACCAGGGCCCATAGGGATTAGACTGGTACTACTGCTGACCAGAGCCCATAGGGATTAGACTGGTACTACTGTTGACCAGGGATTAGACTGGTACTACTACTGACCAGAGCCCATAGGGATTAGACTGGTACTACTGTTGACCAGGGATTAGACTGGTACTACTGCTGACCAGGGATTAGACTGGTACTACTGCTGACCAGGGATTAGACTGGTACTACTGCTGACCAGGGATTAGACTGGTACTACTGCTGACCAGGGATTAGACTGGTACTACTGTTGACCAGGGATTAGGGTGGTACTACTGTTGACCAGGGATTAGACTGGTACTACTGCTGACCAGGGATTAGACTGGTACTACTGCTGACCAGGGCCACACGGGATTAGACTGGTACTACTGTTGACCAGGCATTAGACTGGTACTACTGCTGACCAGGGATTAGACTGGTACTACTGCTGACCAGGGCCCATAGGGATTAGACTGGTACTACTGTTGACCAGGGATTATACTGGTACTACTGCTGACCAGGGATTAGACTGGTACTACTACTACTGACCAGGGATTAGACTGGTACTACTGCTGACCAGGGCCCATAGGGATTAGGCTGGTACTACTACTGACCAGGGCCCATAGGGATTAGACTGGTACTACTGCTGACCAGGGCCCACGGGGATTAGACTGGTACTACTGCTGACCAGGGCCCATAGGGATTAGACTGGTACTACTGCTGACCAGGGCCCATAGGGATTAGACTGGTACTACTGCTGACCAGGGCCCATAGGGATTAGACTGGTACTACTGCTGACCAGGGCCCATAGGGATTAGACTGGTACTACTGCTGACCAGGGATCAGGCTGGTACTGCTGCTGACCAGGGCCCCACAGGATTAAACTGGTACTACTGCTGACCAGGGCCCATAGGGATTAGACTGGTACTACTGCTGACCAGGGCCCATAG
>NC_088405.1:1149810-1152310 GCF_034236695.1 Oncorhynchus nerka
TTTAATGAAGACAGCTTCTCCATCCTGGAGGGGAACTCAATAATTTACAGGCACAGGGACATGTACTATGTGGCAACCTAAAAGCCAGAACCAGACATGAACCTGACACCCTCAGCACACAGGGGGACAAACACCTACCTGGAGGTGACAGCATTCCCTACCCCATATGCCCCCCTAGGCTCAACTACGACAACATAACCAACACAAATGGGTCACAACTCCTGCAGCTCTGTTGCATGCTCGGTATGTACATAGTCAATGGTAGGCTTCGAGGGGACTCCTATGGTAGGTACACCTATAGCTCATCTCTTGGCAGTAGTACTGTAGACTACTTTATCACTGACCCAGAGTCTCTCAGAGCATTCACAGTCAGCCCACTGACACTGCTTTCAGATCACAGCAAAATCACAGTCTACTTGAACAGAGCAATACTCAATCATGAGGCACCAAAGCCAAAGGAACTGAATACTATTAAGAAATGCTCTACGCCTGTAATAGTGAAGGCGTAAACTTGGCAGTAGAAAACATAAACAGTATATTTGACCTCTCAGCTTCCCTATCAAATGTAAAAAATGTCAAGATGAAAACCTTAGAAAATTCACAACAATGACAAATGGTTTGATGAAGAATGGAAAAACCTAAGAAAGAAACCGAGAAACCAAAAACATAGAGACAACAAAAAAACATTTATTTTCACAGGGCTGTGGGGTAAGACAGGGATGCACCTTAAGCCCAACCCTCTTCAACATAAATATCAACGAATTGGCGAGGGCTCTTGAACAGTCTGCAGCACCCTACTAGAATCTAAAGTCAAATGTCTACTGTTTGCTGATCATCTGGGTCTTCTGTCCCCAACCAAGGGGGGCCTACAGCAGCACCTAGATCTTCTGCAAAGATTCTGTCAGACCTGGACCCTAACAATAAATCTCAGTAAGACCAAAATAACGGTGTTCCAAAAAAGGTTGAGTTGCCAGGACCACAAATAGAAATTCCATCTAGACACCTTTGCCCTGTTTATTTTTTATTTCACTTGCTTTGGCAATGTACCGTCGCCCTAGAGCACACAAAAAAACTATACAGACCTCGGCCTAAACATCAGCGCCACAGTTTACTTCCACAAAGCTGTGAATGATCTGAGAGACAAGGCAAGAAGGGCCATCAAAAGGAACATAAAATTCAACATACTAATTAGGATCTGGCTTAACATACTTGAATCGGATATAGAACCCAACAACAAGGAATTCACAAAAGTGGACAAACACCAAATTGAGACTCTGCATACAGAATTCTGCAAAAATATATTCTGTGTACAACGTAAAACACCAAATAATGCAGAGCAGAGCAGAATTAGGCCGATACCCACTAATGATCAAAATCCAGAAAAGAGATGTTCAATTCTACAACCACCTAAAAGGAAGTGATTCCCAAACCTTCCATAACAAAGCCATCACCTACAGAGAAATGAATCTGGAGAAGAGTTCCCTAAGCAAGCTGGTCCTGGGGCTCTGTTCACAAACACAAACACACCCCACAGAGCCCCAGGACAGCAACACAATTAGACCCAACCAAATCATGAGAAAACAAAAAGATTTTTACTTGACACATTGGAAGAATCAATAACAAAACAGAGTAAACTAGAATGCTATTTGGCCCTAAACACAAGTACACAGTGTCAGAATACCTGACTACTGTGACTGACCCAAACTTAAGGAAAGCTTTGACTATGTACAGACTCAGTGAGCATAGCCTTGCTATTGAGAAAGGTCATCGAAGGCAGACATGGCTCTCAAGAGAAGACAGACTCTCAAGAGAAGACAGACTCTCAAGAGAAGACAGACTCTCAAGGGAAGACAGGCTATGTGCTCACTGCCCACAAAATGAGGTGGAAACTGAGCTGCACTTCCTAACCTCCTGCCAAATGTATGACCATATTGGAGACACATATTTTCCTCAGATTACACAGACCCACAAAGAATTAGTAGAAAAAAAACAATTTTGATAAACTCCCATATCTACTGGGTGAAATACCACAGTGACCAATCACAGCAGCAAGATTTATGACCTGTTGCCACAAGAAAAGGGCAACCAGTGAAGAACAAACACCATTGCAAATACAACCCATATTTATGCTTATTTATTTTCCCTTTTGTACTTTAACTATTTGCACATCATTACAACACTGTATATATACATAATATGACATTTGAAATGTCTCTATTCCTTTGGAACTTTGTGAGTGTAATGTTTACTGTTCATTTTTATTGATTATTTCACTTATGTTAATGATCTATTCACTTGCTTTTTCAATGTGAACATGTTTCCCATGCCAATAAAGCCCTTTCCTTTCCTTTCCTCTCCTTTCCTTTCCTCTCCTTTCCTTTCCTGTTGTCCTTTCCTTTCCTTTCCTTTCCTCTCCTTTCCTTACCTCTCCTTTCCTCTCCTTTCCTTTCCTGTTGTCCTTTCCTCTCCTTTCTTGTTGTCCTTTCCTTTCCTCTCCTTT
>NC_088405.1:1157310-1222310 GCF_034236695.1 Oncorhynchus nerka
CCCTAACATTATCAACACTGTTAACATAACCTAACATTATCAACACTGTTAACATAACCCTAACATTATCCACACTGTTAACATAAAACATTATCCACACTGTTAACATAACCCTAACATTATCCACACTGTTAACATAACCCTAACATTATCAACACTGTTAACATAACCCTAACATTATCCACACTGTTAACATAAACATTATCCACACTGTTAACATAACCCTAACATTATCCACACTGTTAACATAACCCTAACATTATCCACACTGTTAACATAACCCTAACATTATCCACACTGTTAACATAACCCTAACATTATCCACACTGTTAACATAAACATTATCCACACTGTTAACATAACCCTAACATTATCCACACTGTTAACATAAACATTATCACACACTGTTTAACATTATAACACTGTTAACATAAACATTATCCACACTGTTATCATAACCCTAACATTATCCACACTGTTAACATAACCCTAACATTATCCACACTGTTAACATAAACATTATCCACACTGTTATCATAACCCTAACATTATCAACACTGTTAACATAACCCTAACATTATCAACACTGTTAACATAACCCTAACATTATCAACACTTAACATAAACATTATCCACACTGTTATCATAACATAAACATTATCCACACTGTTAACATAACCCTAACATTATCAACACTGTTAACATAACCCTAACATTATCAACACTGTTAACATAAACATTATCCACACTGTTATCATAACCCTAACATTATCCACACTGTTATCATAACCCTAACATTATCAACACTGTTATCATAACCCTAACATTATCAACACTGTTAACATAACCCTAACATTATCCACACTGTTAACATAAACATTATCCACACTGTTAACATAACCCTAACATTATCCACACTGTTAACATAACCCTAACATTATCCACACTGTTAACATAACCCTAACATTATCCACACTGTTAACATAACCCTAACATTATCCACACTGTTAACATAACCCTAACATTATCCACACTGTTAACATAACCCTAACATTATCAACACTGTTAACATAACCCTAACATTATCCACACTGTTAACATAACCCTAACATTATCCACACTGTTAACATAACCCTAACATTATCCACACTGTTAACATAAACATTATCCACACTGTTAACATAACCCTAACATTATCCACACTGTTATCATAAACATTATCAACACTGTTAACATAACCCTAACATTATCCACACTGTTAACATAACCCTAACATTATCCACACTGTTAACATAACCCTAACATTATCCACACTGTTATCATAACCCTAACATTATCCACACTGTTAACATAACCCTAACATTATCCACACTGTTAACATAACCCTAACATTATCCACACTGTTATCATAAACATTATCCACACTGTTATCATAAACATTATCCACACTGTTAACATAGCCCTACCATTATCAACACTGTTAACATAAACATTATCAACACTGTTAACATAACCCTAACATTATCCACACTGTTAACATAACCCTGACATTCTCAACACTGTTAACATAACCCTAACATTATCCACACTGTTATCATAAACATTATTCGCACTGTTAACATAACCCTAACATTATCCACACTGTTATCATAAACATTATCCACACTGTTAACATAACCCTAACATTATCCGCACTGTTAACATAACCCTAACATTATCCACACTGTTAACATAACCCTAACATTATCCACACTGTTAACATAAACATTATCCACACTTATCATAACCCTAACATTATCCACACTGTTATCATAACCCTAACATTATCCACACTGTTAACATAACCCTAACATTATCCACACTGTTATCATAACCCTAACATTATCCACACTGTTAACATAACCCTAACATTATCCACACTGTTATCATAACCCTAACATTATCCACACTGTTAACATAACCCTAACATTATCCACACTGTTAACATAACCCTAACATTATCCACACTGTTAACATAACCATAACATTATCCACACTGTTAACATAACCCTAACATTATCCACACTGTTAACATAACCTAACATTATCATAACACTGTTAACATAACCCTAACATTATCCACACTGTTAACATAACCCTAACATTATCCACACTGTTAACATAACCCTAACATTATCCACACTGTTAACATAACCCTAACATTATCCACACTGTTAACATAACCCTAACATTATCCACACTGTTAACATAACCCTAACATTATCCACACTGTTAACATAACCCTAACATTATCCACACTGTTAACATAAACATTATCCACACTGTTAACATAACCCTAACATTATCCACACTGTTAACATAACCCTAACATTATCCACACTGTTAACATAACCCTAACATTATCCACACTGTTAACATAACCCTAACATTATCCACACTGTTAACATAACCCTAACATTATCCACACTGTTAACATAACCCTAACATTATCCACACTGTTAACATAACCCTAACATTATCCACACTGTTAACATAACCCTAACATTATCCACACTGTTAACATAAACATTATCCACACTGTTATCATAACCCTAACATTATCCACACTGTTAACATAACCCTAACATTATCCACACTGTTAACATAACCCTAACATTATCCACACTGTTAACATAACCCTAACATTATCCACACTGTTAACATAACCCTAACATTATCCACACTGTTAACATAACCCTAACATTATCCACACTGTTAACATAGACCTAACATTATCCACACTGTTAACATAACCCTAACATTATCCACACTGTTAACATAACCCTAACATTATCCACACTGTTAACATAACCCTAACATTATCCACACTGTTAACATAAACATTATCCACACTGTTATCATAACCCTAACATTATCCACACTGTTAACATAACCCTAACATTATCCACACTGTTAACATAACCCTAACATTATCCACACTGTTAACATAACCCTAACATTATCCACACTGTTAACATAACCCTAACATTATCCACACTGTTAACATAACCCTAACATTATCCACACTGTTAACATAACCCTAACATTATCCACACTGTTAACATAACCCTAACATTATCAACACTGTTATCATAACCATAACATTATCCACACTGTTAACATAAACATTATCCACACTGTTATCATAACCCTAACATTATCCACACTGTTAACATAACCCTAACATTATCAACACTGTTAACATAACCCTAACATTATCAACACTCTTAACATTATACCTAACATTATACCTAACATTAAACCTAACATATACCTAACATTATACCTAACATCATACCTAACATTATACCTAACATCATACCTAACATCATACCTAACATTAAACCTACCATATTACCTACCATGATACCTAACCTGATACCTAACATGATACCTAACATCATACCTAACATTAAACCTAACATCATACCTAACATTATACCTAACATTATACCTACCATGATACCTAACATTATACCTAAACATTATGCCTAACATTATAAACATTACCATTATACCTAACATTATCCTACCATGTACCTACCATAACCTAACATTATCCAACCTGTTAACATTATGCCTAACATTATCCCACCATTAACATAACCATAATATTATCCACACCTAACATGATACCTAACATTATGCCTAACATTATGCCTAACATAGGAGACCTAACATTATCCCTTCCTGAGCACACTGTATAACGACTAAACATTGGTCCCATGGTGTTTATTATCCACATTGTTTGTAGAGATGAATGTGGTACCTTCAGGCATTTGGAAATGTCTCCCAAGGATGAACCTTAGCTGATTTCTTTTGATTCCCCCATGATGTCAAGCAAAGAGTCACTGAGTTTGAAGGTAGGCCTTGAAATACATCCACAGGTACACCTCCAATTGACTCAAATGATGTCAATTAGCCTATCAGAAGCTTCTAAAGCCATGACATAATTTTCTGGAATTTTCCAAGCTGTTTAAAGGCACAGTCAACTTAGTGTATGTAAACTTCTGACCCACTGGAATTGAGAAACACGTCGGGATATTAAACAGAAGTCCGTCTCTCCAGGACAGTTCGCAGAAGGAAACAGGAATTAATTAATTCCATTAGGAGTAGTATGATATTATAGAATGTTCAGGGAACACACGGCTTCCATGCTGTTAATTTGTGGTCTGTTTCTTTCTAAGTAATGGTACACATGCGATTAAGAGCCATATGGAAATCTCCACAGCAGGATCCCAGAACACATAACTAGCCCCATAGTGATGAGAGTGGGAGGAGAGGAGAGAGAGGTGGGAGAGAGATGAGAGGGAGAGGAGAGCAATATATATATATTTTTACATCATCCTCAGCTCTGGCATCATATCCAAATATTTGGAACCCAGGACTGACTGATCACTCCATTTCAATAAAAGTGGAGACAAATTTGACCCCAATAACTACCTGTCACGTTAACTCCGACCTAAAGGACACACCCTTCCCGTAACATTATCCACACTGTTCGGCGCCTAACATTATCGGCCTACTAGCTGCCACTGATTATTTCCTCCTCTCTTTCCTTATGTGTTTATTGAGTGCACCTGTTTTGAGTTAGGTAGTTAGTAGTGAGGCTTTATTAGTCAGCCGGCCCGCCTGGTTCCTTGTGCGGGATTAATTATTGTGACCGTCTGTTTGGTGCACTTGTGTGCACGTCTATGGGTTTTGTGTTTTTCCCATTTTGTGGGTTTTATATGGTATCTGTAATGAGTATCACCATACTGGTATCTGTAATGAGGTGCATACTGGTATCTGTAATGAGTATCACCATACTGGTATCTGTAATGAGGTAACATTATCCACACTGGTATCTGTAATGAGTATCACCATACTGGTATCTGTAATGAGTATCACCATACTGGTATCTGTAATGAGGTGCGTACTGGTATCTGTAATGAGTATCACCATACTGGTATCTGTAATGAGTATCACCATACTGGTATCTGTAATGAGGTGCAAACTGGTATCTGTAATGAGTATCACCATACTGGTATCTGTAATGAGGTGCGTACTGGTATCTGTAATGAGTATCACCATACTGGTATCTGTAATGAGTATCACCATACTGGTATCTGTAATGAGGTGCGTACTGGTATCTGTAATGAGTATCACCATACTGGTATCTGTAATGAGTATCACCATACTGGTATCTGTAATGAGTATCACCATACTGGTATCTGTAATGAGTATCACCATACTGGTATCTGTAATGAGGTGCGTACTGGTATCTGTAATGAGTATCACCATACTGGTATCTGTAATGAGTATCACTATACTGGTATCTGTAATGAGTATCACCATACTGGTATCTGTAATGAGTATCACTATACTGGTATCTGTAATGAGTATCACCATACTGGTATCTGTAATGAGTATCACCATACTGGTATCTGTAATGAGTATCACCATACTAGTATCTGTAATGAGGTGCGTACTGGTATCTGTAATGAGTATCACCATACTGGTATCTGTAATGAGTATCACCATACTGGTATCTGTAATGAGTATCACCATACTGGTATCTGTAATGAGGTGCGTACTGGTATCTGTCATGAGTATCACCATACTGGTATCTGTAATGAGTATCACTATACTGGTATCTGTAATGAGTATCACCATACTGGTATCTGTAATGAATATCACCATACTGGTATCTGTAATGAGTATCACCATACTAGTATCTGTAATGAGGTGCGTACTGGTATCTGTAATGAGTATCACCATACTGGTATCTGTAATGAGTATCACCATACTGGTATCTGTAATGAGTATCACCATACTGGTATCTGTAATGAGGTGCGTACTGGTATCTGTAATGAGTATCACCATACTGGTATCTGTAATGAGTATCACCATACTGGTATCTGTAATGAGGTGCGTACTGGTATCTGTAATGAGTATCACCATACTGGTATCTGTAATGAGTATCACCATACTGGTATCTGTAATGAGTATCACCATACTGGTATCTGTAATGAGTATCACCATACTGGTATCTGTAATGAGTATCACCATACTGGTATCTGTAATGAGGTGCGTACTGGTATCTGTAATGAGTATCACCATACTAGTATCTGTAATGAGGTCATCATCCTCACTCTATCTGTAATGAGTATCACCATACTGGTATCTGTAATGATATCACCATACTGGTATCTGTAATGAGTATCACCATACTGGTATCTGTAATGAGTATCACCATACTGGTATCTGTAATGAATATCACCATACTGGTATCTGTAATGAGTATCACCATACTGGTATCTGTAATGAGTATCACCATACTGGTATCTGTAATGAGTATCACCATACTGGTATCTGTAATGAGTATCACCATACTGGTATCTGTAATGAGTATCACCATACTGGTATCTGTAATGAGTATCACCATACTGGTATCTGTAATGAGTATCACCATACTGGTATCTGTAATGAGTATCACCATACTGGTATCTGTAATGAGTATCACCATACTGGTATCTGTAATGAATATCACCATACTGGTATCTGTAATGAGTATCACCATACTGGTATCTGTAATGAGTATCACCATACTGGTATCTGTAATGAGGTGCGTACTGGTATCTGTAATGAGGTGCATACTGGTATCTATAATGAGTATCACCATACTGGTATCTGTAATGAGTATCACCATACTGGTATCTGTAATGAGTATCACCATACTGGTATCTGTAATGAGTATCACCATACTGGTATCTGTAATGAGTATCACCATACTGGTATCTATAATGAGTATCACCATACTGGTATCTGTAATGAGTATCACCATACTGGTATCTGTAATGAGTATCACCATACTGGTATCTGTAATGAGTATCACCATACTGGTATCTGTAATGAGTATCACCATACTGGTATCTGTAATGAGTATCACCATACTGGTATCTGTAATGAATATCACCATACTGGTATCTGTAATGAGTATCACCATACTGGTATCTGTAATGAGTATCACCATACTGGTATCTGTAATGAGGTGCGTACTGGTATCTGTAATGAGGTGCATACTGGTATCTATAATGAGTATCACCATACTGGTATCTGTAATGAGTATCACCATACTGGTATCTGTAATGAGTATCACCATACTGGTATCTGTAATGAGTATCACCATACTGGTATCTGTAATGAGTATCACCATACTGGTATCTATAATGAGTATCACCATACTGGTATCTGTAATGAGTATCACCATACTGGTATCTGTAATGAGTATCACCATACTGGTATCTGTAATGAGTATCACCATACTGGTATCTGTAATGAGTATCACCATACTGGTATCTGTAATGAGTATCACCATACTGGTATCTGTAATGAGTATCACCATACTGGTATCTGTAATGAGTATCACCATACTGGTATCTGTAATGAGTATCACCATACTGGTATCTGTAATGAGGTGCGTACTGGTATCTGTAATGAGGTGCATACTGGTATCTGTAATGAGTATCACCATACTGGTATCTTGTTGAAACAATTAGTTGAATCTAATCATTCACATGTCTGCTTGTTATTTCAGTGTTAGTCCACTTGAATCTGTACCAGTGTGACAGGACATTTTGAATCACTAATTGAAGTCGGAAGTTTACTTACAACCTTAGTCAAATACATTTAAACTCAGTTTTCCCAGAATTCCTGACATTTTAATCCTAGTACAAATTCCTATTCTATTCGGTAGCATTGCCTTTAAATTGTTTAACTTGGGTCAAACGTTTCGGGAAGCCTTCCACAAGCTTTCCACAATAAGTTTAGTGAATTTTGGCCCATTCCTCCTGACAGAGCTGGTGTAAAAGTCAGGTTTGTCGGCCTCCTTGCTCACACACGCTTTTTCAGTTCTGCCCACAAATGTTCTATGTGATTGAGGTCAGGGCTTTGTGATGGCCACTCCAATACCTTGACTTTGTTGTCCTTAAGCCATTTTGCCACAACTTTGGAAGTATGCTTGGGGTCATTGTCCATCTGGAAGAGCCATTTGCAACCAAGCTTTAACTTCCTGACTGATGTCTTGAGATGTAGCTTCGATATATCCACGTACGTTTCCACCCTCATGATGCCATCTATTTTGTGAAGTGCACCAGTCCCTCCTGCAGCAAACCACCCCAACAACATGATGCTGCCCCCCTCGTGCTTCACAGTTGGGATGGTGTTCTTCGGCTTGCAAGCATCCCCCTTTTCCTCCAAAAACATGGTCAAACGATGGTCATTATGGCCAAACAGTTCTATTTTTGTTTCATCAGACCAGAGGAAAGAACAATCTTTGTCCCCATGTGCAGTTGCAAATCGTAGTCTGGCTTCTGTATGGTGGGTTTTGGAGCAGTAGCTTCTTCCTTCCTGAGTGGCCTTTCAGGTTATGTCGATATAGGACTCGTTTTACTGTGTTTATAGATACTTTTGTACCCGTTTCCTCCAGCATCTTCACAAGGTCCTTTGCTGTTGTTCTGGGATTGATTTGTACTTTTTGCACCAAAGAACGCATGTCCTTCCTGAGCGGTATGACGGCTGCCTGGTCCCATGGTGTTTATACTTGCATACTATTGTTTGTACAGATGAATGTGGTACCTTCAGGCATTTGGAAATTGCTCTCAAGGATGAACCAAACTTGCAGAGGTCTACAATTGTTTTTCTTGTCTGAGGTCTTGGCTGATTTATTTTGATTTTCCCATGATGTAAAGCAACGAGTCACTGGGTTTGAAGGTAGGCCTTGAAATACATCCACAGGTACACCTCCAATTGACTCAAATTATGTCAATTAGCCTATCAGAAGCTTCTAAAGCCATGACATCATTTTCTGTAATTTTCCAAGCTGTTTAAAGGCACAGTCAACTTAGTGTATGTAAACTTCTGACCCACTGGAATTGTGATATAGTGAATTATAAGTGAAATAATCTGTCTGTAAACAATTGTTGGAAAAAATTACTTGTGTCATATACAAAGTAGATGTCTTAACCAACTTGCCAAAACTAGTTTGTTAACAAGAAATTTGTGGAGTGGTTGAAAAACGAGTTTTAGTGGCTCCAACCTAAGTGTTTTTAAACTTCCGACTTCAACTGTACACATAAAGTCTCCACCTCTGAGGATCCACATCCAGGTCTTCACCTGAAATAAATAAACGTACTGGATCTTTTCACGGCACATTGACAGTAATTGCTGTGTTGTCATGTTTTTTCAGAGAGAAATGCTGAGAGATGTGTGCAATGCAAAAGAGAGGGAGGGGAGGGGGGTGTAGTGGGATGTGCGGTGTGAGAGGAGAGAGAGTGGGAGAGATTATGTGAGAGAGAGATTGTGAGAGAGACAGATTGTGAGAGAGAGAGATTGTGAGAGAGACAGATTGTGAGAGAGACAGATTGTGAGAGAGACAGATTGTGAGAGAGACAGATTGTGAGCGAGACAGATTGTGAGAGAGACAGATTGTGAGAGAGACAGATTGTGAGCGAGACAGATTGTGAGAGAGACAGATTGTGAGAGAGACAGATTGGTTCCAGGTATAATCGTTTTGGTTCCAGCTAGAACCCTTTTGGCTTCCATGTAAAAACGAGTTGTATCTGGAAGCAAAGAGGGGTTCTACCTGGATCCAAAGGGGTTCTACCTGGATCCAAAGGGGGGGGTTCTACCTCAAACAAAATCAAATCAAATCAAATGTATTTATATAGCCCTTCATACATCAGCTGATATCTCAAAGTGCTGTACAGAAACCCAGCCTAAAACCCCAAACAGCAAGCAATGCAGGTGTAGAAGCACGGTGGCTAGGAAAAACTCCCTAGAAAGGCCAAAACCTAGGAAGAAACCTAGAGAGGAACCAGGCTACGTGGGGTGGCCAGTCCTCTTCTGGCTGTGCCGAGCACCTAGTTCAGGCTAATGTGATGGGACTCGGAGCACCTAGTTCAGGCTAATCTGAGGGGACACGGGGCACCTAGTTCAGGCTAATCTGAGGGGACACGGGGCACCTAGTTCAGGCTAATCTGAGGGGACACGGGTCACCTAGTTCAGGCTAATATGAGGGGACACGGGGCACCTTGTTCAGGCTAATATGAAGGGACACAGGGCACCTAGTTCAGGCTAATCTGAGGGGACACGGGGCACCTAGTTCAGGCTAATCTGAGGGGACACGGGGCACCTAGTTCAGGCTAATCTGAGGGGACACGGGGCACCTAGTTCAGGCTAATCTGAGGGGACACGGGGCACCTAGTTCAGGCTAATATGAAGGGACACGGGGCACCTAGTTCAGGTTAATCTGAGGGGACACGGAGCACCTAGTTCAGGCTAATCTGAGGGGGCACCTAGTTCACGCTAATCTGAGGGGACACGGAGCACCTAGTTCAGGTTAATCTGAGGGGACACGGGGGACCTAGTTCAGGCTAATCTGAGAGGACATCGGGCACCTAGTTCAGGCTAATCTGAGGGGACACTGGGCACCTAGTTCAGGCTAATCTGTCAAGCTAATCTGAGGGGACACGGGGCACCTAGTTCAGGCTAATCTGAGGGGACACGGGGCACCTAGTTCAGGCTAATCTGAGGGGACACGGGTCACCTAGTTCAGGCTAATATGAGGGGACACGGGGCACCTTGTTCAGGCTAATATGAAGGGACACAGGGCACCTAGTTCAGGCTAATCTGAGGGGACACGGGGCACCTAGTTCAGGCTAATATGACGGGACACGGGGCACCTAGTTCAGGCTAATCTGAGGGGACACGGGGCACCTAGTTCAGGCTAATCTGAGGGGACACGGGGCACCTAGTTCAGGCTAATCTGAGGGGGCACCTAGTTCACGCTAATCTGAGGGGACACGGAGCACCTAGTTCAGGTTAATCTGAGGGGACACGGAGCACCTAGTTCAGGTTAATCTGAGGGGACACGGGGGACCTAGTTCAGGCTAATCTGAGGGGACATCGGGCACCTAGTTCAGGCTAATCTGAGGGGACACGGGTCACCTAGTTCAGGCTAATATGAAGGGACACGGGGCACCTCGTTCAGGCTAATCTGAGGGGACACGGGGCACCTAGTTCAGGCTAATATGAAGGGACACGGGGCACCTAGTTCAGGCTAATCTGAGGGGACACAGGGCACCTAGTTCAGGTTAATCTGAGGGGACACGGAGCACCTAGTTCAGGCTAATCTGAGGGGGCCCCTAGTTCAGGCTAATCTGAGGGGACACAGGGCACCTAGTTCAGGTTAATATGAAGGGACACAGGGCACCTAGTTCAGGCTAATCTGAGGGGACACGGAGCACCTAGTTCAGGTTAATCTGAGGGGACACGGGGCACCTAGTTCAGGCTAATCTGAGGGGACATGGGGCACCTAGTTCAGGCTAATCTTCAAGCTAATCTGAGGGGACACGGGGCACCTAGTTCAGGCTAATCTGAGGGGACACGGGGCACCTAGTTCAGGCTAATCTGAGGGAACACGGGTCACCTAGTTCAGGCTAATATGAAGGGACACGGGGCACCTCGTTCAGGCTAATCTGAGGGGACACGGGGCACCTAGTTCAAGCTAATATGAAGGGACACGGGCACCTAGTTCAGGCTAATCTGAGGGGACACAGGGCACCTAGTTCAGGTTAATCTGAGGGGACATGGGGCACCTAGTTCAGGCTAATCTGAGGGGACACGGAGCACCTAGTTCAGGCTAATCTGAGGGGGCACCTAGTTCAGGCTAATCTGAGGGGACACGGAGCACCTAGTTCAGGTTAATCTGAGGGGACACGGGGCACCTAGTTGAGGCTAATCTGAGGGGACACGGGGCACCTAGTTCAGGCTAATCTGTCAAGCTAATCTGAGGGGACACGGGGCACCTAGTTCAGGCTAATCTGAGAGGACACGGGGCACCTATTTCAGGCTAATCTGAGGGGACACGGGTCACCTAGTTCAGGCTAATATGAAGGGACACGGGGCACCTAGTTCAGGCTAATCTGAGGGGACACGGGGCACCTAGTTCAGGCTAATCTGAGGGGACATGGGAGCACCTAGTTCAGGTTAATCTGAGGGGACATGGGAGCACCTAGTTCAGACTAATCTGAGGGGACATGGGAGCACCTAGTTCAGGCTAATCTGAGGGGACACGGGGCACCTGGTTCAGGCTAATCTGAGGGGACACGGAGCACCTGGTCCAGGCTAATCTGAGGGGACATGGGGCACCTGGTTCAGGCTAATCTGAAGGGACATGGGAGCACCTGGTTCAGGCTAATCTGAGGGGACATGGGAGCACCTGGTCCAGGCTAATCTGAGGGGACACGGGGCACCTGGTTCAGGCTAATCTGAAGGGACATGGGAGCACCTGGTTCAGGCTAATCTGAAGGGACATGGGAGCACCTGGTTCAGGCTAATCTGAAGGGACATGGGAGCACCTGGTTCCAGGCTAATCTGAGGGGACACGGAGCACCTGGTCCAGGCTAATCTGAAGGGACACGGAGCACCTGGTCCAGGCTAATCTGAAGGGACACGTAGCACCTAGTTCAGGCTAATCTGAAGGGACACGTAGCACCTAGCATCTGGTACTTCAGGCATGCGTCCCAAATGATACCCGATTCCCTTTTTTATAGCACCACTGTTGACCAGGGCGCATAGGCCTCAGGTCAAAGTACTGCACTTAATAGGGAAAGAGGGTGGCATTTGGGACATGGCCCTACAGGCACAGACCTATTTTCCCTGGTCAAAAGCAACACACTGAATAAGGAATAGGGTTGCCAATTTGGACACAGACTAGAACCCAGTGTTACCTAGTAACTAGTTACCTTCTCACCCCTCAACCTTTACAGCTCCTCTGCTTTACTGGAACCTGCTACGTAACCTGCTAGTGTTGTGCAATACACAATTCTCTGTACATCATGTGTCAAACTCATTCCCCATGAATGGTGGATTGTCTGCGGGTTATCGCATTGATGAATGAAGGTCTTCTTGAACTGCACTGTTGCTAGCAGGACTTCCGGGGGAAACTGGAGGGAGCGCAATTCAAATAAATAAATCATGAAAATTATGGATATTAAACATTTAGGTACATATAAGTGTCCTATGTTGGCTGAAAACATACATTCTTGTTAATCTAACGGCACTGTAATTTACAGTAGCCATTACAGCGAAAACATGCCATGCGATTGTTTGAGGACGGCTCCCCACATCAAATATTACAGTAACCATTAAAGGTGAAAACATGCCATGCGATTGGTTGAGGTCGGCGCCCCACATCAAAATATTACCGTAACCATTAAAGGTGAAAACATGCCATGCGATTGTTTGAGGACGGCTCCCCACATCAAAATATTACCGTAACCATTAAAGGTGAAAACATGCCATGTGATTGGTTGAGGACGGCGCCCCACATCAAAATATTACAGTAACCATTAAAGGTGAAAACATGCCATGTGATTGGTTGAGGTCGGCGCCCCACATCAAAATATTACAGTAACCATTAAAGGTGAAAACATGCCATGTGATTGGTTGAGGTCGGCGCCCTACATCAAAATATTACAGTAACCATTAAAGGTGAAAACATGCCATGTGATTGGTTGAGGACGGCGCCCCACATCAAAATATTACAGTAACCATTAAAGGTGAAAACATGCCATGTGATTGGTTGAGGTCGGCGCCCCACATCAAAATATTACAGTAACCATTAAAGGTGAAAACATGCCATGTGATTGGTTGAGGTCGGCGCCCCACATCAAAATATTTTTCCACCGGCACAGGTTTCATAAATTCACAAATAGCGATTAAATATTCACTTACTTTTTGAAAATCCTCCTCTGATTTGTCATCCAAAGGGTCCCAGCTATAACATGTAGTGTCATTTTGTTAGATAAAATCCTTCTTTAAATCCCCAAAAGTCTGTTCAGTTGGCGCCATCGATTTAAGTAATCAACTCGTTCAACGTGCAGAGAAAGGAATCCGAGAATCTACCCCTAAACTTTGTTTCAACAAGTCAAAATACGTTTCTATTTACTCCTCAGACACCCTAAAATGTCATCAAACTATAACAGAAGTATGTTCAATAGGAAACTAATTTTAGCAGGTACGTTCTGTCTTCATGGCGCACGCAAACACTAATTTACAAGACTGTGTCCCTGTACTAAAACAGTTTCTTATTTGTTTTTGAAGTTACAAGCCTGAAACCTTGAATATGGACTGCTGACACCCTGTGGAAGCCATAGGAATTGCATCCAGAGAGCTTTTCATTAGTCAGTATTTTCAGTATGCCCTTGTACTTTAGAGTGTAAGAGCATGGTCTCTCCAAAAAAAAAAATTCTGGTGTGTTTTTCTTTGGATTTTCTCCTTCCATATCTATTGTGTTATATTCTCCTACATTATTGTAACATTTCTACAAACTTCAAAGTGTTTTCTTTCCAATGGTACCAATTATATGCATATCTTGGCTTCAGGGCCCGAGCAACAGGCAGTTTACTTTGGGCACTTCATTCAGACAGGAAGTGGAGAAAGTAAAGGGGCCTAGCCCTAACAAGTTTTTAAGGGCTTGTAAGTCAGCATTTTCACAGTACGGTTACTACACTTGTTGTACTCGGCGATGTGACAAATACATTTTGATTTGAAGGTCAGTAATTAGTAAGGAACTCCCCTCACCTGGTTGTCCAGGTCTTAATTGAAAGGATAAACCAAGAAACCAGCAGACACTAGGTCCTACGTGGAATGACTTTGACACCCCATCCACTCTGTACATACTGGGTAAAACATTAGATGAAGTCGATCTCATGTCCTGTAGTAACTCTATAAAGTGTTATTCCATACAGAGGGGCTTTATCAATCTCATGTCCTGTAGTAACTCTGTAAAGTGTTATTCCAAACAGAGGGGCTTTATCAATCTCATGTCCTGTAGTAACTCTGTAAAGTGTTATTCCAAACAGAGGGGCTTTATCAATCTCATGTCCTGTAGTAACTCTGTAAAGTGTTATTCCAAACAGAGGGGCTTTATCAATCTCATGTCCTGTAGTAACTCTGTAAAGTGTTATTCCAAACAGAGGGGCTTTATCAATCTCATGTCCTGTAGTAACTCTGTAAAGTGTTATTCCATACAGAGGGGCTTTATCAATCTCATGTCCTGTAGTAACTCCGTAAAGTGTTATTCCATACAGAGGGGCTTTATCAATCTCATGTCCTGTAGTAACTCTGTAAAGTGTTATTCCATACAGAGGGGCTTTATCAATCTCATGTCCTGTAGTAACTCTGTAAAGTGTTATTCCATACAGAGGGGCTTTATCAATCTCATGTCCTGTAGTAACTCTGTAAAGTGTTATTCCAAACAGAGGGGCTTTATCAATCTCATGTCCTGTAGTAACTCTGTAAAGTGTTATTCCAAACAGAGGGGCTTTATCAATCTCATGTCCTGTAGTAACTCTGTAAAGTGTTATTCCAAACAGAGGGGCTTTATCAATCTCATGTCCTGTAGTAACTCTGTATAGTGTTATTCCATACAGAGGGGCTTTATCAACTCTGTATAGTGTTATTCCATACAGAGGGGCTTTATCAAGTGCTTTATAATTGCATAGCAAGTATACGTAGAAAGAAAACCCCTTCTGTAATTAAATTGTCAATTGGTTCAGTCATTGTCTCTACCAAAGGTTTTTTCATATATTTTCCTCCTTGTGGAAACCGGTGTTCCTCTCCTACTCTCCTCCAGCAGTGTTAAAACACTGTCGCGCCGCTACTTTCTCCCTCTAATACGACTCTGAACAGCATCCCCATCTCCTGGCTCACTGTGCATGTCATTAGCCCTCTGAATTACAAACATCATTACCACAATTGATTCAGGTTATAGCCTCCTGGGGTGCTCCAGTCGGCACTGAAACACGGCGGGAGATCATTTCAGAGTCTGGCGTCAACTCTGTTTCACAAGTTCAAGAGGAACCAACAGGGATCTGTGACTGAGGCGCTGTTTCGCCTCTCTCCACACACACACACACACACACACAAGCGGACCCAACGGGGGTCTGTGGCTGGCTGAGTGGCGCAGCAATCTAAGGCACTGCATCTCAGTGCTAGTAGCGTCACTACAGACCCTGGTTCGATTCCAGGCTGTATCACAACCGGCCGCGATTGGGAGTCCCATAGGACGGCGCACAATTGACCCGGCGTCGTCCGGGTTTGGGTTTGGCCGGGGTAGGCCGTCATTGTAAATAAGAAATTGTACTTAAGTGACTTGCCTAGATAAATAAGGTTAAATAAATAAATAAATAAAAAGTCGCTATAGGGGCTGTGTGAGAATGTGTGTGGCACAGTGGCCTTCCCAGCAACCTCTAAATACATTGGCAGTACTAAGACGTTTTAAGGAAAGGGGATACAGAGACAAGTGGGTCAAACATGTTTGTTTTTTAAGGACAAACACCGTTGGAAAGCCTTCAACCAAAAGATACAGAAAGAGCAGAACACGTCCCATCCTGCTTCACCCAATACTCACCACTGGGGCATTTAAGGACATTATCAGCACTGGCACATCATTGATACTGATTCACAGTTTAAACCCATCTTTTAAATATCACCCATTGTGTAATATTGTTCTGATTCTACACATTCAGTTCTAGAACATTGTTTAAATATCCCCATTGTGTAATATTGTTCTGATTCTACACATTCAGTTCTAGAACCTTGTTTAAATATCCCCCTTGTGTAATATTGTTCTGATTCTACACATTCAGTTCTAGAACCTTGTTTAAATATCCCCCTTGTGTAATATTGTTCTGATTCTACACATTCAGTTCTAGAACATTGTTTAAATATCTCCCATTGTGTAATATTGTTCTGATTCTACACATTCAGTTCTAGAACATTGTTTAAATATTCCCCATTGTAACGGCTTTCTAATGGTGAAGGAGAGTCGGACCAAACTGCAGCGTGTCTATTTCTATTCATCTTTAATAAACAAACGGTGTAACACATCGACAAAACTGTGGCCACACACACACACACACACACACACACACACACACACACACACACTGCCGCCAACACACACACACACACGACCCAACGAAACACTACAAAACGAAACGGGGGTCTGTGGCTGGCTGAACGAAACGAAAACCGAACAGACCCGATTCCAAACCGAAAACAGCCTATACAAGTGTCTACTAACCTCTAACAAGAACATCAAGACACACAGGACAATCACCCACAATACAACCAAAGAATATGGCTGCCTAAATATGGTTCCCAATCAGAGACAACGGTAAACACCTGCCTCTGATTGAGAACCACTTCAGACAGCCATAGACTCTCCTAGAACACCCCACTAAGCTACAATCCCACTATACACACATACCAAAATCCCAAGACAAAACACACCACAATACAAAAACTCTATGCCACACCCTGGCCTGACCCAATACATGAAGAAAACACAAAATACTTAGACCAGGGCGTGACACCCATTGTGTAATATTGTTCTGATTCTACACATTCAGTTCTAGAACATTGTTTAAATATCCCCCATTGTGTAATATTGTTCTGATTCTACACATTCAGTTCTAGAACATTGTTTAAATATCCCCCATTGTGTAATATTGTTCTGATTCTACACATTCAGTTCTAGAACATTGTTTAAATATCCCCCATTGTGTAATATTGTTCTGATTCTACACATTCAGTTCTAGAACCTTGTTCCTGCTTCACCCAATACTTTACATACATTGGGGCATTTAAACGTGGGAGATACACTGCCTTTGGAAAGTATTCAGACCCCTTGACTTTTTCCACATTTTGTTACGTTACAGCCTTATTCTAAAATAGATTAAATACATACAAATCTCCATTTTTATGGAATGGTCTGCCTATCCATGTGAGAGACGCAGACTCGGTCTCAACCTTTAAGTCTTTACTGAATACTCATCTCTTCAGTAGGTCCTATGATTGAGTGTAGTCTGGCCCAAGATGAACGTTAAGGCTCTGGAGCAACGAACTGCCCTTGCTGTCTCTGCCTGGCCGGTTCCCCTCTTTCCACTGGGATTCTCTGCCTCTAACCCTATTACAGGGGCTGAGTCACTGGCTTACTGGTGCTCTTCCATGTCGTCCCTAGAGGGGTGCGTCACTTGAGTGGGTTGAGTCACTGACGTGATCTTCCTGTCTGGATTGGCGCCCCCCCTTGGGTTGTGCCGTGGCGGAGATCTTTGTGGGCTATACTCGTCCTTGTCTCAGGATGGTGAGTTGGTGGTTGAAGATATCCCTCTAGTGGTGGGGGGCTGTGCTTGGCAAAGTGGGAGGGGTTATATCCTGCCTGTTTGGCCCTGTCCGGGGGTATTGTTGGACAGGGCCACAGTGTCTCCTGACTCCTCCTGTCTCGGCCTCCAGTATTTATGCTGCAGTAGTTTGTGTCGGGGGGCTAGGGTCAGTCTGTTATATCTGGAGTATTTCTCCTATCTTATCCGGTGTCCAGTGTGAGTTTAAGTATGCTCTCTCTAATTCTCTCTCTCTTTCTTTCTTTCTCTCTCTCGGAGGACCTGAGCCCTAGGACCATGCCTCAGGACTACCTGGCATGATGACTCCTTGCTGTCCCCAGTCCACCTGGCCGTGCTGCTGCTCCAATTTCAACTGTTCTGCCTGCGGCTATGGAACCCTGACCTGTTCACTGGACGTTCTACCTGTCCCAGACCTGCTGTTTTCAACTCTCTTGTGACAGCAGGAGCGGAAGAGATACTCTGAATGATCGGCTATGAAAAGCCAACTGACATTTACTCCTGATGTGCTGACTTGCTGCACCCTCGACATCCACTGTGATTATTATTATTATTTGACCCTGCTGGTCGTCTATGAACATTTGAACATCTTGGCCATGTTCTGTTATAATCTCCACCTGGCACAGCCAGAAGAGGACTAGCCACCCCTCATAGCTTGGTTCCTCTCTAGGTTTCTTCCTAGGTTCTGGCCTTTCTAGGGAGTTTTTCCTAGCCACCGTGCTTTTACACCTGCATTGCTTGCTGTTTGGGGTTTTAGGCTGGGTTTCTGTACAGAAGTTTGTGACATCAGCTGATGTAAGAAGGGCTTTATAAATACACTTGATTGATAATACGTCAAATTTTGAAGGGAAAATCTGAGAACTTGTTGATAGGGGCTGTGGGATTGAGACAGAAGTCGGACAGGCTATGGGGACAGATGGGGTATTGAGACAGAAGCAGGACAGGCTATGGGGACAGCTGGGGTATTGAGATAGAAGCAGGACAGGCTATGGGGACAGATGGGGTATTGAGACAGAAGCAGGACAGGCTATGGGGACAGCTGGGGTATTGAGACAGAAGCAGGACAGGCTATGGGGACAGCTGGGGGATTGAGATAGAAGCAGGACAGGCTATTGGGACAGCTGGGGGATTGAGACAGAAGCAGGACAGGCTATGGGGACAGCTGGGGTATTGAGATAGAAGCACAGGTGAACACAGGTGCAATACCAACTGAGGAATGATCAAAAGGAAGGGAGCGTAATGATGAGTACCAGGTGTGAATCATAATGATGAGGGCCAGGTGTGGGTAATGATGAGGGTCAGGTGTGGGTAATGATGAGGGTCAGGTGTGAATCATAACGGTGAGGGCCAGGTGTGGGTAATGATGAGGGTCAGGTGTGGGTAATGATGAGGGTCAGGTGTGAATCATAACGGTGAGGGCCAGGTGTGGGTAATGATGAGGGTCAGGTGTGGGTAATGATGAGGGCCAGGTGTGAATCATAATGATGAGGGCCAGGTGTGGGTAATGATGAGGGCCAGGTGTGAATCATAACGGTGAGGGCCAGGTGTGGGTAATGATGAGGGTCAGGTGTGGGTAATGATGAGGGCCAGGTGTGGGTAATGATGAGGGCCAGGTGTGGGTAATGATGAGGGCCAGGTGTGAATCATAACAATGAGGGCCAGGTGTGGGTATTGATGAGGGCCAGGTGTGGGTAATGATGAGGGCCAGGTGTGGGTAATGATGAGGGCCAGGTGTGAATCATAACGGTGAGGGCCAGGTGTGGGTAATGATGAGGGTCAGGTGTGGGTAATGATGAGGGCCAGGTGTGAATCATAACGGTGAGGGCCAGGTGTGGGTAATGATGAGGGCCAGGTGTGGGTAATGATGAGGGCCAGGTGTGGGTAATGATGAGGGCCAGGTGTGAATCATAACGGTGAGGGCCAGGTGTGGGTAATGATGAGGGTCAGGTGTGGGTAATGATGAGGGCCAGGTGTGAATCATAACGGTGAGGGCCAGGTGTGGGTAATGATGAGGGCCAGGTGTGGGTAATGATGAGGGCCAGGTGTGGGTAATGATGAGGGCCAGGTGTGAATCATAACGGTGAGGGCCAGGTGTGGGTAATGATGAGGGTCAGGTGTGGGTAATGATGAGGGCCAGGTGTGGGTAATGATGAGGGCCAGGTGTGGGTAATGATGAGGGCCAGGTGTGAATCATAACAATGAGGGCCAGGTGTGGGTAATGATGAGGGCCAGGTGTGGGTAATGATGAGGGCCAGGTGTGGGTAATGATGAGGGCCAGGTGTGAATCATAACGGTGAGGGCCAGGTGTGGGTAATGATGAGGGTCAGGTGTGGGTAATGATGAGGGCCAGGTGTGAATCATAACGGTGAGGGCCAGGTGTGGGTAATGATGAGGGCCAGGTGTGGGTAATGATGAGGGCCAGGTGTGAATCATAACGGTGAGGGCCAGGTGTGGGTAATGATGAGGGCCAGGTGTGGGTAATGATGAGGGTCAGGTGTGAATCATAACGGTGAGGGTCAGGTGTGGGTAATGATGAGGGTCAGGTGTGGGTAATTATGAGGGCCAGGTGAGCGTAATGATGAGGGCCAGGTGTGGGTAATGATGAGGGCCAGGTGTGAATCATAACAATGAGGGCCAGGTGTGGGTAATGATGAGGGCCAGGTGTGGGTAATGATGAGGGCCAGGTGTAGGTAATGATGAGGGCCAGGTGTGCGTAATGATGAGGGACAGGTGTACATAATGATGAGGGCCAGGTGTGGGTAATGATGAGGGCCAGGTGTGCGTAATGATGAGGGCCAGGTGTACATAATGATGAGGGCCAGGTGTGGGTAATGATGAGGGCCAGGTGAGCATAATGATGAGGGCCAGGTGAGCGTAATGATGAGGGCCAGGTGAGCATAATGATGAGGCCAGGTGAGCGTAATGATGAGGGCCAGGTGTGGGTAATGATGAGGGCCAGGTGTACGTAATGATGAGGGCCAGGTGTGGGTAATGATGAGGGCCAGGTGAGCATAATGATGAGGGCCAGGTGAGCGTAATGATGAGGGCCAGGTGTGGGTAATGATGAGGGCCAGGTGTGGGTAATGATGAGGGCCAGGTGTGAATCATAACGGTGAGGGCCAGGTGTGGGTAATGATGAGGGTCAGGTGTGGGTAATGATGAGGGCCAGGTGTGAATCATAACGGTGAGGGCCAGGTGTGGGTAATGATGAGGGCCAGGTGTGGGTAATGATGAGGGCCAGGTGTGAATCATAACGGTGAGGGCCAGGTGTGGGTAATGATGAGGGCCAGGTGTGGGTAATGATGAGGGCCAGGTGTGAATCATAACGGTGAGGGCCAGGTGTGGGTAATGATGAGGGCCAGGTGTGGGGTGTGGGTAATGATGAGGGCCAGGTGTGAATCATAACGGTGAGGGCCAGGTGTGGGTAATGATGAGGGCCAGGTGTGGGTAATGATGAGGGCCAGGTGTGAATCATAACGGTGAGGGCCAGGTGTGGGTAATGATGAGGGTCAGGTGTAGGTAATGATGAGGGCCAGGTGTGGGTAATGATGAGGGCCAGGTGTGGGTAATGATGAGGGCCAGGTGTGAATCATAACAATGAGGGCCAGGTGTGGGTAATGATGAGGGCCAGGTGTGGGTAATGATGAGGGCCAGGTGTGGGTAATGATGAGGGCCAGGTGTGAATCATAACGGTGAGGGCCAGGTGTGGGTAATGATGAGGGTCAGGTGTGGGTAATGATGAGGGCCAGGTGTGAATCATAACGGTGAGGGCCAGGTGTGGGTAATGATGAGGGCCAGGTGTGAATCATAACGGTGAGGGCCAGGTGTGGGTAATGATGAGGGCCAGGTGTGGGTAATGATGAGGGTCAGGTGTGAATCATAACGGTGAGGGTCAGGTGTGGGTAATGATGAGGGTCAGGTGTGGGTAATGATGAGGGCCAGGTGAGCGTAATGATGAGGGCCAGGTGTGGGTAATGATGAGGGCCAGGTGTGAATCATAACAATGAGGGCCAGGTGTGGGTAATGATGAGGGCCAGGTGTGGGTAATGATGAGGGCCAGGTGTAGGTAATGATGAGGGCCAGGTGTGCGTAATGATGAGGGCCAGGTGTACATAATGATGAGGGCCAGGTGTGGGTAATGATGAGGGCCAGGTGTGCGTAATGATGAGGGCCAGGTGTACATAATGATGAGGGCCAGGTGTGGGTAATGATGAGGGCCAGGTGAGCATAATGATGAGGGCCAGGTGAGCGTAATGATGAGGGCCAGGTGAGCATAATGATGAGGCCAGGTGAGCGTAATGATGAGGGCCAGGTGTGGGTAATGATGAGGGCCAGGTGTACGTAATGATGAGGGCCAGGTGTGGGTAATGATGAGGGCCAGGTGAGCATAATGATGAGGGCCAGGTGAGCGTAATGATGAGGGCCAGGTGAGCATAATGATGAGGGCCAGGTGAGCATAATGATGAGGGCCAGGTGAGCGTAATGATGAGGGCCAGGTGAGCATAATGATGAGGGCCAGGTGAGCGTAATGATGAGGGCCAGGTGTGGGTAATGATGAGGGCCAGGTGTACGTAATGATGAGGGCCAGGTGTGGGTAATGATGAGGGCCAGGTGAGCATAACGGTGAGGGCCAGGTGTGGGTAATGATGAGGGCCAGGTGTGGGTAATGATGAGGGCCAGTTGTGAATCATAACGGTGAGGGCCAGGTGTGGGTAATGATGAGGGCCAGGTGTGGGTAATGATGAGGGCCAGGTGTGAATCATAACGGTGAGGGCCAGGTGTGGGTAATGATGAGGGTCAGGTGTGGGTAATGATGAGGGCCAGGTGTGGGTAATGATGAGGGCCAGGTGTGGGTAATGATGAGGGCCAGGTGTGAATCATAACAATGAGGGCCAGGTGTGGGTAATGATGAGGGTCAGGTGTGGGTAATGATGAGGGCCAGGTGTGAATCATAACGGTGAGGGCCAGGTGTGGGTAATGATGAGGGTCAGGTGTGGGTAATGATGAGGGCCAGGTGTGAATCATAACGGTGAGGGCCAGGTGTGGGTAATGATGAGGGCCAGGTGTGGGTAATGATGAGGGCCAGGTGTGAATCATAACGGTGAGGGCCAGGTGTGGGTAATGATGAGGGCCAGGTGTGGGTAATGATGAGGGCCAGGTGTGAATCATAACGGTGAGGGCCAGGTGTGGGTAATGATGAGGGTCAGGTGTGGGTAATGATGAGGGCCAGGTGTGAATCATAACGGTGAGGGCCAGGTGTGGGTAATGATGAGGGCCAGGTGTGGGTAATGATGAGGGCCAGGTGTGAATCATAACGGTGAGGGTCAGGTGTGGGTAATGATGAGGGTCAGGTGTGGGTAATGATGAGGGCCAGGTGAGCGTAATGATGAGGGCCAGGTGTGGGTAATGATGAGGGCCAGGTGTGAATCATAACAATGTAATGGGCCAGGTGTGGGTAATGATGAGGGCCAGGTGTGGGTAATGATGAGGGCCAGGTGTGGGTAATGATGAGGGCCAGGTGTGGGTAATGATCATGAAGGGCCAGGTGTGGGTGATGAGGGCCAGGTGTGGGTAATGATGAGGGCCAGGTGTGGTAATGATGAGGGCCATGGGTAATGATGAGGGCCAGGTGTGGGTAATGATGAGGGCCAGGTGTGAATCATACAATGAGGGCCAGGTGTGGGTAATGATGAGGGCCAGGTGTGGGTAATGATGAGGGCCAGGTGTGGGTAATGATGAGGGCCAGGTGTGAATAATGATGAGGGGTGAATCATAAGGGCCAGGTGTGGGTAATGATGAGGGTCAGGTGTGGGTAATGATGAGGGCCAGGTGTGAATCATAACAGGGTGACGGTGAGGGCCAGGTGTGGGTAATGATGAGGGCCAGGTGTGGGTAATGATGAGGGCCAGGTGTGAATCATAACGGTGAGGGCCAGGTGTGGGTAATGATGAGGGCCAGGTGTGGGTAATGATGAGGGTCAGGTGTGAATCATAACGGTGAGGGTCAGGTGTGGGTAATGATGAGGGTCAGGTGTGGGTAATGATGAGGGCCAGGTGAGCGTAATGATGAGGGCCAGGTGTGGGTAATGATGAGGGCCAGGTGTGAATCATAACAATGAGGGCCAGGTGTGGGTAATGATGAGGGCCAGGTGTGGGTAATGATGAGGGCCAGGTGTAGGTAATGATGAGGGCCAGGTGTGCGTAATGATGAGGGCCAGGTGTACATAATGATGAGGGCCAGGTGTGGGTAATGATGAGGGCCAGGTGTGGGTAATGATGAGGGCCAGGTGTACATAATGATGAGGGCCAGGTGTGGGTAATGATGAGGGCCAGGTGAGCATAATGATGAGGGCCAGGTGAGCGTAATGATGAGGGCCAGGTGAGCATAATGATGAGGCCAGGTGTAATGATGAGGGCCAGGTGTGGGTAATGATGAGGGCCAGGTGAGCACGTAATGATGAGGGCCAGGTGTGGGTAATGATGAGGGCCAGGTGAGCATAATGATGAGGGCCAGGTGGCGTAATGATGAGGGCCAGGTGAGCATAATGATGAGGGCCAGGTGAGCATAATGATGAGGGCCAGGTGAGCGTAATGATGAGGGCCAGGTGAGCATAATGATGAGGGCCAGGTGAGCGTAATGATGAGGGCCAGGTGTGGGTAATGATGAGGGCCAGGTGTACGTAATGATGAGGACCAGGTGTGGGTAATGATGAGGGCCAGGTGAGCATAACGGTGAGGGCCAGGTGTGGGTAATGATGAGGGCCAGGTGTGGGTAATGATGAGGGCCAGTTGTGAATCATAACGGTGAGGGCCAGGTGTGGGTAATGATGAGGGCCAGGTGTGGGTAATGATGAGGGCCAGGTGTGAATCATAACGGTGAGGGCCAGGTGTGGGTAATGATGAGGGTCAGGTGTGGGTAATGATGAGGGCCAGGTGTGGGTAATGATGAGGGCCAGGTGTGGGTAATGATGAGGGCCAGGTGTGAATCATAACAATGAGGGCCAGGTGTGGGTAATGATGAGGGTCAGGTGTGGGTAATGATGAGGGCCAGGTGTGAATCATAACGGTGAGGGCCAGGTGTGGGTAATGATGAGGGCCAGGTGTGAATCATAACGGTGAGGGCCAGGTGTGGGTAATGATGAGGGCCAGGTGTGGGTAATGATGAGGGCCAGGTGTGAATCATAACGGTGAGGGCCAGGTGTGGGTAATGATGAGGGCCAGGTGTGGGTAATGATGAGGGCCAGGTGTGAATCATAACGGTGAGGGCCAGGTGTGGGTAATGATGAGGGTCAGGTGTGGGTAATGATGAGGGCCAGGTGTGAATCATAACGGTGAGGGCCAGGTGTGGGTAATGATGAGGGCCAGGTGTGGGTAATGATGAGGGCCAGGTGTGAATCATAACGGTGAGGGTCAGGTGTGGGTAATGATGAGGGTCAGGTGTGGGTAATGATGAGGGCCAGGTGAGCGTAATGATGAGGGCCAGGTGTGGGTAATGATGAGGGCCAGGTGTGAATCATAACAATGAGGGCCAGGTGTGGTTAATGATGAGGGCCAGGTGTGGGTAATGATGAGGGCCAGGTGTGAATAATGATGAGGGCCAGGTGTGGGTAATGATGAGGGCCAGGTGTACATAATGATGAGGGCCAGGTGTGGGTAATGATGAGGGCCAGGTGTGCGTAATGATGAGGGCCAGGTGTACATAATGATGAGGGCCAGGTGTGGGTAATGATGAGGGCCAGGTGAGCGTAATGATGAGAGCCAGGTGAGCGTAATGATGAGGGCCAGGTGAGAATAATGATGAGGCCAGGTGAGCGTAATGATGAGGGCCAGGTGTGGTTAATGATGAGGGCCAGGTGTACGTAATGATGAGGGCCAGGTGTGGGTAATGATGAGGGCCAGGTGAGCATAATGATGAGGGCCAGGTGAGCGTAATGATGAGGGCCAGGTGAGCATAATGATGAGGGCCAGGTGAGCATAATGATGAGGGCCAGGTGAGCGTAATGATGAGGGCCAGGTGAGCATAATGATGAGGGCCAGGTGAGCGTAATGATGAGGGCCAGGTGTGGGTAATGATGAGGGCCAGGTGTACGTAATGATGAGGGCCATGTGTGGGTAATGATGAGGGCCAGGTGAGCATAACGGTGAGGGCCAGGTGTGGGTAATGATGAGGGCCAGGTGTGGGTAATGATGAGGGCCAGTTGTGAATCATAACGGTGAGGGCCAGGTGTGGGTAATGATGAGGGCCAGGTGTGGGTAATGATGAGGGCCAGGTGTGGGTAATGATGAGGGTCAGGTGTGGGTAATGATGAGGGCCAGGTGTGGGTAATGATGAGGGCCAGGTGTGAATCATAACGGTGAGGGTCAGGTGTCGGTAATGATGAGGGCCAGGTGTGGGTAATGATGAGGGCCAGGTGTGAATCATAACGATGAGGGCCAGGTGTGGGTAATGATGAGGATCAGGTGTGGGTAATGATGAGGACCAGGTGTGAATCATAACGGTGAGGGCCAGGTGTGGGTAATGATGAGGGCCAGGTGTGGGTAATGATGAGGGCCAGGTGTGAATCATAACGGTGAGGGCCAGGTGTGGGTAATGATGAGGGCCAGGTGTGGGTAATGATGAGGGTCAGGTGTGAATCATAACGGTGAGGGCCAGGTGTGGGTAATGATGAGGGTCAGGTGTGGGTAATGATGAGGGCCAGGTGTGGGTAATGATGAGGGCCAGGTGTGGGTAATGATGAGGGCCATGTGTGAATCATAACAATGAGTGCCAGGTGTGGGTAATGATGAGGGCCAGGTGAGCATAATGATGAGGGCCAGGTGAGCGTAATGATGATGATGGGCCAGGTGTGATGATGAGGGCCATGATGAGGCCAGGTGAGCGTAATGATGAGGGCCAGGTGTGGGTAATGATGAGGGCCAGGTGTACGTAATGATGAGGGCCAGGTGTGGGCATAATGATGAGGGCCAGGTGAGGGCAGGTGTGGGTAATGATGAGGGCCAGGTGAGCGTAATGATGAGGGCCAGGTAATGATGAGGGCCAGGTGAGGGTAATGATGAGGGCCAGGTGTGGGTAATGATGAGGGCCAGGTGTACGTAATGATGAGGGCCAGGTGTGGGTAATGATGAGGGCCAGGGTGAGCATAACGGTGAGGGCCAGGTGTGGGTAATGATGAGGGCCAGGTGTGGGTAATGATGAGGGCCAGGTGTGAATCATAACGGTGAGGGCCAGGTGTGGGTAATGATGAGGGCCAGGTGTGGGTAATGATGAGGGCCAGGTGTGAATCATAACGGTGAGGGCCAGGTGTGGGTAATGATGAGGGTCAGGTGTGGGTAATGATGAGGGCCAGGTGTGGGTAATGATGAGGGCCAGGTGTGGGTAATGATGAGGGCCAGGTGTGAATCATAACAATGAGGGCCAGGTGTGGGTAATGATGAGGGTCAGGTGTGGGTAATGATGAGGGCCAGGTGTGAATCATAACGGTGAGGGCCAGGTGTGGGTAATGATGAGGGCCAGGTGTGAATCATAACGGTGAGGGCCAGGTGTGGGTAATGATGAGGGCCAGGTGTGGGTAATGATGAGGGCCAGGTGTGAATCATAACGGTGAGGGCCAGGTGTGGGTAATGATGAGGGCCAGGTGTGGGTAATGATGAGGGCCAGGTGTGAATCATAACGGTGAGGGCCAGGTGTGGGTAATGATGAGGGTCAGGTGTGGGTAATGATGAGGGCCAGGTGTGAATCATAACGGTGAGGGCCAGGTGTGGGTAATGATGAGGGCCAGGTGTGGGTAATGATGAGGGCCAGGTGTGAATCATAACGGTGAGGGTCAGGTGTGGGTAATGATGAGGGTCAGGTGTGGGTAATGATGAGGGCCAGGTGTGGGTAATGATGAGGGCCAGGTGTGGGTAATGATGAGGGTCAGGTGTGAATCATAACGGTGAGGGCCAGGTGTGGGTAATGATGAGGGCCAGGTGTGGGTAATGATGAGGGCCAGGTGAGCATAATGATGAGGGCCAGGTGAGCGTAATGATGAGGGCCAGGTGAGCATAATGATGAGGGCCAGGTGAGCATAATGATGAGGGCCAGGTGAGCGTAATGATGAGGGCCAGGTGAGCATAATGATGAGGGCCAGGTGAGCGTAATGATGAGGGCCAGGTGTGGGTAATGATGAGGGCCAGGTGTACGTAATGATGAGGGCCATGTGTGGGTAATGATGAGGGCCAGGTGAGCATAACGGTGAGGGCCAGGTGTGGGTAATGATGAGGGCCAGGTGTGGGTAATGATGAGGGCCAGTTGTGAATCATAACGGTGAGGGCCAGGTGTGGGTAATGATGAGGGCCAGGTGTGGGTAATGATGAAGGCCAGGTGTGGGTAATGATGAGGGTCAGGTGTGGGTAATGATGAGGGCCAGGTGTGAATCATAACGGTGAGGGCCAGGTGTGGGTAATGATGAGGGCCAGGTGTGAATTATAACGGTGAGGGCCAGGTGTGGGTAATGATGAGGGCCAGGTGTGGGTAATGATGAGGGCCAGGTGTGAATCATAACGGTGAGGGTCAGGTGTCGGTAATGATGAGGGCCAGGTGTGGGTAATGATGAGGGCCAGGTGTGAATCATAACAATGAGGGCCAGGTGTGGGTAATGATGAGGGCCAGGTGTGGGTAATGATGAGGGCCAGGTGTGGGTAATGATGAGGGCCAGGTGTGAATCATAACGATGAGGGCCAGGTGTGGGTAATGATGAGGGTCAGGTGTGGGTAATGATGAGGACCAGGTGTGAATCATAACGGTGAGGGCCAGGTGTGGGTAATGATGAGGGCCAGGTGTGGGTAATGATGAGGGCCAGGTGTGAATCATAACGGTGAGGGCCAGGTGAGCGTAATGATGAGGGCCAGGTGAGCATAATGATGAGGGTCAGGTGTGAATCATAACGGTGAGGGCCAGGTGTGGGTAATGATGAGGGTCAGGTGTGGGTAATGATGAGGGCCAGGTGTGGGTAATTATGAGGGCCAGGTGTGGGTAATGATGAGGGCCATGTGTGAATCATAACAATGAGTGCCAGGTGTGGGTAATGATGAGGGCCAGGTGTGGGTAATGATGAGGGCCAGGTGTAGGTAATGATGAGGGCCAGGTGTGCGTAATGATGAGGGCCAGGTGTGGGTAATGATGAGGGCCAGGTGTGCGTAATGATGAGGGCCAGGTGTACATAATGATGAGGGCCAGGTGTGGGTAATGATGAGGGCCAGGTGAGCATAATGATGAGGGCCAGGTGAGCGTAATGATGAGGGCCAGGTGAGCATAATGATGAGGCCAGGTGAGCGTAATGATGAGGGCCAGGTGTGGGTAATGATGAGGGCCAGGTGTACGTAATGATGAGGGCGAGGTGTGGGTAATGATGAGGGCCAGGTGAGCATAATGATGAGGGCCAGGTGAGAGTAATGATGAGGGCCAGGTGAGCATAATGATGAGGGCCAGGTGAGCATAATGATGAGGGCCAGGTGAGCGTAATGATGAGGGCCAGGTGAGCATAATGATGAGGGCCAGGTGAGCGTAATGATGAGGGCCAGGTGTGGGTAATGATGAGGGCCAGGTGTACGTAATGATGAGGGCCAGGTGTGGGTAATGATGAGGGCCAGGTGTGGGTAATGATGAGGGCCAGGTGAGCATAACGGTGAGGGCCAGGTGTGGGTAATGATGAGGGCCAGGTGTGGGTAATGATGAGGGCCAGTTGTGAATCATAACGGTGAGGGCCAGGTGTGGGTAATGATGAGGGCCAGGTGTGGGTAATGATGAGGGCCAGGTGTGAATCATAACGGTGAGGGCCAGGTGTGGGTAATGATGAGGGTCAGGTGTGGGTAATGATGAGGGCCAGGTGTGGGTAATGATGAGGGCCAGGTGTGGGTAATGATGAGGGCCAGGTGTGAATCATAACAATGAGGGCCAGGTGTGGGTAATGATGAGGGCCAGGTGTGGGTAATGATGAGGGCCAGGTGTGCGTAATGATGAGGGCCAGGTGTACATAATGATGAGGGCCAGGTGTGGGTAATGATGAGGGCCAGGTGAGCATAATGATGAGGGCCAGGTGAGCGTAATGATGAGGGCAAGGTGAGCATAATGATGAGGGCCAGGTGAGCGTAATGATGAGGGCCAGGTGTGGGTAATGATGAGGGCCAGGTGTACGTAATGATGAGGGCCAGGTGTGGGTAATGATGAGGGCCAGGTGAGCATAATGATGAGGGCCAGGTGAGCGTAATGATGAGGGCCAGGTGAGCATAATGATGAGGGCCAGGTGAGCATAATGATGAGGGCCAGGTGAGCGTAATGATGAGGGCCAGGTGAGCATAATGATGAGGGCCAGGTGAGCGTAATGATGAGGGCCAGGTGTGGGTAATGATGAGGGCCAGGTGTACATAATGATGAGGGCCAGGTGTGGGTAATGATGAGGGCCAGGTGAGCATAACGGTGAGGGCCAGGTGTGGGTAATGATGAGGGCCAGGTGTGGGTAATGATGAGGGCCAGGTGTGAGTAATGATGAGGGCCAGGTGAGCATAATGATGAGGGCCAGGTGAGCGTAATGATGAGGGCCAGGTGTGGGTAATGATGAGGGCCAGGTGTACGTAATGATGAGGGCCAGGTGTGGGTACTGATGAGGGCCAGGTGAGCATAACGGTGAGGGCCAGGTGTGGGTAATGATGAGGGCCAGGTGTGGGTAATGATGAGGGCCAGTTGTGAATCATAACGGTGAGGGCCAGGTGTGGGTAATGATGAGGGCCAGGTGTGGGTAATGATGAGGGCCAGGTATGAATCATAACGGTGAGGGCCAGGTGTGGGTAATGATGAGGGTCAGGTGTGGGTAACGATGAGGGCCAGGTGTGGGTAATGATGAGGGCAGGTGTGGGTAATGATGAGGGCCAGGTGTGGGTAATGATGAGGGCCAGGTGTGCGTAATGATGAGGGCCAGGTGTACATAATGATGAGGGCCAGGTGTGGGTAATGATGAGGGCCAGGTGTGCGTAATGATGAGGGTCAGGTGTACATAATGATGAGGGCCAGGTGTGGGTAATGATGAGGGCCAGGTGAGCATAATGATGAGGGCCAGGTGAGCGTAATGAAGAGGGCCAGGTGAGCATAATGATGAGGGCCAGGTGAGCGTAATGATGAGGGCCAGGTGTGGGTAATGATGAGGGCCAGGTGTACGTAATGATGAGGGCCAGGTGTGGGTAATGATGAGGGCCAGGTGAGCATAATGATGAGGGCCAGGTGAGCGTAATGATGAGGGCCAGGTGAGCATAATGATGAGGGCCAGGTGAGCATAATGATGAGGGCCAGGTGAGCGTAATGATGAGGGCCAGGTGAGCATAATGATGAGGGCCAGGTGAGCGTAATGATGAGGGCCAGGTGTGGGTAATGATGAGGGCCAGGTGTACGTAATGATGAGGGCCAGGTGTGGGTAATGATGAGGGCCAGGTGAGCATAACGGTGAGGGCCAGGTGTGGGTAATGGTGAGGGCCAGGTGTGAGTAATGATGAGGGCCAGGTGTACATAATGATGAGGGCCAGGTGTGGGTAATGATGAGGGCCAGGTGAGCATAATGATGAGGGCCAGGTGAGCGTAATGATGAGGGCCAGGTGAGCATAATGATGAGGGCCAGGTGAGCGTAATGATGAGGGCCAGGTGTGGGTAATGATGAGGTCCAGGTGTACGTAATGATGAGGGCCAGGTGTGGGTAATGATGAGGGCCAGGTGACCATAATGATGAGGGCCAGGTGAGCGTAATGATGAGGGCCAGGTGAGCATAATGATGAGGGCCAGGTGAGCGAAATGATGAGGGCCAGGTGTGGGTAATGATGAGGGCCAGGTGTGCGTAATGATGAGGGCCAGGTGTACGTAATGATGAGGGCCAGGTGTGGGTAATGATGAGGGCCAGGTGAGCATAATGATGAGGGCCAGGTGAGCGTAATGATGAGGGCCAGGTGAGCATAATGATGAGGGCCAGGTGAGCGTAATGATGAGGGCCAGGTGAGCGTAATGATGAGGGCCAGGTGAGCGTAATGATGAGGGCCAGGTATGGGTAATTATGAGGGCCAGGTGTGAATCATAATGATGAGGGCCAGGTGTGAATCATAATGATGAGGGCCAGGTGTGAATCATAATGATGAGGGCCAGATGTGAATCATAACGATGAGGGCCAGGTGTGAATCATAACGATGAGGGCCAGGTGTGAATCATAATGATGAGAGCCAGGTGTGAATCATAACGATGAGGGCCAGGTGTGAATCATAACGATGAGGGCCAGGTGTGAATCATAACGCCAGATGTGCGCACAGATGATTTCCGGCGACATCGCACTCCGGAGGGGCAGAGCAGGAGTAGACGTGACAGTCATTCACAGTACCTGGTCAATCTATTATAAAACCAGTCATTCACAGTACCAGGTCAATATATTATAAAACCAGTCATTCACACTACAGTACCAGATCAATATATTATAAACCCAATCATTGACACTACAGTACCAGATCAATATATTATAAACCCAGTCATTCACACTACAGCACCAGGTCAATATATTATAAACCCAGTAATTGACACTACAGTACCAGGTCAATATATTATAAACCCAGTCATGTACAGTAGAGTACCAGGTCAATATATTATAAACCCAGTCATTCACAGTACCAGGTCAATATATTATAAACCCAGTCATTCACAGTACAGTACCAGATCAATATATTATAAACCCAGTCATTCACACTACAGTACCAGGTCAATATATTATAAACCCAGTCATTCACAGTACAGTACCAGGTCAATATATTATAAACCCAGTCATTCACAGTACAGTACCAGGTCAGTATATTATAAACCCAGTCATTCACAGTACAGTACCAGGTCAATATATTATAAACCCAGTCATTCACAGTACAGTACCAGGTCAGTATATTATAAACCCAGTCATTCACAGTACAGTACCAGGTCAATATATTATAAACCCAGTCATTCACACTACAGTACCAGGTCAATATATTATAAACCCAGTCATTCACAGTACAGTACCAGGTCAGTATATTATAAACCCAGTCATTCACAGTACAGTACCAGGTCAATATATTATAAACCCAGTCATTCACACTACAGTACCAGGTCAATATATTATAAACCCAGTCATTCACAGTACCAGGTCAATATATTATAAACCCAGTCATTCACAGTACCAGGTCAATATATTATAAACCCAGTCATTCACACTACAGTACCAGGTCAATATATTATAAACCCAGTCATTCACAGTACAGTACCAGGTCAGTATATTATAAACCCAGTCATTCACAGTACAGTACCAGGTCAATATATTATAAACCCAGTCATTCACAGTACAGTACCAGGTCAATATATTATAAACCCAGTCATTCACAGTACAGTACCAGGTCAATATATTATAAACCCAGTCATTCACAGTACAGTACCAGGTCAGTATATTATAAACCCAGTCATTCACAGTACAGTACCAGGTCAATATATTATAAACCCAGTCATTCACACTACAGTACCAGGTCAATATATTATAAACCCAGTCACTACAGTACCAGGTCAATATATTATAAACCCAGTCACTACAGTACCAGGTCAATATATTATAAACCCAGTCATTCACACTACAGTACCAGATCAATATATTATAAACCCAGTCATTCACACTGCAGTACCAGGTCAATATATTATAAACCCAGTCATTCACAGTACAGTACCAGGTCAATATATTATAAACCCAGTCATGTACAGTACCAGGTCAATATATTATAAACCCAGTCATGCACACTACAGTACCAGGTCAATATATTATAAACCCAGTCATTGACAGTACCAGGTCAATATATTATAAACCCAGTCATTCACAGTACAGTACCAGGTCAATATATTATAAACCCAGTCATTCACAGTACAGTACCAGGTCAGTATATTATAAACCCAGTCATTCACAGTACAGTACCAGGTCAATATATTATAAACCCAGTCATTCACAGTACAGTACCAGGTCAGTATATTATAAACCCAGTCATTCACAGTACCAGGTCAATATATTATAAACCCAGTCATTCACACTACAGTACCAGGTCAATATATTATAAACCCAGTCATTCACAGTACAGTACCAGGTCAGTATATTATAAACCCAGTCATTCACACTACAGTACCAGGTCAATATATTATAAACCCAGTCACTACAGTACCAGGTCAATATATGATAAACCCAGTCATTCACAGTACCAGGTCAATATATTATAAACCCAGTCATTCACACTACAGTACCAGGTCAATATATTATAAACCCAGTCATTCACAGTACCAGGTCAATATATTATAAACCCAGTCATTCACAGTACAGTACCAGGTCAATATATTATAAACCCAGTCATTCACAGTACAGTACCAGGTCAGTATATTATAAACCCAGTCATTCACAGTACAGTACCAGGTCAATATATTATAAACCCAGTCATTCACAGTACAGTACCAGGTCAGTATATTATAAACCCAGTCATTCACAGTACAGTACCAGGTCAATATATTATAAACCCAGTCATTCACACTACAGTACCAGGTCAATATATTATAAACCCAGTCATTCACAGTACCAGGTCAATATATTATAAACCCAGTCATTCACACTACAGTACCAGGTCAATATATTATAAACCCAGTCATTCACAGTACAGTACCAGGTCAGTATATTATAAACCCAGTCATTCACACTACAGTACCAGGTCAATATATTATAAACCCAGTCATTGACAGTACCAGGTCAATATATTATAAACCCAGTCATTCACAGTACAGTACCAGGTCAATATATTATAAACCCAGTCATTCACAGTACAGTACCAGGTCAGTATATTATAAACCCAGTCATTCACAGTACAGAACCAGGTCAATATATTATAAACCCAGTCATTCACAGTACCAGGTCAATATATTATAAACCCAGTCATTCACACTACAGTACCAGATCAATATATTATAAACCCAGTCATTCACAGTACCAGATCAATATATTATAAACCCAGTCATTGACACTACAGTACCAGGTCAATATATTATAAACCCAGTCATTGACACTACAGTACCAGGTCAATATATTATAAACCCAGTCATTCACAGTACAGTACCAGGTCAATATATTATAAACCCAGCCATTGACAGTACCAGGTCAATATATTATAAACCCAGTCATTCACAGTACAGTACCAGGTCAATATATTATAAACCCAGTCATTTACAGGACCACAGTATATTATAAACCAGGTCAGTACCAGGTCAATATATTATAAACCCAGTCATTCACAGTACCAGGTCAATATATTATAAACCCAGTCACTACAGTACCAGGTCAATATATTATAAACCCAGTCATTCACAGTACAGTACCAGGTCAATATATTATAAACCCAGTCATTCACAGAACAGTACCAGGTCAGTATATTATAAACCCAGTCATTCACAGTACAGTACCAGGTCAATATATTATAAACCCAGTCATTCACAGTACCAGGTCAATATATTATAGTCAACCCAGGTCAATATATTATAAACCCAGTCACTACAGTACCAGGTCAATATATTATAAACCCAGTCATTCACAGTACCAGGTCAGTATTTTATAAACCCAGTCATTCACACTACAGTACCAGGTCAAAAAATTATAAACCCAGTCATTCACAGTACCAGGTCAATATATTATAAACCCAGTCATTCACAGTACCAGGTCAATATATTATAAACCCAGTCATTCACAGTACCAGGTCAATATATTATAAACTCAGTCATTCAGGACATCACATCAACCAAACCCCTTTTTGAAGCTATAGGCAAAATTAAAACAAACAACATTTTTCTAAAAGGCAGTTTGAAACCTATTTGTTGGAATTACAGTTTGATTGATTAACATATTTACAAAAGAAGACAAGGATGTGTTGAGTATTCAGCCAGGAGCTGAACAGCCTACGGTATAGGAACTACCTGGTTAATAACTGTGGTATAGGAACTACCTGGTTAATAACTGTGGTATAGGAACTACCTAGTTAATAACTGTGGTATAGGAACTACCTGGTTAATAACTGTGGTATAGGAACTACCTAGTTAATAACTGTGGTATAGGCACTACCTGGTTAATAACTGTGGTATAGGAACTACCTGGTTAATAACTGTGGTATAGGAACTACCTGGTTAATAACTGTGGTATAGGAACTACCTGGTTAATAACTGTGGTATAGGACTCTACCTGGTTAATAACTGTGGTATAGGACTCTACCTGGTTAATAACTGTGGTATAGGAACTACCTGGTTAATAACTGTGGTATAGGAACTACCTGGTTAATATCTGTGGTATAGGACTCTACCTGGTTAATAACTGTGGTATAGGAACTACCTGGTTAATAACTGTGGTATAGGAACTACCTGGTTAATAACTGTAGTATAGGAACTACCTGGTTAATAACTGTAGTATAGGAACTACCTGGTTAATAACTGTAGTATAGGACTCTACCTGGTTAATAACTGTGGTATAGGAACTACCTGGTTAATAACTGTAGTATAGGACTCTACCTGGTTAATAACTGTGGTATAGGAACTACCTGGTTAATAACTGTGGTATAGGAACTACCTGGTTAATAACTGTGGTATAGGAACTACCTGGTTAATAACTGTAGTATAGGACTCTACCTGGTTAATAACTGTGGTATAGGAACTACCTAGTTAATAACTGTGGTATAGGACCTACCTGGTTAATAACTGTGGTATAGGAACTACCTGGTTAATAACTGTGGTATAGGAACTACCTGGTTAATAACTGTGGTATAGGACACTACCTGGTTAATAACTGTGGTATAGGAACTACCTAGTTAATAACTGTGGTATAGGAACTACCTGGTTAATAACTGTAGTATAGGAACTACCTAGTTAATAACTGTGGTATAGGAACTACCTAGTTAATAACTGTGGTATAGGAACTACCTGGTTAATAACTGTGGTATAGGAACTACCTGGTTAATAACTGTGGTATAGGAACTACCTGGTTAATAACTGTGGTATAGGAACTACCTGGTTAATAACCTGGTATAGGAACTACCTGGTTAATAACTGTGGTATAGGAACTACCTGGTTAATAACTGTGGTATAGGAACTACCTGGTTAATAACTGTGGTATAGGAACTACCTGGTTAATAACTGTGGTATAGGAACTACCTGGTTAATAACTGTGGTATAGGAACTACCTGGTTAATAACTGTGGTATAGGAACTACCTGGTTAATAACTGTGGTATAGGAACTACCTGGTTAATAACTGTGGTATAGGAACTACCTGGTTAATAACTGTGGTATAGGAACTACCTGGTTAATAACTGTGGTATAGGAACTACCTGGTTAATAACTGTGGTATAGGAACTACCTGGTTAATAACTGTGGTATAGGAACTACCTGGTTAATAACTGTGGTATAGGAACTACCTGGTTAATAACTGTGGTATAGGAACTACCTGGTTAATAACTGTGGTATAGGAACTACCTGGTTAATAACTGTGGTATAGGAAACCTGGTTAATAACTGTGGTATAGGAACTACCTGGTTAATAACTGTGGTATAGGAACTACCTGGTTAATAACTGTGGTATAGGAACTACCTGGTTAATAACTGTGGTATAGGAACTACCTGGTTAATAACTGTGGTATAGGAACTACCTGGTTAATAACTGTGGTATAGGAACTACCTGGTTAATAACTGTGGTGGTATAGGAACTACCTGGTTAATAACTGTGGTATAGGAACTACCTGGTTAATAACTGTGGTATAGGAACTACCTGGTTAATAACTGTGGTATAGGAACTACCTGGTTAATAACTGTGGTATAGGAACTACCTGGTTAATAACTGTGGTATAGGACTCTACCTGGTTAATAACTGTGGTATAGGAACTACCTGGTTAATAACTGTGGTATAGGAACTACCTGGTTAATAACTGTGGTATAGGAACTACCTGGTTAATAACTGTGGTATAGGAACTACCTGGTTAATAACTGTGGTATAGGAACTACCTGGTTAATAATAACTCTACCTGGTTAATAACTGTGGTATAGGAACTACCTGGTTAATAACTGTGGTATAGGAACTACCTGGTTAATAACTGTGGTATAGGAACTACCTGGTTAATAACTGTGGTATAGGAACTACCTGTTAATAACTGTATAGGAACTACCTGGTTAATAACTGTGGTATAGGAACTACCTGGTTAATAACTGTGGTATAGGAACTACCTGGTTAATAACTGTGGTATAGGAACTACCTGGTTAATAACTGTGGTATAGGAACTACCTGGTTAATAACTGTGGTATAGGAACTACCTGGTTAATAACTGTGGTATAGGAACTACCTAGTTAATAACTGTGGTATAGGAACTACCTGGTTAATAACTGTGGTATAGGAACTACCTGGTTAATAACTGTGGTATAGGAACTACCTGGTTAATAACTGTGGTATAGGAACTACCTGGTTAATAACTGTGGTATAGGAACTACCTGGTTAATAACTGTGGTATAGGAACTACCTGGTTAATAACTGTGGTATAGGAACTACCTGGTTAATAACTGTGGTATAGGAACTACCTGGTTAATAACTGTGGTATAGGACTCTACCTGGTTAATAACTGTGGTATAGGAACTACCTGGTTAATAACTGTGGTATAGGAACTACCTGGTTAATAACTGTGGTATAGGAACTACCTGGTTAATAACTGTGGTATAGGAACTACCTGGTTAATAACTGTGGTATAGGAACTACCTGGTTAATAACTGTGGTATAGGAACTACCTGGTTAATAACTGTGGTATAGGAACTACCTGGTTAATAACTGTGGTATAGGAACTACCTGGTTAATAACTGTGGTATAGGAACTACCTGGTTAATAACTGTGGTATAGGAACTACCTGGTTAATAACTGTGGTATAGGAACTACCTGGTTAATAACTGTGGTATAGGAACTACCTGGTTAATAACTGTGGTATAGGAACTACCTGGTTAATAACTGTGGTATAGGCACTACCTGGTTAATAACTGTGGTATAGGAACTACCTGGTTAATAACTGTGGTATAGGAACTACCTGGTTAATAACTGTGGTATAGGCACTACCTGGTTAATAACTGTTGTATAGGAACTACCTGGTTAATAACTGTGGTATAGGAACTACCTGGTTAATAACTGTGGTATAGGAACTACCTGGTTAATAACTGTGGTATAGGAACTACCTGGTTAATAACTGTGGTATAGGAACTACCTGGTTAATAACTGTGGTATAGGAACTACCTGGGAATAATAACTGTTGTATAGGAACTACCTGGTTAATAACTGTGGTATAGGAACTACCTGGTTAATAACTGTGGTATAGGAACTACCTGGTTAATAACTGTGGTATAGGAACTACCTGGTTAATAACTGTGGTATAGGACTCTACCTGGTTAATAACTGTGGTATAGGAACTACCTGGTTAATAACTGTGGTATAGGAACTACCTGGTTAATAACTGTGGTATAGGCACTACCTGGTTAATAACTGTTGTATAGGAACTACCTGGTTAATAACTGTGGTATAGGAACTACCTGGTTAATAACTGTGGTATAGGAACTACCTGGTTAATAACTGTGGTATAGGAACTACCTGGTTAATAACTGTGGTATAGGACTCTACCTGGTTAATAACTGTGGTATAGGAACTACCTGGTTAATAACTGTGGTATAGGAACTACCTGGGAATGTTATTGAGTTAGATAAACACCTACGGTATAGGAACTACCTGGGAATGTTATTGAGTTATGTAAACACCTACGGTATAGGACTCTACCTGGGAATGCTATTGAGTTATATAAACACCTACGGTATAGGAACTACCTGGGAATGTTATTGAGTTAGATAAACACCTACGGTATAGGAACTACCTGGGAATGTTCTTGAGTTATATAAACACCTACGGTATAGGAACTACCTGGGAATGTTCTTGAGTTATATAAACACCTACGGTATAGGAACTACCTGGGAATGTTATTGAGTTATATAAACACCTACGGTATAGGAACTACCTGGGAATGTTCTTGAGTTATTTAAACACCTACGGTATAGGAACGACCTGGGAATGTTATTGCGTTAAATAAACTCCTTGGGAGTGTCCAGGGTTAGATAAACTCCTTGGGAGTGTCTAGGGTTAGATAAACACCTTGGGAGTGTCTAGGGTTAGATAAACTCCTTGGGAGTGTCTAGGGTTAGATAAACTCCTTGGGAGTGTCCAGGGTTAGATAAACACCTTGGGAGTGTCTAGGGTTAGATAAACACCTTGGGAGTGTCTAGGGTTAGATAAACACCTTGGGAGTGTCTAGGGTTAGATAAACACCTTGGGAGTGTCCAGGGTTAGATAAACACCTTGGGAGTGTCCAGGGTTAGATAAACACCTTGGGAGTGTCCAGGGTTAGATAAACACCTTGGGAGTATCTAGGGTTAGATAAACTCCTTGGGAGTGTCTAGGGTTAGATAAACTCCTTGGGATTGTCTAGGGTTAGATAAACACCTTGGGAGTGTCTAGGGTTAGATAAACACCTTGGGAGTGTCTAGGGTTAGATAAACACCTTGGGAGTGTTTAGGGTTAGATAAACATGGGAGTGTCTAGGGTTAGATAAACTCCTTGGGAGTGTCCAGGGTTAGATAAACATTGGGAGTGTCTAGGGTTAGATAAACACCTTGGGAGTGTTAGGGTTAGATAAACACCTTGGGAGTGTTAGGGTTAGATAAACAAAAACCTTTAAAAAATAATAGGGTTTGATAAAATAGATAAACACCTTGGGAGTGTCTAGGGTTAGATAAACACCTTGGGAGTGTCTAGGGTTAGATAAACACCTTGGGAGTGTCTAGGGTTAGATAAACACCTTGGGAGTGTCTAGGGTTAGATAAACACCTTGGGAGTGTCTAGGGTTAGATAAACACCTTGGGAGTGTCTAGGGTTATTGATAAACACCTTGGGATGTTGTCGTTGATTACCTATGGGATGTTAGGGTTGATAAACACCTTGGGAGTGTCTAGGGTTAGATAAACACCTTGGGAGTGTCTAGGGTGGGCTCAACTGTTCTTCGTGTCATGACTCAACTGTTTGGTGACCTTGAACGAAGCTGGACTACTGTAATAATCCTTCGACATTATTATGGGATATTTTCCCTCTGCATTACACGTTTATGTTGAAAATGGGAAGTCCTTTCATAAACAACATGCAAGACGCATCATCAACATGTGCCAACCTTTGGTTGATTTACATTGTTTTTGAAAGCAATGTTGGAAAAAAACAAAAACGTTTAAAAAAATAATATTTGAACAATCTTTAAAGAAAACAACTATGACATGTAATGGATGACCTATATGTTATTGATGACCTATATGTTATTGATTACCTATATGTTATTGATGACCTATATGTTATTGATGACCTATATGTTATTGATTACCTATATGTTATTGATGACCTATATGTTATTGATGACCTATATGTTATTGATGACCTATATGTTATTGATGACCTATATGTTATTGATTACCTATATGTTATTGATTACCTATATGTTATTGATGACCTATATGTTATTGATGACCTATATGTTATTGATGACCTATATGTTATTGATGACCTATATGTTATTGATGACCTATATGTTATTGATTACCTATATGTTATTGATGACCTATATGTTATTGATGACCTATATGTTATTGATTACCTATATGTTATTGATGACCTATATGTTATTGATGACCTATATGTTATTGATGACCTATATGTTATTGATTACCTATATGTTATTGATGACCTATATGTTATTGATTACCTATATGTTATTGATGACCTATATGTAATGGATGACCTATATGTAATGGATGACCTATATGTTATTGATGACCTATATGTAATGGATGACCTATATGTTATTGATGACCTATATGTTATTGATTACCTATATGTAATGGATGACCTATATGTTATTGATTACCTATATGTTATTGATGACCTATATGTAATGGATGACCTATATGTTATTGATTACCTATATGTTATTGATTACCTATATGTTATTGATTACCTATATGTTATTGATTACCTAATTGATTACCTATATGTTATTGATTACCTATATGTTATTGATTACCTAATTGATTACCTATATGTTATTGATTACCTATATGTTATTGATTACCTATATGTTATTGATTACCTATATGTTATTGATGACCTATATGTTATTGATTACCTATATGTTATTGATGACCTATATGTTATTGATTACCTATATGTTATTGATGACCTATATGTTATTGATTACCTATATGTTATTGATGACCTATATGTTATTGATTACCTATATGTTATTGATGACCTATATGTTATTGATGACCTATATGTTATTGATTACCTATATGTTATTGATGACCTATATGTTATTGATGACCTATATGTTATTGATGACCTATATGTTATTGATGACCTATATGTTATTGATGACCTATATGTTATTGATGACCTATATGTTATTGATGACCTATATGTTATTGATGACCTATATGTTATTGATGACCTATATGTTATTGATTACCTATATGTTATTGATTACCTATATGTAATGGATGACCTATATGTTTTTGATGACCTATATGTTATTGATGACCTATATGTTATTGATTACCTATATGTTATTGATTACCTATATGTTATTGATTACCTATATGATCATATCAGTATTGATGGAAAAGTAAATGTCCATCTTCCCGAACCCAAACACTCCCGTCAGTGTCCGTCATTTCGTCTCCTCCAGAAGTGGTGACTGCCCCGTGGCATTAGCGCAGCTCACCAGGGCTGAACCTCAGTGTCCGTCATTTCGTCTCCTCCAGAAGTGGTGACTGCCCCGTGGCGTTAGCGCAGCTCACCAGGCCTGAACCTCACAGAACGGCAGTGTTTCAACAGAAGACTGGAAACCTGTAGGAGGGGGCGAGGCTTCGTCATATAGGATTATTTCATTGGTTTAAAAGACTCAAGACCCCGCCTTGATACAAAATAAAGAGTGAGGGGAGAGACAGTGACAGAGGAGGAGAGAGGAAACAATATCAACCAGTGAAACAGTTGGATAGTCACCTATTAATCCGAGTCATTTTCCGACCGTGTTTTTGGACAGGAGCACGAGACATTCCATCCAACCCTGTAGGCTACTTTCCCCAATCATGTGTCTCTATATAGTCACCGACACCGGAAACAGCTGTGTATCCTATTATTCCTAGCACTTGGATAACTAAGTTTTTGGCATTTTAAAGGTGGATCAGTGTAATAGTCTATATAAAAAAAATCTGTATGACATTTTTTTTCTTCACAACAACCTGCTGGATGATGCTGTGCATGTGTGCGTAAAGTCTGCATTTTCTTCTGAACTTGGCGATAAACGTCAGCTATTCAAGGTAAGATTTGAATAATACATATATTATAACTAATCACGTTTGTTTATAATAATCTATAATAGTGTAAAATTGGTTGTAATAAACGGGCTATTTTGATGTCCGCATAAACTGTGACCATTTTGTGTGGTGTTCATCTCACTGCGCAACTAAGGAATGGAATGGTCGAGTGAGTTGTACGCTGAGGACATCTTTTTGACGGACCACGGCGCAAAGCCATACCTCGTCCCAACTGTCAAAATATGTAGCCGAAGCCCTGAAGATTTACCTCGTATTTCGCTGCCTCTCGTTCATCTTCTCTCGACTACTGTATTCTATCAGTCCATGTGGCGATAACGGTGGACAGAGAGAGAGAAGTGGTTATGTTTAATAGGAAAATGGGAAGTGCGTTATATTGGTTTATAGGAAGTTTCCCCCCGGTTACACTGAAAGGCTGTATGTTGAGTTGCTGATGTGTGTCCGGGATGGGAATGAGATTATGTTTCCCGAGTTGTTGCCATTTATAATGAGTCACAACGTTTATTGCGGTGGTCAGCGAAAGATGGAATGTATCAAACGACATCCGATTTGGTATATTTTCTGCTACTATTACCGCAAGCTTTCTGAATCTTTTACATCAGTGATTACAATACAGCACTATCTGTTGTTGAGAGTCGTTACCAGCCAACCAAGCGTTGCCTGACGCCCTACATACCGAAGGCAAACAACCATAAGCTAGTTGACCTCTTCTGCTTTTGAAGAACCGACACGAGAAAACTGCTTTTATTAATAGATTGTCATTTTGACAGATGGCTTCTTTTTTTTGTGTGTGTGAACTTTGAGTAGATAGTGTATTTGATAGGAAAACATTGTGCAGCTTAGTGATGGTTTGTTTTTACCGAGACAGCATCATCAATATATCACATATTATCAATGAACTGTAGAAGATACTGCTCCAGCTGCTTCGCAATAGGAGAAAGTTACAAACAACCTCTTTAGAAGTTGTGTGAGTTGAGGAGCACCCAGAGAGCTAACCTGTATTGGAGCACCCAGAGAGCTAACCTGTATTGGAGCACCCAGAGAGCTAACCTGTATTGGAGCACCCAGAGAGCTAACCTGTATTGGAGCACCCAGAGAGCTAACCTGTATTGACCCACATGTTGAAAGGAGCACCCAGAGAGCTAACCTGTATTGGAGCACCCAGAGAGCTAACCTGTATTGGAGCACCCAGAGAGCTAACCTGTATTGGAGCACCCAGAGAGCTAACCTGTATTGGAGCACCCAGAGAGCTAACCTGTATTGGAGCACCCAGAGAGCTAACCTGTATTGACCCACATGTTGAAAGGAGCACCCAGAGAGCTAACCTGTATTGGAGCACCCAGAGAGCTAACCTGTATTGGAGCACCCAGAGAGCTAACCTGTATTGGAGCACCCAGAGAGCTAACCTGTATTGGAGCACCTCAGAGAGCTAACCTGTATTGGAGCACCCAGAGAGCTAACCTGTATTGGAGCACCCAGAGAGCTAACCTGTATTGGAGCACCCAGAGAGCTAACCTGTATTGGAGCACCCAGAGAGCTAACCTCTATTGACCCACATGTTGAAAGGAGCACCCAGAGAGCTAACCTGTATTGGAGCACCCAGAGAGCTAACCTGTATTGGCCCACATGTTGAAAGGAGCACCTCAGAGAGCTAACCTGTATTGGAGCACCCAGAGAGCTAACCTGTATTGGAGCACCCAGAGAGCTAACCTGTATTGGAGCACCCAGAGAGCTAACCTGTATTGACCACATGTTGAAAGGAGCACCTCAGAGAGCTAACCTGTATTGGAGCACCCAGAGAGCTAACCTGTATTGGAGCACCCAGAGAGCTAACCTGCATTGGAGCACCCAGAGAGCTAACCTGTATTGACCCACATGTTGAAAGGAGCACCCAGAGAGCTAACCTGTATTGGAGCACCCAGAGAGCTAACCTGTATTGGAGCACCCAGAGAGCTAACCTGTATTGGAGCACCCAGAGAGCTAACCTGTATTGGAGCACCCAGAGAGCTAACCTGTATTGACCCACATGTTGAAAGGAGCACCCAGAGAGCTAACCTGTATTGGAGCACCCAGAGAGCTAACCTGTATTGGAGCACCTCAGAGAGCTAACCTGTATTGGAGCACCCAGAGAGCTAACTTGTATTGGAGCACCCAGAGAGCTAACCTGTATTGGAGCACCCAGAGATCTAACCTGTATTGGAGCACCCAGAGAGCTAACCTGTATTGGAGCACCCAGAGAGCTAACCTGTATTGGAGCACCCAGAGAGCTAACCTGTATTGGAGCACATGTTGAAATGTTGAGGCTTCACATTACTGGGACCAATCACATCCAGGCTTCACATTACTGGGACAGGCTTCACATTACTGGGACCAATCATATTCAGGCTTCACATTACTGGGACCAATCACATTCAGGCTTCACATTACTGGGACCTAATCACATTCAGGCTTCACATTACTAGGACCAATCACATTCAGGCTTCACATTACTGGGACCAATCACATTCAGGCTTCACATTACTGGGACCAATCACATTCAGGCTTCACATTACTGGGACCTAATCACATTCAGGCTTCACATTACTGGGACCAATCACATTCAGGCTTCACATTACTGGGACCAATCACATTCAGGCTTCACATTACTGGGACCAATCACATTCAGGCTTCACATTACTGGGACCCTGCCATGAACTCAAACAAGACACGTTATTATAGCTTTTAACAGTGGTGCTCCACCTCCCAATGAGTTAGAGAGCTTGTTTATGCAGCTGGTTTGAGCTAAGATAGAGCCTCGTTAATTAGTCCTTCTCATGAATAAGCAGCCTGGAGTATGGAGACAGGGTAATAGACTGGTAGTGTCGGTCTGTACAGCATGTGTACTGGTAGTGTCGGTCTGTACAGCATGTCATTGATGAATGTGTGAAAGCTGAATGGAGGCCATCCTTGGAAGGAGTCTCGTTGTGTCCCTGCCACAGGGAGAGAAAGGGTTGGAGGAGGGCACACCCAGACTGAGACACTGACACACAATGCACGATCGCATGCAAACACACAAAACACACACACTCCCCTTGTCCTGCCTGCAGGAATACGGACACTACAGATGTGTACAGCCAGGACATCGTCTCTCTCTTTGGCCATTGTCAAGGAACCATGCAGTCGGCAGTGGAAGGGACTGCCAGAGGGCCAGACAGCTCACCACAACAAAGAGGCCTTGTCAGAAACCACCATTAAGCCGGGTCACTTCAGTCACAAGTGCTGCTAGCTGCAGGAAGGACTCGGGATCATGCGTTCGCCGGGCTCATAACTCCCTCGGAGTTATTCTTTCAGCTAGTCCTCTCTAGCCTTGTCAGGTAGAGTCACAATCACAATATTCACAGAAGAGAAAGGAGAAATTCAAGTGGCTTTGGTTCATAATCTCTTTTTTTTCAGTGTTTTCAGACTATAGTGGTTAGTGGGTATAGTGTACTTATCAGGTTTCAGGTAAGACCCAAGTGCAGACTGTGTTGAAGTAACAATGTTTATTGCAACAGAGGCAGGCAAACGACAGGTCAAGGAAAGGCAAAGGTCAAGGAAAGGCAAACGACAGGTCAAGGAAAGGCAAAGGTCAAGGAAAGGAAAACGACAGGTCAAGGAAAGGCAAAGGTCAAGGCAGGCAAACGACAGGTCAAGGAAAGGCAAAGGTCAAGGCAGGCAAACGACAGGTCAAGGCAGGCAGGGGTTGATAATCCAAGGCAGTGAGGCCAAGGTACAGGATGGCAGGCAGGGTCAGGACAGGCAGAGGTCAGGACAGGCAGGGTCAGGACAGGCAGAGGTCAGGACAGGCAGGGTCAGGTCAGGAAGAGGTCAGCAGTCCAGGGTCAGGACAGACAGAGGTCAGCAGTCCAGGGTCAGGTCAGGAAGAGGTCAGCAGTCCAGAGCAGGGGCCAAGGTACAGGACGGCAGGCAGGGTCAGGCTATGAGGGGTGGCCAGTCCCCTTCTGGCTGTGCCGGGTGGAGATTATAAACCTAGAGAGGAACCAGGCTATGAGGGGTGGCCAGTCCTCTTCTGGCTGTGCCGGGTGGAGATTATAAACCTAGAGAGGAACCAGGCTATGAGGGGTGGCCAGTCCTCTTCTGGCTGTGCCGGGTGGAGATTATAAACCTAGAGAGGAACCAGGCTATGAGGGGTGGCCAGTCCTCTTCTGGCTGTGCCGGGTGGAGATTATAAACCTAGAGAGGAACCAGGCTATGAGGGGTGGCCAGACCCTTCTGGCTGTGCCGGGTGGAGATTATAAACCTAGAGAGGAACCAGGCTATGAGGGGTGGCCAGTCCCCTTCTGGCTGTGCCGGGTGGAGATTATAAACCTAGAGAGGAACCAGGCTATGAGGGGTGGCCAGTCCCCTTCTGGCTGTGCCGGGTGGAGATTATAAACCTAGAGAGGAACCAGGCTATGAGGGGTGGCCAGTCCTCTTCTGACTGTGCCGGGTGGAGATTATAAACCTAGAGAGGAACCAGGCTATGAGGGGTGGCCAGTCCTCTTCTGGCTGTGCCGGGTGGAGATTATAAACCTAGAGAGGAACCAGGCTATGAGGGGTGGCCAGTCCTCTTCTGGCTGTGCCGGGTGGAGATTATAAACCTAGAGAGGAACCAGGCTATGAGGGGTGGCCAGTCCTCTTCTGGCTGTGCCGGGTGGAGATTATAAACCTAGAGAGGAACCAGGCTATGAGGGGTGGCCAGTCCTCTTCTGACTGTGCCGGGTGGAGATTATAAACCTAGAGAGGAACCAGGCTATGAGGGGTGGCCAGTCCTCTTCTGGCTGTGCCGGGTGGAGATTATAAACCTAGAGAGGAACCAGGCTATGAGGGGTGGCCAGTCCTCTTCTGGCTGTGCCGGGTGGAGATTATAAACCTAGAGAGGAACCAGGCTATGAGGGGTGGCCAGTCCTCTTCTGGCTGTGCCGGGTGGAGAATATAAACCTAGAGAGGAACCAGGCTATGAGGGGTGGCCAGTCCTCTTCTGGCTGTGCCGGGTGGAGATTATAAACCTAGAGAGGAACCAGGCTATGAGGGGTGGCCAGTCCTCTTCTGGCTGTGCCGGGTGGAGATTATAAACCTAGAGAGGAACCAGGCTCTGAGGGGTGGCCAGTCCTCTTCTGGCTGTGCCGGGTGGAGATTATAAACCTAGAGAGGAACCAGGCTATGAGGGGTGGTCAGTCCTCTATTGGCTGTGCCGGGTGGAGATTATAAACCTAGAGAGGAACCAGGCTATGAGGGGTGGTCAGTCCTCTTCTGGCTGTGCCGGGTGGAGATTATAAACCTAGAGAGGAACCAGGCTATGAGGGGTGGCCAGTCCTCTTCTGGCTGTGCCGGGTGGAGATTATAAACCTAGAGAGGAACCAGGCTATGAGGGGTGGCCAGTCCTCTTCTGGCTGTGCCGGGTGGAGATTATAAACCTAGAGAGGAACCAGGCTATGAGGGGTGGCCAGTCCTCTTCTGGCTGTGCCGGGTGGAGATTATAAACCTAGAGAGGAACCAGGCTATGAGGGGTGGCCAGTCCTCTTCTGGCTGTGCCGGGTGGAGATTATAAACCTAGAGAGGAACCAGGCTATGAGGGGTGGTCAGTCCTCTATTGGCTGTGCCGGGTGGAGATTATAAACCTAGAGAGGAACCAGGCTATGAGGGGTGGCCAGTCCTCTTCTAGCTGTGCCGGGTGGAGATTATAAACCTAGAGAGGAACCAGGCTCTGAGGGGTGGTCAGTCCTCTTCTGGCTGTGCCGGGTGGAGATTATAAACCTAGAGAGGAACCAGGCTCTGAGGGGTGGCCAGTCCTCTTCTGGCTGTGCCGGGTGGAGATTATAAACCTAGAGAGGAACCAGGCTATGAGGGGTGGTCAGTCCTCTTCTGGCTGTGCCGGGTGGAGATTATAAGAGTACATGGACATTAAGGCCAGATTGTTTCTTCCAGATTTTCAAACGTTCATAGAAGACCAGCAGGGTCAAATAATAATCAGTGGTTGTAGAGGGTGCAACAGGGCAGCACCTTGGGAGTGAATGTCAGTTGGCTTTTCATAGCTGAGGATTCAGAGGTCGAGGAGGGGGGACAGAGAACAGGTCAGGGTTCCATAGCCGCAGGCAGAACAGTAGAAATTGGAGCAGCAGCATGACCAGGTGGATTAGACGGGGACAGCCAGGAGTCGTCATTACATGTAGTCCTGAGGCATGTTCCTAGGGCTGAAGTCCTCCGGGAGGGGAGAGAGAGATGGGAGAATTAGAGAGAGCATATGTACATTCATATAGGACACCGGAGATTTACACCAGATAAAACAAGAGATTGACACCAGATAAGACGAGATTTACACCTGATAAGACAGGAGATTTACACCAGATAAGACCGGAGATTTACACCAAATAAGACCGGAGATTTACACTAGATAAGACCGGAGATTTACACCAGATAAGACCGGAGATTTACACCAAATAAGACAGGAGATTTACACCAGATAAGACCGGAGATTTACACCAAATAAGACCGGAGATTTACACTAGATAAGACCGGAGATTTACACCAGACATAAGACAGGAGATTTACACCTGATAAGACAGGAGATTTACACCAGATAAGACAGGAGATTTACTCCCGATAAGACCGGAGATTTACACCACATAAGACAGGAGATTTACACCAGATAAGACAGGAGATTTACTCCCGATAAGACCGGAGATTTACACCACATAAGACAGGAGATTTACACCAGATAAGACAGGAGATTTACACCCGATAAGACCGGAGATTTACACCACATAAGACAGGAGATTTACACCAGATAAGACCGGAGATTTACACCACATAAGACAGGAGATTTACACCAGATAAGACAGGAGATTTACACCTGATAAGACAGGAGATTTACACCAGATAAGACAGGAGATTTACAACTGATAAGACAGGAGATTTACACCAGATAAGACAGTAGATTTACACCAGATAAGACCGGAGATTTACACCAGATAAGAAGAGATTTACACCAGATAAGACAGGAGATTTACACCCGATAAGACAGGAGATTTGCACCAGATAAGACAGGAGATTTACACCCGATAAGACGGGAGATTTACACCAAATAAGACCGGAGATTTACACTAGATAAGACCGGAGATTTACACCAGACATAAGACAGGAGATTTACACCAGATAAGACAGGAGATTTACTCCCGATAAGACCGGAGATTTACACCACATAAGACAGGAGATTTACACCAGATAAGACAGGAGATTTACTCCCGATAAGACCGGAGATTTACACCACATAAGACAGGAGATTTACACCAGATAAGACAGGAGATTTACACCTGATAAGACAGGAGATTTACACCAGATAAGACAGGAGATTTACAACTGATAAGACAGGAGATTTACACCAGATAAGACAGGAGATTTACACCAGATAAGACAGTAGATTTACACCAGATAAGACCGGAGATTTACACCAGATAAGAAGAGATTTACACCAGATAAGACAGGAGATTTACACCCGATAAGACAGGAGATTTACACCAGATAAGACAGGAGATTTACACCCGATAAGACAGGAGATTTACACCCGATAAGACGGGAGATTTACACCAGATAAGACAGGAGATTTACACCAGATAAGACAGGAGATTTACACCAGATAAGACAGGAGATTTACACCAGATAAGACAGGAGATTTACACCAGATAAGAAAGGAGATTTACACCAGATAAGACAGGAGATTTACACCACATAAGACAGGAGATTTACACCTGATAAGACAGGAGATTTACACCAGATAAGACAAGATATTTACACCAGATAAGACCAGAGATTTACACCAGATAAGACAAGAGATTTACACCTGATAAGACAGGAGATTTACACCAGATAAGACAGGAGATTTACACCTGATAAGACAGGAGATTTACACCAGATAAGACAGGAGATTTACACCAGACATAAGACAAGAGATTTACACCTGATAAGGCAGGAGATTTACACCAGATAAGAGGTCCTGTTGAGGACCACTATGGTGGATTTATAGGGTGGATCTATAGGGTGACGGTTCTCCTGTTGGGGACCACTATGGTGGATATATAGGGAGACAGTTCTCCTGTTGAGGACCACTATGGTGGATCTATAGGGTGGATCTATAGGGTGGATCTATAGGGAGACAGTTCTCCTGTTGGGGACCACTATGGTGGATCTATAGGGTGGATCTATAGGGAGACAGTTCTCCTGTTGGGGACCACTATGGTGGATCTATAGGGAGACAGTTCTCCTGTTGGGGACCACTATGGTGGATCTATAGGGTGGATCTATAGGGTGGATCTATAGGGAGACAGTTCTCCTGTTGGGGACCACTATGGTGGATTTATAGGGATACAGTTCTCCTGTTGGGGACCACTATGGTGGATCTATAGGGTGACAGTTCTCCTGTTGGGGACCACTATGGTGGATCTATAGGGTGGATCTATAGGGTGGATCTATAGGGTGGATCTATAGGGTGGATCTATAGGGTGACAGTTCTCCTGTTGGGGACCACTATGGTGGATCTATACGGTGACAGTTCTCCTGTTGGGGACCACTATGGTGGATCTATAGGGTGGATCTATAGGGAGACAGTTCTCCTGTTGAGGACCACTATGGTGGATCTATAGGGTGACAGTTCTCCTGTTGGGGACCACTATGGTGGATCTATAGGGTGGATCTATAGGGTGGATATATAGGGTGGATCTATAGGGTGGATCTATAGGGTGGATCTATAGGGTGACAGTTCTCCTGTTGGGGACCACTATGGTGGATCTATAGGGAGACAGGTCTCCTGTTGGGGACCACTATGGTGGATCTATAGGGAGACAGTTCTCCTGTTGAGGACCACTATGGTGGATTTATAGGGAGACAGGTCTCCTGTTGGGGACCACTATGGTGGATCTATAGGGAGACAGTTCTCCTGTTGAGGACCACTATGGTGGATTTATAGGGAGACAGTTCTCCTGTTGGGGACCACTATGGTGGATCTATAGGGAGACAGGTCTCCTGTTGAGGACCACTATGGTGGATCTATAGGGAGACAGTTCTCCTGTTGGGGACCACTATGGTGGATTTATAGGGAGACAGTTCTCCTGTTGGGGACCACTATGGTGGATTTATAGGGAGACAGTTCTCCTGTTGGGGACCACTATGGTGGATCTATAGGGTGGATCTATAAGGAGACAGGTCTCCTGTTGAGGACCACTATGGTGGATTTATAGCGAGACAGTTCTCCTGTTGGGGACCACTATGGTGGATCTATAGGGAGACAGTTCTCCTGTTGGGGACCACTATGGTGGATCTATAGGGTGGATCTATAGGGAGACAGTTCTCCTGTTGAGGACCACTATGGTGGATCTATAGGGTGACAGTTCTCCTGTTGGGGACCACTATGGTGGATTTATAGGGATACAGTTCTCCTGTTGGGGACCACTATGGTGGATTTATCCTGTTGAGGACCACTATGGTGGATTTATAGGGAGACAGTTCTCATGTTGGGGACCACTATGGTGGATTTATAGGGTGGATCTATAGGGAGACAGTTCTCCTGTTGGGGACCACTATGGTGGATCTATAGGGAGACAGTTCTCCTGTTGAGGACCACTATGGTGGATCTATAGGGAGACAGTTCTCCTGTTGGGGACCACTATGGTGGATCTATAGGGAGACAGTTCTCCTGTTGGGGACCACTATGGTGGATCTATAGGGTGGATCTATAGGGAGACAGTTCTCCTGTTGAGGACCACTATGGTGGATCTATAGGGAGACAGTTCTCCTGTTGGGGACCACTATGGTGGATCTATAGGGAGACAGTTCTCCTGTTGGGGACCACTATGGTGGATTTATAGGGAGACAGTTCTCCTGTTGAGGACCACTATGGTGGATTTATAGGGTGACAGGTCTCCTGTTGGGGACCACTATGGTGGATCTATAGGGAGACAGTTCTCCTGTTGAGGACCACTATGGTGGATTTATAGGGTGGATTTATAGGGAGACAGTTCTCATGTTGGGGACCACTATGGTGGATCTATAGGGTGGATCTATAGGGAGACAGTTCTCCTGTTGAGGACCACTATGGTGGATCTATAGGGTGGATTTATAGGGTGGATCTATAGGGAGACAGTTCTCCTGTTGAGGACCACTGTGGTGGATTTATAGGGAGACAGTTCTCCTGTTGAGGACCACTATGGTGGATCTATAGGGAGACAGTTCTCCTATTGAGGACCACTATGGTGGATCTATAGGGAGACAGTTCTCCTGTTGGGGACCACTATGGTGGATTTATAGGGAGACAGTTCTCCTGTTGGGGACCACTATGGTGGATTTATAGGGTGACAGTTCTCCTGTTGGGGACCATTATGGTGGATTTATAGGGAGACAGTTCTCCTGTTGGGGACCACTATGGTGGATTTATCCTGTTGAGGACCACTATGGTGGATTTATAGGGAGACAGTTCTCATGTTGGGGACCACTATGGTGGATTTATAGGGTGGATCTATAGGGAGACAGTTCTCCTGTTGGGGACCACTATGGTGGATCTATAGGGTGGATCTATAGGGTGGATCTATAGGGTGGATCTATAGGGAGACAGGTCTCCTGTTGGGGACCACTATGGTGGATCTATAGGGAGACAGTTCTCCTGTTGGGGACCACTATGGTGGATTTATAGGGTGACAGTTCTCCTGTTGAGGACCACTATGGTGGATTTATAGGGAGACAGTTCTCCTGTTGGGGACCACTATGGTGGATTTATAGGGAGACAGTTCTCCTGTTGAGGACCACTATGGTGGATCTATAGGGAGACAGTTCTCCTGTTGAGGACCACTATGGTGGATCTATAGGGAGACAGTTCTCCTGTTGAGGACCACTATGGTGGATTTATAGGGTGGATCTATAGGGAGACAGTTCTCCTGTTGGGGACCACTATGGTGGATTTATAGGGTGGATCTATAGGGAGACAGTTCTCCTGTTGGGGACCACTATGGTGGATCTATAGGGTGGATCTATAGGGAGACAGTTCTCCTGTTGAGGACCACTATGGTGGATCTATAGGGAGACAGTTCTCCTGTTGGGGACCACTATGGTGGATTTATCCTGTTGAGGACCACTATGGTGGATTTATAGGGAGACAGTTCTCATGTTGGGGACCACTATGGTGGATCTATAGGGTGGATCTATAGGGAGACAGTTCTCCTGTTGAGGACCACTATGGAGGATCTATAGGGTGACAGTTCTCCTGTTGGGGACCACTATGGTGGATCTATAGGGAGACAGTTCTCCTGTTGGGGACCACTATGGTGGATTTATCCTGTTGAGGACCACTATGGTGGATTTATAGGGAGACAGTTCTCATGTTGGGGACCACTATGGTGGATTTATAGGGTGGATCTATAGGGAGACAGTTCTCCTGTTGGGGACCACTATGGTGGATTTATCCTGTTGAGGACCACTATGGTGGATTTATAGGGAGACAGTTCTCCTGTTGGGGACCACTATGGTGGATCTATAGGGAGACAGTTCTCCTGTTGGGGACCACTATGGTGGATCTATAGGGAGACAGTTCTCCTGTTGAGGACCACTATGGTGGATTTATAGGGTGACAGTTCTCCTGTTGGGGACCACTATGGTGGATCTATAGGGAGACAGTTCTCCTGTTGGGGACCACTATGGTGGATCTATAGGGAGACAGTTCTCCTGTTGAGGACCACTATGGTGGATCTATAGGGAGACAGTTCTCCTGTTGGGGACCACTATGGTGGATCTATAGGGTGGATCTATAGGGAGACAGTTCTCCTGTTGAGGACCACTATGGTGGATTTATAGGGTGGATCTATAGGGTGACAGTTCTCCTGTTGAGGACCACTATGGTGGATTTATAGGGTGGATCTATAGGGTGGATCTATAGGGAGACAGTTCTCCTGTTGAGGACCACTATGGTGGATCTATAGGGTGGATCTATAGGGAGACAGTTCTCCTGTTGAGGACCACTATGGTGGATTTATAGGGTGGATCTATAGGGTGACAGTTCTCCTGTTGAGGACCACTATGGTGGATCTATAGGGAGACAGTTCTCCTGTTGAGGACCACTATGGTGGATTTATAGGGAGACAGGTCTCCTGTTGGGGACCACTATGGTGGATCTATAGGGTGGATCTATAGGGTGGATCTATAGGGTGGATCTATAGGGTGTATCTATAGGGTGGATCTATAGGGTGGATCTATAGGGAGACAGGTCTCCTGTTGGGGACCACTATGGTGGATCTATAGGGTGGATCTATAGGGTGGATCTATAGGGTGGATCTATAGGGAGACAGTTCTCCTGTTGAGGACCACTATGGTGGATTTATAGGGAGACAGGTCTCCTGTTGAGGACCACTATGGTGGATTTATAGGGTGACAGTTCTCCTGTTGAGGACCACTATGGTGGATTTATAGGGTGACAGTTCTCCTGTTGAGGACCACTATGGTGGATTTATAGGGTGACAGTTCTCCTGTTGAGGACCACTATGGTGGATTTATAGGGTGACAGTTCTCCTGTTGGGGACCACTATGGTGGATTTATAGGGTGGATCTATAGGGTGACAGGTCTCCTGTTGAGGACCACTATGGTGGATTTATAGGGTGACAGTTCTCCTGTTGAGGACCACTATGGTGGATCTATAGGGTGACAGTTCTCCTGTTGGGGACCACTATGGTGGATCTATAGGGTGGATCTATAGGGAGACAGTTCTCCTGTTGAGGACCACTATGGTGGATTTATAGGGAGACAGTTCTCCTGTTGAGGACCACTATGGTGGATTTATAGGGTGACAGTTCTCCTGTTGGGGACCACTATGGTGGATCTATAGGGTGACAGTTCTCCTGTTGGGGACCACCATCGTGGATCTATAGGGTGACAGGTCTCCTGTTGAGGACCACTATGGTGGATCTATAGGGTGACAGTTCTCCTGTTGGGGACCACTATGGTGGATCTATAGGGTGGCAGTTCTCCTGTTGGGGACCACTATGGTGGATCTATAGGGTGGATCTATAGGGTGACAGTTCTCCTGTTGGGGACCACTATGGTGGATTTATAGGGAGACAGTTCTCCTGTTGAGGACCACTATGTTGGATCTATAGGGTGACAGGTCTCCTGTATACATTAGATATCTAATGATATCTCTACGGTACCATTCTGGCCTCCATGGAACTCAACATACATTACTAGTGGACATCCCTGCTGGCGCTGATCCGTGCTGATTGGTTTCCCTCTAGTTAAAATGGAGGGTGTGTTAACGGCTATAGGGGATAGTCCAGAAGCACGTCTGTTTTTCCTGACTGAACGGAGAGGAAATGAGATCCTCCCTCTAGTTCGGCCCGTCCGAGTCTTCTTGTGTTTGTTTTCCTGTTTGATAAGGGACCGGGTCAGAATCAGGAATGGTAAGAGAGAAGAAAGAGGACATTTGACAGTAGTGGTGCCATCGGGGTAGCTCCACTGTGTAGTAGAAATAGTTCATGAATGGCTGCCTGTGTTTCTTTTGGGTCGATTTGAATATGTGCTTTTAATTGGTCTCTGTAGGTCTCTGTGTTACCTTCTTTCTTTCTTCTTGTCTCTTCCCTCGCTCTCCTCTCTCGCTCTCAATCTCTCTCTCTCTCTCTCTCTTCCCTCGCTCTCCTCTCTCGCTCTCAATCTCTCTCTCTGACTCTCACTCACTCACTCTTCCCTGGCGCTCTCTCTCTCTTCCCTGGCTCTCTCACTCTTCCCTGGCTCTCTCACTCTTCCCTGGCTCTCTCTCTCTCTCTCTCTCTCTCTCTCTCTCTCTCAATTCAATTCAATTCAATGGGCTTTATTGGCATGGAAAACATTATACAAAAGTGAAATAAACAATAAACAATCTCTCTCTCCCTCTCCCTCTCCCTCTCCCTCTACGACTGACACACACACACACACACACACACACACACACACACACACACACACACACACACACACACACACACACAGGTGTATGGTGCCAGTCTGATGTAACGTCAAGCAATGTAGCAGTGATAGACACCAATTATAATCCAAGTTACAACTTAATACTGTTTTAATTGATTGTCTATTAATTGATGTGCTCCTGAATCCATACTTGGTCAAATATATAATACACCAAGGAGACGTCACAGACAGAAAAGTCTTTATTATCTTAAGGAGAGGAGGAGTCTACTGAGATGTTAAAGTCCCCTGCTCAATTGGTGTATCGCATTATAAAACTGACATCCCGTTGAAATGAAAATGACAATGTACCATCATCCTTAAGAATGGGGGGTGCCATCATCCTTAAGAATGGGGGGTGCCATCATCCTTAAAAAGGGGGGTACCATCATCCTTAAGAAGGGGGTACCATCATCCTTAAAAGGGGGGTACCATCATCCTTAAAGGGGGTGCCATCATCCTTTAAAATGGGGGTACCATCATCCTTAAAAAGGGGGTACCATCATCCTTTAAAAGGGGGGTACCATCATCCTTAAAAGGGGGTACCATCATCCTTTAAAATGGGGGCGGGTACCATCATCCTTTAAAAGGGGGTACCATCATCTTTAAAAGGGGGTTACCATCATCCTTTAAAATGGGGGTACCCTCATCCTTTAAAATGGGGGTACCATCATCCTTAAAAGGGGGTACCATCATCCTTAAAAGGGGGTACCATCATCTTTAAAAGGGGGTACCATCATCCTTAAAAAGGGGGTGCCATCATCCTTAAAAGGGGGTGCCATCATCCTTAAAAAGGGGGGTACCATCATCCTTAAAAAGGGGGTACCATCATCCTTTAAAATGGGGGTACCATCATCCTTAAAAAGGGGGTACAATCATCTTTAAAATGGGGGGTGCCATCATCCTTAAAAGGGGGTACCATCATCCTTTAAAATGGGGGTACCATCATCCTTAAAAAGGGGAGGGGGTACAATCATCTTTAAAATGGGGGTACCATCATCCTTAAAAGAGGGGTACCATCATCCTTAAAAAGGGGGTACCATCATCCTTAAAAATGGGGGTACCATCATCCTTAAAAAGGGGGTACCATCATCCTTAAAAAGGGGTACCATCATCCTTTAAAAGGGGGTACCATCATCCTTAAAAAGGGGGTACCATCATCCTTTAAAAGGGGGTACCATCATCCTTTAAAATGGGGGGCGGATACCATCATCCTTTAAAAGGGGGTACCATCATCTTTAAAAGGGGGAGTACCATCATCCTTTAAAATGGGGGTACCATCATCCTTTAAAATGGGGGTAACATCATCCTTAAAAAGGGGGTACCATCATCCTTTAAAATGGGGGTACCATCATCCTTAAAAAGGGGAGGGGGTACAATCATCTTTAAAATGGGGGTACCATCATCCTTAAAAGAGGGGTACCATCATCCTTAAAAAGGGGGTACCATCATCCTTAAAAATGGGGGTACCATCATCCTTAAAAAGGGGGTACCATCATCCTTAAAAAGGGGTACCATCATCCTTTAAAATGTGGGGTACCATCATCCTTAAAAAGGGGGTACCATCATCCTTTAAAAGGGGGGTACCATCATCCTTTAAAATGGGGGCGGGTACCATCATCCTTTAAAAGGGGGTACCATCATCTTTAAAAGGGGGAGTACCATCATCCTTTAAAATGGGGGTACCATCATCCTTTAAAATGGGGGGTAACATCATCCTTAAAAAGGGGGTACCATCATCCTTTAAAATGGGGGTACCATCATCCTTAAAAAGGGGAGGGGGTACAATCATCTTTAAAATGGGGGTACCATCATCCTTAAAAGAGGGGTACCATCATCCTTAAAAAGGGGGTACCATCATCCTTAAAAATGGGGGTACCATCATCCTTAAAAAGGGGGTACCATCATCCTTAAAAAGGGGTACCATCATCCTTTAAAATGTGGGGTACCATCATCCTTAAAAAGGGGGTACCATCATCCTTTAAAAGGGGGGTACCATCATCCTTTAAAATGGGGGCGGGTACCATCATCCTTTAAAAGGGGGTACCATCATCTTTAAAAGGGGGAGTACCATCATCCTTTAAAATGGGGGTACCATCATCCTTAAAAGGGGGTACCATCATCCTTTATAAGGGGGTACCATCATCCTTTAAAATGGGGGTACCATCATCCTTAAAAAGGGGGTACCATCATCTTTAAAATGGGGGTACCATCATCCTTAAAAGAGGGGTACCATCATCCTTTAAAAGGGGGTACCATCATCCTTTAAAATGGGGGCGGGTACCATCATCCTTTAAAAGGAGGGTACCATCATCTTTAAAAGGGGGAGTACCATCATCCTTTAAAATGGGGGCGGGTACCATCATCCTTTAAAATGGGGGTACCATCATCCTTAAAAAGGGGGGGTAACATCATCCTTAAAAAGGGGGGTACCATCATCCTTTAAAATGGGGGTACCATCATCCTTAAAAAGGGGAGGGGTACAATCATCTTTAAAATGGGGGTACCATCATCCTTAAAAGAGGGGTACCATCATCCTTAAAAAGGGGGTACCATCATCCTTAAAAATGGGGGTACCATCATCCTTAAAAAGGGGGTACCATCATCCTTAAAAAGGGGTACCATCATCCTTTAAAATGTGGGGTACCATCATCCTTAAAAAGGGGGTACCATCATCCTTTAAAAGGGGGTACCATCATCCTTTAAAATGGGGGCGGGTACCATCATCCTTTAAAAGGGGGGTACCATCATCTTTAAAAGGGGGAGTACCATCATCCTTTAAAATGGGGGTACCATCATCCTTAAAAGGGGGTACCATCATCCTTTAAAATGGGGGTACCATCATCCTTAAAAAGGGGGTACCATCATCTTTAAAATGGGGGTACCATCATCCTTAAAAGAGGGGTACCATCATCCTTAAAAAAGGGGTACCATCATCCTTAAAAATGGGGGTACCATCATCCTTAAAAAGGGGGTACCATCATCCTTAAAAAGTGGGGTACCATCATCCTTAAAAGGGGGGTGCCATCATCCTCAAAAAAGGGGGCCACCATCATCCTTAAAAAGGGGGTACCATCATCCTTAAAAAGGGGGTATCATCATCCTTAAAAAGGGGGTACCATCATCCTTAAAAGGAGGGGTACCATCATCCTTAAAAAGGAGGGGTACCATCATCCTTAAAAAGGAGGGGTACCATCATCCTTAAAAAGGGGGGGTACCATCAGCCTTAAAAAGGGGGGGTACCATCATCCTTAAAAAGGAGGGGTACCATCATACTTAAAGTGGGGGTACCATCATCCTTAAAAGGGGGGGTACCATCATCCTTTAAAAGGGGGGGTCCCATCATCCTTAAAAGGGGGTACCATCATCCTTTAAAAAGGGGGGTACCATCATCCTTTAAAAAGGGGGTACCATCATCCTTAAAAAGGGGGGCACCATCATCCTTTAAAAAGGGGGTACCATCATCCTTTAAAAAGGGGGTACCATCATCCTTTAAAAAGGGGGTACCATCATCCTTTAAAAAGGGGGTACCATCATCCTTTAAAAAGGGGGTACCATCATCCTTAAAAAATGGGGGGTACCATCATCCTTAAAAATGGGGGGTACCATCATCCTTAAAAAGGGGGGTTACCATCATCCTTAAAAGGGGGGGTACCATCATCCTTTAAAAAGGGGGGTAAAGGAAATTGGTATTAAATCATTAACTCACCCGTGCTATTGTTGTACTGTCAGCCTACTTATATAAGGGGATGTGATAATGGTATTTTAAATAAGGGGATGTGATTATCAGCCTGGTTATATAAGGGGATGTGATTATCAGCCTGCTTATATAAGGGGATGTGATTATCAGCCTGGTTATATAAGGGGATGTGATTATCAGCCTGCTTATATAAGGGGATGTGATTATCAGCCTGCTTATATAAGGGGATGTGATTATCAGCCTGCTTATATAAGGGGATGTGATTATCAGCCTGCTTATATAAGGGGATGTGATTATGGTATGTTATATAAGGGGATGTGATTATGGTATTTAATATAAGGGGATGTGATTATGGTATTTTATATAAGGGGATGTGATTATGGTATTTTATATAAGGGGATGTGATTATGGTATTTTATATAAGGGGATGTGATTATGGTATTTTATATAAGGGGATGTGATTATGGTATTTTATATAAGGGGATGTGATTATGGTATTTTATATAAGGGGATGTGATTATGGTATTTAATATAAGGGGATGTGATTATGGTATTTTATGAAGTGGCTTCTTAAGGAGGAGTAAAAACCAAGCTTCAAGGTTAAATGTGTGAAGGCCAAGCGTTTGGAGGGTGAGGCGGAGCGAGTGGTGGGGGGGGGTTGATTAATTTCACGTCCCATAATGTGATTTGCGATATCTCCTCCTCTCCTGCCCTTGGTAGTGGGAGATGTGGCGATGAGAAGGAGGGCTGTGTTATTAACGATGCTCTGCATTGTAAGTGTTTACAGAAATACTAAACCGGAATTAAAGAGAGATGAGAGAAGGGTGTGGATGATTACAAATTCACCATCATTCCCAGATTGATGTCTCGTTACTGAATGCAAATTCACAGGTTAAACCACTGGTGTGTAGAAGTGGAAATGAGTGTAGAGACACCGCACACACCTCACACGTGAGGAGCAGGGGGGTAGTTCCAGGAAGACATCAGAGGGCATCATTAATTCCAGAGCATCCTATAAGACCAGGGTGTGTGTGTGTGTGTGTGTGTGTGTGTGTGTGTGTGTGTGTGTGTGTGTGTGTGTGTGAGTGTGTGTGTGTGTGTGTGTGTGTGAGAGAGAGAGAGAGAGAAGGCTGTTCATTGACTACAGCTCAGCGCTCAACATCATAGTGGCCACGAAGCTCATCACTAAGCTAAGGACCCGGGGACTAAACACCTCTCTCTGCAACTGGATCCTGGACTTCCTGACGGGCTGCCCCCAGATGGTAAGGGTAGGCAACAACACGTCTGCCACGCTGATCCTTAACACTGGGGCGCCTCCGGGGTGTGTGCTTAGTCCCCTCCTGTACTCCCTGTTCACCCACGACTGCGCGGCCAAACATGACTCCAACACCATCATTAAGTTTTCTGACGACACAACAGTGGTAGGCCTGATCACAGACAACGATGAGGCAGGCTATAGGGAGGAGGTCAGAGACCTGGCAGTGTGGTGCAAGGACAACAACCTCTCCCTCAACGTGAGCAAGACAAAGGAGGTGATTGTGGAGTACAGGAAAAGGAGGGCCGAACAGGCCCCCATTAACATCGACAGGGCTGTAGTGGAGCGGGTCGAGAGTTTCAAGTTCCACATCACCAACGATCTATCATGGTCCAAACACACCAAGACAGTCGTGAAAAGGGAATGACAACACCTTCCCCCCTCAGGAGAATGAAAAGATTTGTCATCGGTCCCCAGATCCTCAAAAGCTTCTACAGCTTCTACCATCGAGAGCATCCTGACTGGTTGCATCACTGCCTGGTATGGCAGCTGCTTGGCCTCCGACCGCAAGGCGCTACAGAGGGTTGTGCGAACGGCCCAGTACATCACTGGGGCAAAGCTTCCTGCCATCCAGGACCTCTATACCAGGCGGTGTCAGAGGAAAGGAAGGTTCAGTGGAGGGGGAGGTGCAGCGTGAGGTAATACAGTAGGGGGAGTGCTGAGGTAATACAGTAGGGGGAGTGCTGCTCAGCGTGAGGTAATACAGTAGGGGAGTGCTGCTCAGCGTGAGGTAATACAGTAGGGGGAGTGCTGCTCAGCGTGAGGTAATACAGTAGGGGAGTGCTGCTCAGCGTGAGGTAATACAGTAGGGGGAGTGCTGAGGTAATACAGTAGGGGAGTGCTGCTCAGTGTGAGGTAATACAGTAGGGGAGTGCTGCTCAGCGTGAGGTAATACAGTAGGGGAGTGCTGCTCAGTGTGAGGTAATACAGTAGGGGGAGTGCTGCTCAGTGTGAGGTAATACAGTAGGGGGAGTGCTGCTCAGCGTGAGGTAATACAGTAGGGGGAGTGCTGCTCAGCGTGAGGTAATACAGTAGGGGAGTGCTGCTCAGCGTGAGGTAATACAGTAGGGGAAGTGCTGCTCAGCGTGAGGTAATACAGTAGGGGGAGTGATGCTCAGTGTGAGGTAATACAGTAGGGGGAGTGCTGCTCAGCGTGAGGTAATACAGTAGGGGAGTGCTGCTCAGCATGAGGTAATACAGTAGGGGAGTGCTGCTCAGCGTGAGGTAATACAGTAGGGGAGTGCTGCTCAGCGTGAGGTAATACAGTAGGGGAGTGCTGCTCAGTGTGAGGTAATACAGTAGGGGAGTGCTGAGGTAATACAGTAGGGGGAGTGCTGCTCAGCATGAGGTAATAGAGTAGGGGAGTGCTGCTCAGCGTGAGGTAATACAGTAGGGGAGTGCTGAGGTAATACAGTAGGGGAGTGCTGCTCAGCGTGAGGTAATACAGTAGGGGAGTGCTGCTCAGTGTGAGGTAATACAGTAGGGGAGTGCTGCTCAGCGTGAGGTAATACAGTAGGGGAGTGCTGCTCAGCATGAGGTAATACAGTAGGGGGAGTGCTGCTCAGCGTGAGGTAATACAGTAGGGGAGTGCTGAGGTAATACAGTAGGGGAGTGCTGCTCAGCGTGAGGTAATACAGTAGGGGAGTGCTGAGGTAATACAGTAGGGGAGTGCTGCTCAGCGTGAGGTAATACAGTAGGGGAGTGCTGCTCAGTGTGAGGTAATACAGTAGGGGAGTGCTGCTCAGCGTGAGGTAATACAGTAGGGGAGTGCTGCTCAGCGTGAGGTAATACAGTAGGGGAGTGGGAGGTAATACAGTAGGGGAGTGCTGAGGTAATACAGTAGGGGGAGTGCTGAGGTAATACAGTAGGGGGAGTGCTGCTCAGCGTGAGGTAATACAGTAGAGGGAGTGCTGCTCAGCGTGAGGTAATACAGTAGGGGGAGTGCTGCTCAGCGTGAGGTAATACAGTAGGGGGAGTGTGAGGTAATACAGTAGGGGGAGTGCTGCTCAGCGTGAGGTAATACAGTAGGGGGAGTGCTGCTCAGCGTGAGGTAATGCAGTAGGGGGAGTGCTGAGGTAATACAGTAGGGGGAGTGCTGCTCAGTGTGAGGTAATACAGTAGCGGGAGTGCTGCTCAGCGTGATGTAATACAGTAGGGGGAGTGCTGCTCAGTGTCAGGTAATACAGTAGGGGGAGTGCTGCT
>NC_088405.1:1227310-1269810 GCF_034236695.1 Oncorhynchus nerka
TTATGGTGTGACTTTAACCTCCTCCTGGACGCTAATGAAACCAGTTATGTCCTTGGAGAGTTACAGAGGATTATTTCTCCACCCTCAATATCTTCTTCACTCCACCCTTATCTCTTCTCCACCCTCATCTCCTCTCCTCCCTTCTCTCCTCTCCACCCTCATCTCCTCTCCACTCTCCTCTCCTTTGTTCCCTTCTCCTCTCCTCCCTTCTCTCCCCCTCCTTTCCCCCTCCCTCTCATCTCCTTTCCTCCCTTCTCCTCCCTCATCTCCTCTCCTCCCTCCTCCCCATCTCCTCTCTTCCCCCTCATCTCCTCTCCTCCCTCCTCCCCCATCTCCTCTCCTCCCCCTCATCTCCTCTCCTCCTTCCTCCCCCTCATCTCCTCCCTCTTCATCTCCTCTCCTCATCTCCTCTCCTCCCTCATCTCCTCTCCTCCCTCCTCTCCCCTTTTCTCCTTTCCTCCCTCCTCCCCCATCTCCTCTCCTCCCCTCATCTCCTCTTCTCCTTCCTCCCCCTCATCTCCTCTCCTCCCTCCTCCTCTCCTCTCATCCCTCCTCCCTCCTCATCTCCTCCCTCTTCATCTCCTCTCCTCATCTCCTCTCCTCCCTCATCTCCTCTCCTCCCTCCTCTCCCCTTTTCTCCTTTCCTCCCTCCTCTCCCCTTTTCTCCTGTCCTCCATTAAGAGTATATCTCTCCGCCAGATGCCCAATACAGGAAGTGGCTCTGAGACACATACACAGCAGCTACCAGACATGTTAGTGAACTAGGAGGTTTGTTTTCAACCAGAGGTGAGAGATCTACATCACTCTATCAAACTGAGGGGAAAATGACGACCACAACAGAAAGGACAGAAAGGCCTGACTGGGAGAAATAGGAAACAGATCTCGATGAGAATGTTTTGGGAACCCGAAGACAGTGTACCATCTGCCCTCGGCGGGGAGTGTGTGTGTGTCTTGTTCATCTGTCCTCGGTGTGTGTGTGTGTATGTGTGTGTGTGTGTGTGTGTGTGTGTTTGCTGTTCATCTGTCCTCGGTGTGTGTATGTGTGTGTATGTGTGTGTGTGTGTGTGTGTGTGTGTGTGTGTGTTCTGATCATCAGCCCTTGGTGGGGTGTGTGGTGACACTGGGCCCTGCTGAGAGGAACTATTGTTATTAAGGCAATAAATAGATACATTTTAAAACCCCACAGCTGAATTTACAGTGCATAATAATAATGATTAGGTCATTAGCTACAGTACTAAAACATATAATGGTGGCTATTTTCCACTCTGAACCTAGCATGGGAATATATCAGATTATCAATCTATTCCACCTTTATTTGAATACTGATTTATCAGATTATAAATCTATTTCACCTTTATTTCAGTACAGATTATCAGATTATCAATCTATTCCACCTTTATTTGAATACTGATTTATCAGATTATAAATCTATTCCACCTTTATTTCAGTACAGATTATCAGATTATCAATCTATTCCACCTTTATTTGAATACTGATTTATCAGATTATAAATCTATTCCACCTTTATTTCAGTACAGATTATCAGATTATCAATCTATTCCACCTTTATTTGATTATCAATCTATTCCACCTTTATTTGAATACTGATTTATCAGATTATAAATCTATTCCACCTTTATTTCAGTACAGATTATCAGATTATCAATCTATTCCACCTTTATTTGAATACTGATTTATCAGATTATCAATCCATTCCAGTCTGTCTTTGACTTCATTTCTGGGGTATGTTTGTGTTCATGTGATTTTGGCACTGCCCTCCAAAACCTCAACTCTCAGCTGCCTGCCGTGTCGGTCTGAGGTGGACAGAGAGAGAGAGGGCTCAGGCAGGAAATATTTTTCCATTGTGAGAAATGCCCACGTAATGTCATTTTTTTTAAAGGAGGCACTGCATTCACCTCCTGGAACTGACATGTATAGTCCCTCCCCCCCACCTCCTGTAAGTGACATTTATACTCCCTCCCCCTCACCTCCTGTAAGAGGCATTTATAGTCCCTCCCCCCTCACCTCCTGGAAGTGACATTTATAGTCCCTCCCCCTCACCTCCTGTGAGAGGCATTTATAGTCCCTCCCCCCACACCTCCTGGAAGTGACATTTATAGTCCCTCCCCCTCACCTCCTGTAAGAGGCATTTTACAGTCCCTCCCCTCACCTCCTGTAAGAGGCATTTATAGTCCCTCCCCCTCACCTCCTGTAAGAGGCATTTATAGTCCCTCCCCCTCACCTCCTGTAAGAGACATTTATAGTCCCTCCATCTTTCCCCCTCACCTCCTGTAAGAGACATTTATAGTCCCTCCATCACTCACCTCCTGTAAGAGACATTTATAGTCCCTCCCCCTCACCTCCTGTAAGAGACATTTATAGTCTCTCCCCCTCACCTCCTGTAAGAGACATTTATAGTCCCTACACCCCTCACCTCCTGTAAGAGACATTTATAGTCCCTCCATCCCTCCCCCACACCTCCTGTAAGATACATTTATAGTCCCTCCCCCTCACCTCCTGTAAGAGACATTTATAGTCCCTCCCCCTCACCTCCTGTAAGAGACATTTATAATCTCTCCCCCTCACCTCCTGTAAGAGACATTTATAGTCCCTCCCCTTCACCTCCTGTAAGAGACATTTATAGTCCCTCCCCCTCACCTCCTTTAAGAGACATGTATAATCCCTCTAATCTCCCCCTCACCTCCTGTAAGAGACATTTATAGTCCCTCCCCTCACCTCCTGTAAGATACATTTATAGTCCCTCCCCCTCACCTCCTGTAAGAGACATTTATACTCCCTCCCCTCACCTCCTGTAAGAGACATTTATAGTCCCTCCCCCTCACCTCCTGTAAGATACATTTATAGTCCCTCCATCCCTCCCCTCACCTTCTGGAAGTGATATTTATACTCCCTCCCCCTAACCTCCTGTAAGAGACTAGTCCCTCCCCTCACCTCCTGTAAGAGACATTTATAGTCCCTCCATCCTTCCCCCTCACCTCCTGTAAGAGACATTTATAGTCCCTCCATCCTTCCCCCTCACCTCCTGTAAGAGACATTTATAGTCCCCCTCACCTCCTGTAAGGGACATGTATTGGCCCTCCCCCTCACCTCCTGTAAGAGACATTTATAGTCCCTCCCCTCACCTCCTGTAAGAGACATTTATAGTCCCTCCCCTCATCTCCTGTAAGATACATTTATAGTCCCTCCCCCTCACCTCCTGTAAGAGACATTTATAGTCCCTCCATCTCTCCCCCTAACCTCCTGGAAGAGACATTTATAGTCCCTCCATCCTTCCCCCTCACCTCCTGGAAGAGACATTTATAGTCCCTCCCCTCACCTCCTGGAAGTGACATTTATAGTCCCTCCCCTCACCTCCTGTAAGAGACATTTATAGTCCCTCCCCTCACCTCCTGTAAGAGACATTTATACTCCCTCCCCCTCACCTCCTGTAAGATACATTTATAGTCCCTCCCCCTCACCTCCTGTAAGAGACATTTATAGTCCCTCCATCCCTCCCCTCACCTTCTGGAAGTGATATTTATACTCCCTCCCCCTAACCTCCTGTAAGAGACATTTATAGTCCCTCCCCCTCACCTCCTTGAAGAGACATTTATTGTCCCTCCATCCTTCCCCCTCACCTCCTGGAAGAGACATGTATAGTCCCTCCCCCTCACCTCCTGGAAGTGACATTTATAGTCCCTCCCCCTCACCTCCTGTAAGATACATTTATAGTCCCTCCCACTCACCTCCTGGAAGAGACATTTATAGTCCCTCCCCCTCACCTCCTGTAAGAGACATTTATAGTCCCTCCCCCTCACCTCCTGGAAGAGACATTTATAGTCCCTCCCACTCACCTCCTGGAAGAGATATTTATAGTCCCTCCCCCTCACCTCCTGTAAGAGACATTTATAGTCCCTCCCCCGCACCTCCTGGAAGAGACATTTATTGTCCCTCCATCCTTCCCTTTCTCCCACACTGTAACTTGAAGCTGTCACAAACGATCCTCCTCACAGACCTTTGGAAATGTCAGGCTCTGTCAAGCAGGTTGACAGCTTCCTCAAACCAGGGCCCTCAAACTTTGTAGAGAGAGAGAGATTTTTTTAATTGAACCTTTATTTAACTAGACACGAGATCAGACCACTTGACTCTGACAAGTAGTTGAATATTGGGAATCTTGCTGATGTGGTCATGTTTAGTGTTGAATATGGTCTTTCTACCAAACAGGTTTAGATGTATTCTCTGACAATACTTCTCCACTTGGGAACATGTTGTATTGTATCAATGTATATAGTCAGATCAAGATGGCTGCCTTGCTTTTAAATTGACATAGTACAAACTCTGCAGAGACAGGAAGAGACAGGAAGAGACAGTACCATGTGTACAGCTGATGGTAGAGAGAGACAGGAAGAGACAGTACTGTGAGTATAGCTGATGGTAGAGAGAGACAGGAAGAGACAGTACTGTGAGTATAGCTGATGGTAGAGAGAGACAGGAAGAGACAGTACTGTGAGTATAGCTGATGGTAGAGAGAGACAGGAAGAGACAGTACTGTGAGTATAGCTGATGGCAGAGAGAGACAGGAAGAGACAGGAAGAGACAGTACCGTGAGTATAGCTGACTGCAGAGAGAGACAGGAAGAGACAGTACTGTGAGTATAGCTGATGGCAGAGAGAGACAGGAAGAGACAGTACCGTGAGTATAGCTGATGGTAGAGGGAGACAGGAAGAGACAGGAAGAGACAGTACTGTGAGTATAGCTGATGTCAGAGAGAGACAAGAAGAGACAGGAAGAGACAGGAAGAGACAGTACTGTTAGTATAGCTGATGGTAGAGAGAGACAGGAAGAGACAGGAAGAGACAGTACTGTGAGTATAGCTGATGGCAGAGAGAGACAGGAAGAGACAGTACTGTGAGTATAGCTGATGGTAGAGAGAGACAGGAAGAGACAGTACTGTGAGTATAGCTGATGGCAGAGAGAGACAGGAAGAGACAGGAAGAGACAGTACTGTGAGTATAGCTGATGGTAGAGAGAGACAGGAAGAGACAGTACTGTGAGTATAGCTGATGGCAGAGAGAGACAGGAAGAGACAGGAAGAGACAGTACTGTGAGTATAGCTGATGGCAGAGAGAGACAGGAAGAGACAGTACTGTGAGTATAGCTGATGGTAGAGGGAGACATGAAGAGACAGTACTGTGAGTATAGCTGATGGCAGAGAGAGACAGGAAGAGACAGTACTGTGAGTATAGCTGATGGCAGAGAGAGACAGGAAGAGACAGGAAGAGACAGTACCGTGTGTATAGCTGATGGCAGAGAGAGACAGGAAGAGACAGGAAGAGACAGTACTGTGAGTATAGCTGATGGTAGAGAGACAGGAAGAGACAGGAAGAGACAGTACTGTGAGTATAGCTGGAGGCAGAGAGAGACAGGAAGATACAGTACTGTGAGTATAGCTGGAGGCAGAGAGAGACAGGAAGAGACAGTACTGTGAGTATAGCTGATGGTAGAGGGAGACAGGAAGAGACAGTACTGTGAGTATAGCTGATGGCAGAGAGAGACAGGAAGAGACAGTACTGTGAGTATAGCTGATGGCAGAGAGAGACAGGAAGAGACAGTACTGTCAGTATAGCTGATGGCAGAGAGAGACAGGAAGAGACAGTACTGTGAGTATAGCTGATGGCAGAGAGAGACAGGAAGAGACAGTACTGTGAGTATAGCTGATGGCAGAGAGAGACAGGAAGAGACAGTACTGTTAGTATAGCTGATGGTAGAGAGAGACAGGAAGAGACAGGAGGAGACAGTACTGTGAGTATAGCTGACTGCAGAGAGAGACAGGAAGAGACAGTACTGTCAGTATAGCTGATGGCAGAGAGAGACAGGAAGAGACAGTACTGTCAGTATAGCTGATGGCAGAGAGAGACAGGAAGAGACAGTACTGTGAGTATAGCTGATGGCAGAGAGAGACAGGAAGAGACAGTACTGTGAGTATAGCTGATGGCAGAGAGAGACAGGAAGAGACAGTACTGTTAGTATAGCTGATGGTAGAGAGAGACAGGAAGAGACAGGAGGAGACAGTACTGTGAGTATAGCTGACTGCAGAGAGAGACAGGAAGAGACAGTACCGTGAGTATAGCTGATGGTAGAGAGAGACAGGAAGAGACAGTACTGTGAGTATAGCTGATGTCAGAGAGAGACAAGAAGAGACAGGAAGAGACAGGAAGAGACAGTACTGTTAGTATAGCTGATGGTAGAGAGAGACAGGAAGAGACAGGAAGAGACAGTACTGTGAGTATAGCTGATGGCAGAGAGAGACAGGAAGAGACAGTACTGTGAGTATAGCTGATGGTAGAGAGAGACAGGAAGAGACAGTACTGTGAGTATAGCTGATGGCAGAGAGAGACAGGAAGAGACAGTACTGTGAGTATAGCTGGAGGCAGAGAGAGACAGGAAGATACATTACTGTGAGTATAGCTGATGGCAGAGAGAGACAGGAAGAGACAGGAAGAGACAGGAAGAGACAGTACCGTGTGTATAGCTGATGGCAGAGAGAGACAGGAAGAGACAGGAAGAGACAGGAAGAGACAGTACTGTTAGTATAGCTGATGGTAGAGAGAGACAGGAAGAGACAGGAAGAGACAGTACCGTGAGTATAGCTGATGGTAGAGGGAGACAGGAAGAGACAGGAAGAGACAGTACTGTGAGTATAGCTGATGTCAGAGAGAGACAAGAAGAGACAGGAAGAGACAGGAAGAGACAGTACTGTTAGTATAGCTGATGGTAGAGAGAGACAGGAAGAGACAGGAAGAGACAGTACTGTGAGTATAGCTGATGGCAGAGAGAGACAGGAAGAGACAGTACTGTGAGTATAGCTGATGGTAGAGAGAGACAGGAAGAGACAGTACTGTGAGTATAGCTGATGGCAGAGAGAGACAGGAAGAGACAGTACTGTGAGTATAGCTGGAGGCAGAGAGAGACAGGAAGATACATTACTGTGAGTATAGCTGATGGCAGAGAGAGACAGGAAGAGACAGGAAGAGACAGGAAGAGACAGTACCGTGTGTATAGCTGATGGCAGAGAGAGACAGGAAGAGACAGGAAGAGACAGGAAGAGACAGTACTGTGAGTATAGCTGATGGTAGAGAGACAGGAAGAGACAGGAAGAGACAGTACTGTGAGTATAGCTGGAGGCAGAGAGAGACAGGAAGAGACAGTACTGTGAGTATAGCTGATGGCAGAGAGAGACAGGAAGAGACAGTACTGTGAGTATAGCTGATGGCAGAGAGAGACAGGAAGAGACAGTACTGTGAGTATAGCTGATGGTAGAGGGAGACAGGAAGAGACAGGAAGAGACAGTACTGTGAGTATAGCTGATGTCAGAGAGAGACAAGAAGAGACAGGAAGAGACAGGAAGAGACAGTACTGTTAGTATAGCTGATGGTAGAGAGAGACAGGAAGAGACAGGAAGAGACAGTACTGTGAGTATAGCTGATGGCAGAGAGAGACAGGAAGAGACAGTACTGTGAGTATAGCTGATGGTAGAGAGAGACAGGAAGAGACAGTACTGTGAGTATAGCTGATGGCAGAGAGAGACAGGAAGAGACAGGAAGAGACAGTACTGTGAGTATAGCTGATGGCAGAGAGAGACAGGAAGAGACAGTACTGTGAGTATAGCTGATGGTAGAGAGAGACAGGAAGAGACAGTACTGTGAGTATAGCTGATGGCAGAGAGAGACAGGAAGAGACAGTACTGTGAGTATAGCTGATGGCAGAGAGAGACAGGAAGATACATTACTGTGAGTATAGCTGATGGCAGAGAGAGACAGGAAGAGACAGGAAGAGACAGGAAGAGACAGTACCGTGTGTATAGCTGATGGCAGAGAGAGACAGGAAGAGACAGGAAGAGACAGGAAGAGACAGTACTGTGAGTATAGCTGATGGTAGAGAGACAGGAAGAGACAGGAAGAGACAGTACTGTGAGTATAGCTGGAGGCAGAGAGAGACAGGAAGAGACAGTACTGTGAGTATAGCTGGAGGCAGAGAGAGACAGGAAGAGACAGTACTGTGAGTATAGCTGATGGCAGAGAGAGACAGGAAGAGACAGTACTGTGAGTATAGCTGATGGATGGAGGGAGACAGGAAGAGACAGGAAGAGACAGTACTGTGAGTATAGCTGATGTCAGAGAGAGACAAGAAGAGACAGGAAGAGACAGGAAGAGACAGTGATGGTTAGTATAGCTGATGGTAGAGAGAGACAGGAAGAGACAGGAAGAGACAGTACTGTGAGTATAGCTGATGGCAGAGAGAGACAGGAAGAGACAGTACTGTGAGTATAGCTGATGGTAGAGAGAGACAGGAAGAGACAGTACTGTGAGTATAGCTGATGGCAGAGAGAGACAGGAAGAGACAGGAAGAGACAGTACTGTGAGTATAGCTGATGGTAGAGAGAGACAGGAAGAGACAGTACTGTGAGTATAGCTGATGGCAGAGAGAGACAGGAAGAGACAGGAAGAGACAGTACCGTGAGTATAGCTGATGGCAGGGAGAGACAGGAAGAGACAGTACTGTGAGTATAGCTGGAGGCAGAGAGAGACAGGAAGAGACAGTACTGTGAGTATAGCTGATGGTAGAGGGAGACATGAAGAGACAGTACTGTGAGTATAGCTGATGGCAGAGAGAGACAGGAAGAGACAGTACTGTGAGTATAGCTGATGGCAGAGAGAGACAGGAAGAGACAGGAAGAGACTGAGTAGAGACAGGAAGAGACAGTACCGTGTGTATAGCTGATGGCAGAGAGAGACAGGAAGAGACAGGAAGAGACAGTACTGTGAGTATAGCTGATGGTAGAGAGACAGGAAGAGACAGGAAGAGACAGTACTGTGAGTATAGCTGATGGCAGAGAGAGACAGGAAGAGACAGTACTGTGAGTATAGCTGACTGCAGAGAGAGACAGGAAGAGACAGTACTGTGAGTATAGCTGACTGCAGAGAGAGACAGGAAGAGACAGTACTGTGAGTATAGCTGATGGCAGAGAGAGACAGGAAGAGACAGTACTGTGAGTATAGCTGATGGTAGAGAGAGACAGGAAGAGACAGTACTGTGAGTATAGCTGATGGCAGAGAGAGACAGGAAGAGACAGGAAGAGACAGTACTGTGAGTATAGCTGATGGTAGAGAGAGACAGGAAGAGACAGTACTGTGAGTATAGCTGATGGCAGAGAGAGACAGGAAGAGACAGGAAGAGACAGTACCGTGAGTATAGCTGATGGCAGGGAGAGACAGGAAGAGACAGTACTGTGAGTATAGCTGATGGTAGAGGGAGACATGAAGAGACAGTACTGTGAGTATAGCTGATGGCAGAGAGAGACAGGAAGAGACAGTACTGTGAGTATAGCTGGAGGCAGAGAGAGACAGGAAGATACATTACTGTGAGTATAGCTGATGGCAGAGAGAGACAGGAAGAGACAGGAAGAGACAGTACTGTGAGTATAGCTGATGGCAGAGAGAGACAGGAAGAGACAGTACTGTGAGTATAGCTGATGGCAGAGAGAGACAGGAAGAGACAGGAAGAGACAGGAAGAGACAGTACTGTGAGTATAGCTGATGGTAGAGAGACAGGAAGAGACAGGAAGAGACAGTACTGTGAGTATAGCTGGAGGCAGAGAGAGACAGGAAGAGACAGTACTGTGAGTATAGCTGGAGGCAGAGAGAGACAGGAAGAGACAGTACTGTGAGTATAGCTGATGGCAGAGAGAGACAGGAAGAGACAGTACTGTGAGTATAGCTGACTGCAGAGAGAGACAGGAAGAGACAGTACTGTGAGTATAGTTGGTGGTAGTGTTCCGCAAGCTTCCCAAAATAAGTTGGGTGAATTTTAGCCCATTCCTCCTGACAGAGCTGGTGTAACTAAGTCAGGTTTTAGGCCTCCTTGCTCGCACATGCTTTTTTAGTTCTGCCCACAAATGTTCTATAGGATTGAGTACGATCTTTCTCCCCATGTGCAGTTTGAAACCATAGTCTGGCTTTTTTATGGCTGTTCTGGAGCAGTGGCTTCTTCCTTGCTGAGCGGCCTTTCAGGTTATGTCGATATAGGACTCGTTTTACTGTGGATATAGATACTTTTGTACCTGTTTCCTCCAGCATCTTCACAAGGTCCTTTGCTGTTGTTCTGGGATTGAATTGGACTTTTCACACCAAAGTACGCATCTCCTTTCTGAGCGGTATGACGGCTGTGTGGTCCCCTGGTGTTTATACTTGCAAACTATTGTTTGTACAGATGAATGTGGTACCTTCAGGCGTTTGGAAATTGCTCCCAAGGATTGAACCAGACTTGTGGAGGTCTACAATTTTCTTTCTGAGGTTTTGGCTGATTTCTTTTGATTTTCCCATGATGTCAAGCAAAGAGGCACTGAGTTTGAAGGTAGGCCTTGAAATACATCCACAGGTACACGTGCAATTGACTCAAATGATGTCAATTAGCCTATCAGAAGCTTCTAAAGCCATGACATCATTTTCTGGAATTTTCCAAGCTGTTTAAAGGCACAGTCAACTTAGTGTATGTAAACTTCTGACCCACTGGAATTGTGATACAGTGAATTAATCTGTCTGTTAACAATTGTTGGACAAATTTATTGTGTCATGCACAAAGTAGATGTCCTAACCAACTTGCCAAAACTATAGTTTGTTAACAAGAAATGTGTGGTTGAAAAAACAGTTTTAATGACTCCAACCTAAGTGTATGTTAACATCCGACTTCAGCTGTTCCTGTCTGTTTTGGCCTGACTCTGCAGTAGCTAGCTACCTGGCTGTTTTGGCCTGACTCTGCAGTCGCTAGCTACCTGGCTAGCTGTCTGTTTTGGCCTGACTCTGCAGTAGCTAGCTACCTGGCTAGCTGTCTGTTTTGGCCTGACTCTGCAGTAGCTAGCTACCTGTCTGTTTTGGCTTGACTCTGCAGTAGCTAGCTACCTGGCTGTTTTGGCCTGACTCTACAGTAGCTAGCTACCTGGCTAGCTGTCTGTTTTTTGCCTAGCTCTGCAGTAGCTAGCTACCTGGCTAGCTGTCTGTTTTGGCCTACCTCTACAGTAGCTAGCTACCTGGCTAGCTGTCTGTTTTGGCCTGACTCTGCAGTAGCTAGCTACCTGGCTACCTTTCTGTTTTGGCCTGACTCTGCAGTTGCTAGCTACCTGGCTAGCTGTCTGTTTTGGCCTGACTCTGCAGTAGCTAGCTAGCTACCTGGCTAGCTGTCTGTTTTGACCTGACTCTGCAGGAGCTAGCTACCTGGCTAGCTGTCTGTTTTGACCTGACTCTGCAGTAGCTAGCTACCTGGCTAGCTGTCTGTTTTGGCCTGACTCTGCAGTTGCTAGCTACCTGGCTAGCTGTCTGTTTTGCTTAACCTGGTGCTGGCTGTCAGTGGTGTCGCTGTGTAATTAACCTGGTTTGACCTACAACCAGCCCCCTCTCACAACCGTTCAGTGGCTTCATTAACCTGTAGAGTAGAGGGGCCGCCATCGTCCTTCACCTCCAAAACACTTCCACCCCCCGTGACACTGTGTAACCCCACCAAAATGTCTCTCCCTCTCCCTCATCTCTCCCCCTCGAAGAGAGATGAGGGAGAGGCAGGCTCACGTAAAAAAAAGGCTACCTTGCTGCTGGAGTCCACAGCAGCCATTAATAACGCAGCTCTTTTGTTGTTCTCATTCTCTGTGGGTTTAGACGTCAGCTGAAGTGGATTGAACTGTATCGTTTACACTGTCACCGTAGCAATGCTGTCCTGAGAGACCCAAGAGACAGACAGGACTATGTGTCTCTGAGTCTCTGAGTCTCTGAGTCTATGTGTCTCTGAGTCTCTGTGTCTCTGAGTATCTGTGTCTCTGAGTCTCTGAGTCTATGTGTCTCTAGGTATCTGTGTCTCTGAGTCTCTGTGTCTCTGTGTCTCTGAGTCTAAAGGTGCTTTGCTGTTCGGAACTTTGCTCCTGTCAGTCAGTATCCTGTGTGTGTGTGTGTGTGTGTGTGTGTGTGTGTGTGTGTGTGTGTGTGTGTGTGTGTGTGTGTGTGTGTGTCCTGAAACAGCAGTATGGCTCACTTCTCCCTGGTTCAGGAGTTTACAGTTCCACAACAGAGGGAGGCTTATCTGGGTTGTTCTCTCTCTCTGTCTCTCTCTCTCTGTCTCTCTCTGTCTCTCTCTCTCTCTCTCTCTCTCTCTCTCTCTCTCTCTCTCTCTCTCTCTCTCTGTGTCTCTCTCCCTCTCTCTCTCTCTCTCTCTCTCTCTCTCTCTCTATCTGTCTCTCTCTGTCTCTCTCTCTGTCTCTCTCTGTCTCTCTCTGTCTCTCTCCCTCTCTCTATCTGTCTCTCTCTCTATCTCTCTCTCTATCTGTCTCTCTCTGTCTCTCTCTCTCTCTCTCTCTCTGTCTCTCTGTCTCTCTATCTGTCTCTCTATCTATCTGTCTCTCTCTCTCTCTCTCTGTCTCTCTCTCTGTCTCTCTCCCTCTCTCTATCTGTCTCTCTGTCTCTCTATCTCTCTCTCTCTCTATCTGTCTCTCTCTGTCTCTCTCTCTCTCTCTCTGTCTCTCTGTCTCTCTATCTCTCTGTCTCTCTCTCTCTCTCTATCTGTCTCTCTATCTATCTGTCTCTCTCTCTCTCAAGTGACATAGATAATAAATATCAGAAAAATTACACTTCCAAAAGTTCCAAAAGAATAAAGACATTTCAAATGTCATATTATGTCTATATACAGTGTTGTAATGATGCTCAAATGGTTAAAGTACAAAAGGGAAAATAAGCATAAATATGGGCTGTATTTACAATGGTGTTTGTTCTTCACTGGTTGCCCTTTTCTTGTGGCAACAGGTCATACATCTTGCTGATGTGATGTCACACTGGTATTTCACCCAATAGATATGGGAGTTTATCAAAATTGGGTTTGTTTTTTAATTATTTGTGGGTCTGTGTGATCTGAGGGAAATATGTGTCTCCAATTTGGCAGGAGGTTAGGAAGTGCAGCTCAGTTTCAGTTTCCACCTCATTTTGTGGATAGTGTGCACATAGCTAGGCTTTTCTTGAGAGCCAGGTCTGCCTTCGGCGGCCATTCTGTTTCTCTCTCTCTCTCTTTCTCTCTCGCTCTGTGTGTGTGTGTTTCTCTCTTTCTCTTTCTCTCTCTCTCTCTCTGTTTCTCTCTCTCTTTCTCTTTCTCTCCCTCCCTCTCTCTCTCTCTCTCTCTCTCTCTCTGTTCCTCTGTCTGTTCCTCTCTCCCTCTCTCTCTCTCTGTGATGGGGTCTCTTAGGTCTGACTAGCGTCTGCTCTCTGTCACTCTCAGAGCAGACCAACCCCCCCTGGTCATGATAGTTGTATATCCCAGGTGAACCCAGATGGTATTGGCTCCTCGCCAGGCACTAAGACAACATGGGAATGGATCAACTAGAGAGACGCAGCACTTCACTGTCTACAGACCCAAGACACACAAGACACACAGACACACACACACACACACACACATACATATTGTCGTGCCTGAGGCACATTGTCGTGCCACTCATCCGCCGCCATCACCTCCTGTGATAATGCTCGGCTCAGATCACAAGGATCTGCACACAATTCCTGGAAGCTGAACATGTCCCAGTTCTTCCATGGCCTGTATACTCACCAGACATGTCACCCGGTGAGCATGTTTGGTATGCTCTGGATTGAGTTCCAGTTTCCGCTCATTTCCAGCAACTTCGCACAGCCATTGAAGAGGAGTGGGATAACACTGATTTCCCTTATATGAACTGTAATTCATGAACATCGTAGAAATTGTTGCTTGTTGCCTTTATAGTTGTGTTCAGTCTAATAATGTATTGTTGATGCTTCCTTTGCTTAGAATGTGCTTTCTGGTTAGTAGTAGGCCTATTGTAGAATATAAACCTGTATTTATATATAATTGTATACTATATTTTGTCGTCGGGTAGGAAATGTAATATGCTGTGATTAATAATATGAATTAAATCACGGACAAAACAGGGCTTGTTTTAATTTACTTAACCAGACAAGTCAGTTAAGGACAAATTCTTATTTACAATGATGGCCAAACCCGGAAGACGCTGGGGCCAAATGGTCGCCGCCCAATGAGACTCCCAATCACTACCGGTTGTGATACAGCCTGGAATCGAACCAGGGTGTCTGTAGTGACGCCTCAAGCACTGACATGCAGTGACTTAGACCGCTGCGCCACTCCGGAGTCCGTCATCGGGCCAGAGCATCCATCTTCCTCCTTGTTTTAAATGCCCTCATCGGGCCAGAGCATCCATCTTCCTCCTTGTTTTAAATGCCCTCATTGGGCCAGAGCATCCATCTTCCTCCTTGTTTTAAATGCCCTCATCGGGCCAGAGTATCCATCTTCCTCCTTGTTTTAAATGCCCTCATCGGGCCAGAGCATCCATCTTCCTCCTTGTTTTAAATGCCCTCATCGGGCCAGAGCATCCATCTTCCTCCTTGTTTTAAATGCCCTCATCGGGCCAGAGCATCCATCTTCCTCCTTGTTTTAAATGCCCTCATCGGGCCAGAACATCCATCTTCCTCCTTGTTTTAAATGCCCTCATCGGGCCAGAGCATCCATCTTCCTCCTTGTTTTAAATGCCCTCATCGGGCCAGAGCATCCATCTTCCTCCTTGTTTTAAATGCCTCATCGGGCCAGAGCATCCATCTTCCTCCTTGTTTTAAATGCCCTCATCGGGCCAGAGCATCCATCTTCCTCCTTGTTTTAAATGCCCTCATCGGGCCAGAGCATCCATCTTCCTCCTTGTTTTAAATGCCCTCATCGAGCCAGAGCATCCATCTTCCTCCTTGTTTTAAATGCCCTCATCGGGCCAGAGTATCCATCTTCCTCCTTGTTTTAAATGCCCTCATCGAGCCAGAGTATCCATCTTCCTCCTTGTTTTAAATGCCCTCATCGGGCCAGAACATCCATCTTCCTCCTTGTTTTAAATGCCCTCATCGGGCCAGAGCATCCATCTTCCTCCTTGTTTTAAATGCCCTCATCGGGCCAGAGCATCCATCTTCCTCCTTGTTTTAAATGCCCTCATCGGGCCAGAGCATCCATCTTCCTCCTTGTTTTAAATGCCCTCATCGGGCCAGAGTATCCATCCTCCTCCTTGTTTTAAATGCCCTCATCGGGCCAGAGCATCCATCTTCCTCCTTGTTTTAAATGCCCTCATCGGGCCAGAGCATCCATCTTCCTCCTTGTTTTAAATGCCCTCATCGGGCCAGAGCATCCATCTTCCTCCTTGTTTTAAATGCCCTCATTGGGCCAGAGCATCCATCTTCCTCCTTGTCTAAAATGCCCTCATCTGACCAGAGCATCCATCTTCCTCCTTGTTTTAAATGCCCTCATCGGGCCAGAGCATCCATCTTCCTCCTTGTTTTAAATGCCCTCATCGGGCGAGAGCATCCATCTTCCTCCTTGTTTTAAATGCCCTCTTCGGGCCAGAGCATCCATCTTCCTCCTTGTCTAAAATGCCCTCATCTGACCAGAGCATCCATCTTCCTCCTTGTTTTAAATGCCCTCTTCGGGCCAGAGCATCCATCTTCCTCCTTGTTTTAAATGCCCTCTTCGGGCCAGAGCATCCATCTTCCTCCTTGTCTAAAATGCCCTCATCTGACCAGAGCATCCATCTTCCTCCTTGTTTTAAATGCCCTCTTCGGGCCAGAGCATCCATCTTCCTCCTTGTTTTAAATGCCCTCATCGGGCCAGAGCATCCATCTTCCTCCTTGTTTTAAATGCCCTCATCGGGCCAGAGCATCCTTCTTCCTCCTTGTTTTAGATGCCCTCATCGGGCCAGAGCATCCATCTTCCTCCTTGTTTTAAATGCCCTCATCGGGCCAGAGCATCCTTCTTCCTCCTTGTTTTAGATGCCCTCATCGGGCCAGAGCATCCATCTTCCTCCTTGTTTTAAATGCCCTCATCGGGCCAGAGCATCCATCTTCCTCCTTGTTTTAAATGCCCTCATCGGGCCAGAGCATCCATCTTCCTCCTTGTTTTAAATGCCCTCATCGGGCCAGAGCATCCATCTTCCTCCTTGTCTAAAATGCCCTCATCAGGCCAGAGCATCCATCTTCCTCCTTGTTTTAAATGCCCTCATCGGGCCAGAGCATCCATCTTCCTCCTTGTTTTAAATGCCCTCATCGGGCCAGAGCATCCATCTTCCTCCTTGTTTTAAATGCCCTCATCGGGCCAGAGCATCCATCTTCCTCCTTGTTTTAAATGCCCTCATCGGGCCAGAGTATCCATCCTCCTCCTTGTTTTAAATGCCCTCATCGGGCCAGAGCATCCATCTTCCTCCTTGTTTTAAATGCCCTCATCGGGCCAGAGCATCCTTCTTCCTCCTTGTTTTAGATGCCCTCATCGGGCCAGAGCATCCATCTTCCTCCTTGTTTTAAATGCCCTCATCGGGCCAGAGCATCCATCTTCCTCCTTGTTTTAAATGCCCTCATTGGGCCAGAGCATCCATCTTCCTCCTTGTCTAAAATGCCCTCATCTGACCAGAGCATCCATCTTCCTCCTTGTTTTAAATGCCCTCATCGGGCCAGAGCATCCATCTTCCTCCTTGTTTTAAATGCCCTCATCGGGCCAGAGCATCCATCTTCCTCCTTGTTTTAAATGCCCTCTTCGGGCCAGAGCATCCATCTTCCTCCTTGTCTAAAATGCCCTCATCTGACCAGAGCATCCATCTTCCTCCTTGTTTTAAATGCCCTCTTCGGGCCAGAGCATCCATCTTCCTCCTTGTTTTAAATGCCCCCTCATCGGGCCAGAGCATCCATCTTCCTCCTTGTTTTAAATGCCCTCATCGGGCCAGAGCATCCTTCTTCCTCCTTGTTTTAGATGCCCTCATCGGGCCAGAGCATCCATCTTCCTCCTTGTTTTAAATGCCCTCATCGGGCCAGAGCATCCATCTTCCTCCTTGTTTTAAATGCCCTCATCGGGCCAGAGCATCCTTCTTCCTCCTTGTTTTAGATGCCCTCATCGGGCCAGAGCATCCATCTTCCTCCTTGTTTTAAATGCCCTCATCGGGCCAGAGCATCCTTCTTCCTCCTTGTTTTAGATGCCCTCATCGGGCCAGAGCATCCATCTTCCTCCTTGTTTTAAATGCCCTCATCGGGCCAGAGCATCCATCTTCCTCCTTGTTTTAAATGCCCTCATCGGGCCAGAGCATCCATCTTCCTCCTTGTTTTAAATGCCCTCATCGGGCCAGAGCATCCATCTTCCTCCTTGTCTAAAATGCCCTCATCAGGCCAGAGCATCCATCTTCCTCCTTGTTTTAAATGCCCTCATCGGGCCAGAGCATCCATCTTCCTCCTTGTTTTAAATGCCCTCATCGGGCCAGAGCATCCATCTTCCTCCTTGTTTTAAATGCCCTCATCGGGCCAGAGCATCCATCTTCCTCCTTGTTTTAAATGCCCTCATCGGGCCAGAGTATCCATCCTCCTCCTTGTTTTAAATGCCCTCATCGGGCCAGAGCATCCATCTTCCTCCTTGTTTTAAATGCCCTCATCGGGCCAGAGCATCCATCTTCCTCCTTGTTTTAAATGCCCTCATCGGGCCAGAGCATCCATCTTCCTCCTTGTTTTAAATGCCCTCATCGGGCCAGAGCATCCATCTTCCTCCTTGTTTTAAATGCCCTCATCGGGCCAGAGCATCCTTCTTCCTCCTTGTTTTAGATGCCCTCATCGGGCCAGAGCATCCATCTTCCTCCTTGTTTTAAATGCCCTCATCGGGCCAGAGCATCCATCTTCCTCCTTGTTTTAAATGCCCTCATCGGGCCAGAGCATCCATCTTCCTCCTTGTTTTAAATGCCCTCATCGGGCCAGAGCATCCATCTTCCTCCTTGTTTTAAATGCCCTCATCGGGCCAGAGCATCCATCTTCCTCCTTGTTTTAAATGCCCTCATCGGGCCAGAGCATCCATCTTCCTCCTTGTTTTAAATGCCCTCATCGGGCCAGAGCATCCATCTTCCTCCTTTTGCCACCATGTATACAGCATTCGGTATTATGAAGGAATTGTGAATGAACCCGAGTCAGCAGTTTTCTGAGGCTCCTCTCGCCTCAGCAGTGAATCTCATTACATTTACAAGGATGGAGAACTAAACTAATTGGAGGGCTGTGATAGTTAGGACAGGAGCCGGGCAGGGGGGACAGGATAAATCAGAGCTCAGTCTGACACCTTTATGGGGCTGGGAGAGAAAGAGCTTTACTCTAGTGACAGGAGATAGAAACCTAGAGGTACCTACACCTCCTCCTCCTCCTCCTCCTTCTTCTTCCTCCTACTCCTCCTCCTCCTTCTCCCCCACTTCCTCCTCCTCGTCCTCCCCCACCTCTTCACACACAAGCGAGAGTGAGAGAGACCATATTAGAGACACATTTTCCCCTCAGATTACACAGATCCACAAAGAATTTGAAAACAAATCCAATATTGATAAACTCCCATATCTACTGGGTGAAATTCCACAGTGTGCCCTCACAGCAGCAAGATTTGTGACCTGTTGCCACGAGAAAAGGGCAACCAGTGAAGAACAAACACCATTGTCAATACAAGCCGTAATTATGTTTATTTATTTTCCCTTTTGTACTTAAACTATTTACACATTGTTATAATACTACATATGACATTTCACTTGCTTTGGCAATGTAAACATAAAGTACCAGTCAAAAGTCTGGACACACCTACTCATTCAATGATTTTTCTTTATTTTTACTGTTTTCTACATTGTATAATGAAATAACACATATGGAATCATGTAGTAACCAAAAAAAGTGTTAACTTCTTGCGTCGAGCCAGCCCGGATCCGGGATCGTGACTACAGCCTCAACTCATTACCATAACGCAACGTTAACTATTCATGAAAATCGCCAATGAAATGAAATAAATATGCTAGCTCTCAAGCTTAGCCTTTTGTTAACAACACTGTCATCTCAGATTTTCAAAAATATGCTTCTCAACCATAGCAAAACAAGCATTTGTGTAACAGTATTGATAGCTAGCGTAGCATTTAGCGTTAGCATTCAGCAGGCAACATTTTCACAAAAACCAGAAAAGCATTCAAATAAAATCATTTGCCTTTGAAGAACTTCGGATGTTTTCAATGAGGAGACTCTCAGTTAGATAGCAAATGTTCAGTTTTTTCCTGAAAGATTATTTGTGCAGGAGAAATCGCGCCGTTTTGTGCGTCACGTTTGGCTACCAAAAAAATAAAATAATTCAGTCATCAAAACGCCAAACTTTTTTCCAAATTAACTCCATAATATCGACTGAAACATGGTAAATGTTGTTTAGAATCAATCCTCAAGGTGTTTTTCACATATCTCTTCGATGATATATCGTTCGTGGAAGTCTCCTCTCTCCTCTCAATCACATGGAAGAATGGTTGCAGCTGGAGATTGCGCACCCATTTCGACAAAGGACACCTGGTAAATGTAGTCTCTTATGGCCAATCTTCCAATGATATGTCTACAAATACGTCACAATGGGCAAACGAGAGAAAGCGTAGGTTCGTTCAGGGCACATTCACAGCCATATAAGGAGACAATGGAAAAACAGAGCCTCAAAAATTCTGCTCATTTCCTGTTTGAAGTTTCATCTTGGTTTCGCCTGTAGCATCAGTTCTGTGGCACTCACAGATAATATCTTTGCAGTTTTGGAAACGTACGAGTGTTTTCTTTCCAAAGCTGTCAATTATATGCATAGTCGAGCATCTTTTTGTGACAAAATATTTATTTATAGTTTTTTTATCCAATAATGAAATAGCGCCCCCATAGCTTCAACAGGTTAAACAAATAAAAAAATATTTTATATTTTAAATTATTCAAAGTAGCTTCCCTTGGCTTTACATTTACATTTACATTTAAGTCATTTAGCAGACGCTCTTATCCAGAGCGACTTACAAATTGGTGCTTTCACCTTATGACATCCAGTGGAACAGCCACTTTACAATAGTGCATCTAGGTCTTTTAAGGGGGGGGGGGGGGGGTGAGAAGGATTACTTTATCCTATCCTAGGTATTCCTTAAAGAGGTGGGGTTTCAGGTGTCTCCGGAAGGTGGTGATTGACTCCGCTGTCCTGGCGTCGTGAGGGAGTTTGTTCCACCATTGGGGGGCCAGAGCAGCGAACAGTTTTGACTGGGCTGAGCGGGAACTGTACTTCCTCAGTGGTAGGGAGGCGAGCAGGCCAGAGGTGGATGAACGCAGTGCCCTTGTTTGGGTGTAGGGCCTGATCAGAGCCTGGAGGTACAATAGAGCCTGGACAATACCAACACCAATATAAATAACAATATTAACAACAATAACAGCAACAATAACAATACCACTAACACTATCAATAACAAGAACAATACCACTAACACTATCAATAACAATAACAATACCAATATCAACAACAATATCATTGCTGCGAAGAAACCACTACTAAAGGACACCGATAAGAAGAAGAGACTTGCTTGGCCCAAGAAACACGAGCAATGAACATTAGACCGGTGGAAATCTGTCCTTTGGTCTGGAGTCCTAATTTAACATTTTTGGTTCCAACCTCTGTGAGACGCAGAGTAGGTGAACGGATGATCTCCGCATGTGTGGTTCCCACCGTGAAGCATGGAGGAGGAGGTGTGATGGTGTGGGGATGCTTTGCTGGTGACACTGTCAGTGATTTATTTAGAATTCAAAGCACATGGCTACCACAGCATTCTGCAACAATACACCATCCCATCTCGTTTGCGCTTAGTGGGACTATCATTTGTTTTTAAACAGGACTGTGACCCAAAACACACTTCCAGGCCGTGTAAAGGCTATTTTACCAAGATGGAGAGTGATGACCTGGCCTCCACAATCACCCGACCTCAACCCAATTGAGAAGGTTTGGGATGAGCTGGACCGCAGAGTGAAGGAAAAGCAGCCAACAAGTGCTTAGCATATGTGGGAACTCCTTCAAGACTGTTGGAAAAGCATTCCTCATGAAGCTGGTTGAGAGAACGCCAAGAGTGTGCAAAGCTGTCATCAAAGTACAGTTCCCGCTCAGCCCAGTCAAAACTGTTCGCTGCTCTGGCCCCCCAATGGTGGAACAAACTCCCTCACGACGCCAGGACAGCGGAGTCAATCACCACCTTCCGGAGACACCTGAAACCCCACCTCTTTAAGGAATACCTAGGATAGGATAAAGTAATCCTTCTCCCCCCTTAAAAGACCTAGATGCACTATTGTAAAGTGGCTGTTCCACTGGATGTCATAAGGTGAACGCACCAATTTGTAAGTCGCTCTGGATAAGAGCGTCTGCTAAATGACTTAAATGTAAATGTAAATGTATTGTTACTGTTATTGATATTAATATTGTTGTTGTTGTTGATATTGATATTGTTATTGTTGTTGGTATTGATATTGTTAGTGGTATTGTTAATGTTATTGTTATTGTTGATGTTATTGTTATTGTTGATGATATTGTTATTGTTGTTGATATTGATATTGTTGTTATTGTTATTGTTGATGATATTGTTATTGTTGTTGGTATTGATATTGTTGATGTTGGTATTGTTAATGTTATTGTTATTGTTAATGATATTGTTATTGTTGTTGATATTGATATTGATGTTGATATTGTTATTGTTAATGTTATTGTTATTGATGTTGTTATTGATGTTGGTATTGATAATGATATTGTTATTGTTCTTGCGCTGCGTTGTTGAGGAGAGTTAGCGAGCAGGAATTCCAGTGTTCCGTGTGTGTGGGCACGGTGTGTGTGGGCACGGTGTGTGTGGGCACTGTGTGTGTGGGCACGGTGTGTGTGGGCACTGTGTGTGTGGGCACGGTGTGTGTGTGTGTGTGTGGGCACGGTGTGTGTGTGTGGGCACGGTGTGTGTGGGCACGGTGTGTGTGTGTGGGCACGGTGTGTGTGGGCACGGTGTGTGTGTGGGCACGGTGTGTGTGTGTGGGCACGGTGTGTGTGTGTGGGCACGGTCTGTGTGTGTGTGGGCACGGTGTGTGTGTGTGGGCACGGTGTGTGTGTGTGGGCACGGTGTGTGTGGGCACGGTGTGTGTGTGTGGGCACGGTGTGTGTGGGCACGGTGTGTGTGTGTGGGCACGGTGTGTGTGTGTGGGCACGGGGTGTGTGTGTGGGCACGGTGTGTGTGGGCACGGTGTGTGTGTGGGCACGGTGTGTGTGTGTGGGCACGGTGTGTGTGTGTGGGCACGGTGTGTGTGTGTGTGTGCACGGTGTGTGTGTGTGGGCACGGTGTGTGTGTGTGGGCATGGTGTGTGTGGGCATGGTGTGTGTGTGTGGGCACTGTGTGTGTGGGCATGGTGTGTGTGTGTGGACACTGTGTGTGTGGGCATGGTGTGTGTGTGTGGGCACTGTGTGTGTGGGCACGGTGTGTGTGTGGGCACTGTGTGTGTGTGTGTGGGCACGGTGTGTGTGGGCACGGTGTGTGTGGGCACGGTGTGTGTGGGCATGCTGTGTGTGTGTGGGCACTGTGTGTGTGGGCACGGTGTGTGTGTGTGGGCACGGTGTGTGTGGGCACGGTGTGTGTGTGTGGGCACTGTGTGTGTGGGCACGGTGTGTGTGTGCACTGTGTGTGTGGGCACGGTGTGTGTGTGCACGGTGTGTGTGTGTTGTGTGTGGGCATGGTGTGTGTGTGTGGGCACGGTGTGTGTGGGCACGGTGTGTGTGGGCACGGTGTGTGTGTGTGGGCACTGTGTGTGTGGGCACGGTGTGTGTGTGTGGGCACTGTGTGTGTGGGCACGGTGTGTGTGTGTGGGCACGGTGTGTGTGGGCATGGTGTGTGTGTGTGGGCACTGTGTGTGTGGGCACGGTGTGTGTGTGTGGGCACGGTGTGTGTGTGTGGGCACTGTGTGTGTGGGCACGGTGTGTGTGGGCACTGTGTGTGTGGGCACGGTGTGTGTGTGCACGGTGTGTGTGTGTTGTGTGTGGGCATGGTGTGTGTGTGTGGGCACGGTGTGTGTGGGCACGGTGTGTGTGTGTGGGCACGGTGTGTGTGTGCACGGTGTGTGTGGGCACGGTGTGTGTGTGTTGTGTGTGAGCATGGTGTGTGTGTGTGTGTGTGTGTGTGTGTGTTGGCATGGTGTGTGTGTGTGTGTGTGTTGTGTGTGGGCATGGTGTGTGTGTGTGTGTGTGTGTTGGCATGGTGTGTGTGTCTATTTGTGTGTTTGTGGGCATGGTGTGTGTGTGGTGTGTGTGTGTGTGGGGGGCATGGTGTGTGTGTGTATTTGTGTGTGTGTGTGTGTGTGTGTGTGTGTGTGTGTGTGTGTGTGTGTGTGTGCACGGTGTGTGTGTGTGGGCACGGTGTGTGTGTGTGGGCATGGTGTGTGTGGGCATGGTGTGTGTGTGTGGGCACTGTGTGTGTGGGCATGGTGTGTGTGTGTGGGCACTGTGTGTGTGGGCATGGTGTGTGTGTGTGGGCACTGTGTGTGTGGGCACGGTGTGTGTGTGGGCACTGTGTGTGTGTGTGTGGGCACGGTGTGTGTGGGCACGGTGTGTGTGGGCACGGTGTGTGTGGGCATGCTGTGTGTGTGTGGGCACTGTGTGTGTGGGCACGGTGTGTGTGTGTGGGCACGGTGTGTGTGGGCACGGTGTGTGTGTGCACTGTGTGTGTGGGCACGGTGTGTGTGTGCACGGTGTGTGTGTGTTGTGTGTGGGCATGGTGTGTGTGTGTGGGCACGGTGTGTGTGGGCACGGTGTGTGTGGGCACGGTGTGTGTGTGTGGGCACTGTGTGTGTGGGCACGGTGTGTGTGGGCACTGTGTGTGTGGGCACGGTGTGTGTGTGCACGTGTGTGTGTGTGTTGTGTGTGGGCATGGTGTGTGTGTGTGGGCACGGTGTGTGTGGGCACGGTGTGTGTGTGTGGGCACGGTGTGTGTGTGCACGGTGTGTGTGGGCACGGTGTGTGTGTGTTGTGTGTGAGCATGGTGTGTGTGTGTGTGTGTGTGTGTGTTGGCATGGTGTGTGTGTGTGTGTGTGTTGTGTGTGGGCATGGTGTGTGTGTGTGTGTGTGTGTTGGCATGGTGTGTGTGTCTATTTGTGTGTTTGTGGGCATGGGTGTGTGTGTGTGTGTGTGTGGGGGGCATGGTGTGTGTGTGTATTTTTGTGTGTGTGTGTGTGTGTGTGTGTGTGTGTGTGTGTGTGTGTGTGTGTGTGTGTGTGTGTGTGTGTGTGTGTGTGCACGGTGTGTGTGTGTGGGCACGGTGTGTGTGTGGGCATGGTGTGTGTGGGCATGTGTGGTGGTGTGTGTGGGCACTGTGTGTGTGGGCATGGTGTGTGTGTGTGGGCACTGTGTGTGTGGGCATGGTGTGTGTGTGTGGGCACTGTGTGTGTGGGCACGGTGTGTGTGTGGGCACTGTGTGTGTGTGTGTGGGCACGGTGTGTGTGGGTGTGTGTGTGTGGGCACGGTGTGTGTGGGCATGCTGTGTGTGTGTGGGCACTGTGTGTGTGGGCACGGTGTGTGTGTGTGGGCACGGTGTGTGTGGGCACGGTGTGTGTGTGCACTGTGTGTGTGGGCACGGTGTGTGTGTGCACGGTGTGTGTGTGTTGTGTGTGGGCATGGTGTGTGTGTGTGGGCACGGTGTGTGTGGGCACGGTGTGTGTGTGTGGGCACTGTGTGTGTGGGCACGGTGTGTGTGTGTGGGCACTGTGTGTGTGGGCACGGTGTGTGTGGGCATGGTGTGTGTGTGTGGGCACTGTGTGTGTGGGCACGGTGTGTGTGTGTGGGTTCTGGTGTGTGTGTGTGGGCACTGTGTGTCCAAGTGTGTGTGGGCACTGTGTGTGTGGGCAGTGTGTGTGTGCACGGTGTGTGTGTGTTGTGTGTGGGCATGGTGTGTGTGTGTGGGCACGGTGTGTGTGGGCACGGTGTTGTGTGTGTGGGCACGGTGTGTGTGTGCACAAGTGTGTGTGGGCACGGTGTGTGTGTGTTGTGTGTGGGCATGGTGTGTGTGTGTGTGTGTGTGTGTGTGTGTGTGTGTGTGTGTGTGTTGGCATGGTGTGTGTGTGTGTTGTGTGTGGGCATGGTGTGTGTGTGTGTGTGTGTGTGTTGGCATGGTGTGTGTGTCTATTTGTGTGTTTGTGGGCATGGTGTGTGTGTGGTGTGTGTGTAGGGGGGCATGGTGTGTGTGTGTATTTGTGTGTGTGTGTGTGTGTGTGTGTGTGTGTGTGTGTGTGTGTGTGTGTGTGTGTGTGTGTGTGTGTGTGTGTGTGTGTGTGTGTGTGTGTGTGTCCCGCCCAAGTCTGCTCACCTAGTTTGTGTGTATTCCTCTGTGTTTCTCTCTCAGTGATCTGGTCTTTCTCAACACATTGTTTGGCTTCATGTTCTCCCAATGTAAGTTAGTACAGGACAGAACCCAGTTGGCTGTCTCACTGTTGGACAGGACTGAGCTGTACACTGTGTGTGTGTGTGTGTGTGTGTGTGTGTGTGTGTGTGTGTGTGTGTGTGTGTGTGTGTGTGTGTGTGTGTGTGTGTGTGTGTGTACACACAGTACTGAAGGAGTGGAACCACCATTTCTCTGCTGGACCAGGAAGCTGTGAATCAGCTGGCTCTATGTGGACCAGGAAGCTGTGAATCAGCTGGCTCTCTGTGGACCAGGAAGCTATGAATCAGCTGGCTCTCTGTGGACCAGGAAGCTATGAATCAGGCTCTCCCATGGTTGGCTGGTCTGTACTTCCAAGTCTGTCTGTCTGGTCCATAGTTCCTGGTAGGTTCTGGTCTGTATTGTTATATAGGCCCTTCCAAGTCTGTCTGGTCCATAGTTCCTGGTAGGTTCTGGTCTGTACTTTTTATATAGGCCCTTCCAAGTCTGTCTGGTCCATAGTTCCTGGTAGGTTCTGGTCTGTACTGTTATATAGGCCCTACCAAGTCTGTCTGGTCCATAGTTCCTGGTAGGTTCTGGTCTGTACTTTTATATAGGCCCTACCAAGTCTGTCTGGTCCATAGTTCCTGGTAGGTTCTGGTCTGTACTTTTATATAGGCCCTACCAAGTCTGTCTGGTCCATAGTTCCTGGTAGGTTCTGGTCGATTTAAAAAAAAAAAAAAATACCGACGTTTGTTTGTCGCGTTATGTTCAGAAATCCACAGGAAAGAGCGGTCACCACAACGCTGACGTATATTCCAAATAATATCCGTAATGTCCACAGAAACATGTCAAACATTTTTTATAATCAATCTTCAAGTTGTTTTTAAAATATATATTCGATAACATATCAACCGGGTGTGTAGCTTTTTCAATAACAGCGGGAGGAACAATGGCGGCTTTACTCAATTGCGCAAAACTCACTCTGAGAGCCCCCACCTATCCACTTACCCAATGTGATCCTTCACGCTCATCTTTCAAAATAAAAGCCTGAAACTATGTCTAAAGACTGTTGACAACTTAGGGAAGCCATAGAAAAAGGAATCTGTTTGATATCCCTTTAAATGGAGGATAGGCACGCATAGAAACACAGAAGTTTCAAAATAAGAGGCACTTCCTGATTGGATTTCCCTCAGGCTTTCGCCTGCAATATCAGTTCTGTTATACTCACAGACAATATTTAGTGTTTTCTATCCTAATCTGACAATTATATGCATATTCTAGTTTCTGGGGCTGAGAAATAGGCAGTTTCGAATGCGTATTTTTTTTTGTGCCAAAAACGAAAATACTGCCCCCTACACTCAACAATTTAATGGAGGAGAGGGCGTTGTTTGTTGTTGTCGTATTTAATGGAGGAGAGAGAGTTGTTTGTTGTTGTTGTTGTCGTATTTAATGGAGGAGAGGGAGTTGTTTGTTGTTGTCATATTTAATGGAGGAGAGAGAGTTGTTTGTTGTTGTTGTTGTCGTATTTAATGGAGGAGAGAGAGTTGTTTGTTGTTGTTGTTGTCGTATTTAATGGAGGAGAGGGAGTTGTTTGTTGTTGTCGTATTTAATGGAGGAGAGAGAGTTGTTTGTTGTTGTTGTTGTCGTATTTAATGGAGGAGAGAGAGTTGTTTGTTGTTGTCGTATTTAATGGAGGAGAGAGAGTTGTTTGTTGTTTGTTGTTGTCGTATTTAATGGAGGAGAGAGAGTTGTTTGTTGTTGTTGTCGTATTTAATGGAGGAGAGGGAGTTGTTTGTTGTTGTTGTCGTATTTAATGGAGGAGAGGGAGTTGTTTGTTGTTGTTGTTGTCGTATTTAATGGAGGAGAGAGAGTTGTTTGTTGTTGTTGTTGTCGTATTTAATGGAGGAGAGAGAGTTGTTTGTTGTTGTTGTCGTATTTAATGGAGGAGAGGGAGTTGTTTGTTGTTGTTGTTGTCGTATTTAATGGAGGAGAGAGAGTTGTTTGTTGTTGTTGTTGTCGTATTTAATGGAGGAGAGAGAGTTGTTTGTTGTTGTTGTATTTAATGGAGGAGAGAGAGTTGTTTGTTGTTGTTGTCGTATTTAATGGAGGAGAGGGAGTTGTTTGTTGTTGTTGTCGTATTTAATGGAGGAGAGGGAGTTGTTTGTTGTTGTTGTTGTCGTATTTAATGGAGGAGAGAGAGTTGTTTGTTGTTGTCGTATTTAATGGAGGAGAGAGAGTTGTTTGTTGTTGTTGTTGTCGTATTTAATGGAGGAGAGAGAGTTGTTTGTTGTTGTCGTATTTAATGGAGGAGAGAGAGTTGTTTGTTGTTGTCGTATTTAATGGAGGAGAGAGAGTTGTTTGTTGTTGTCGTATTTAATGGAGGAGAGAGAGTTGTTTGTTGTTGTTGTTGTCGTATTTAATGAAGGAGAGGGAGTTGTTTGTTGTTGTCGTATTTAATGGAGGAGAGGGAGTTGTTTGTTGTTGTTGTTGTCGTATTTAATGGAGGAGAGAGAGTTGTTTGTTGTTGTCGTATTTAATGGAGGAGAGAGAGTTGTTTGTTGTTGTCGTATTTAATGGAGGAGAGAGAGTTGTTTGTTGTTGTTGTCGTATTTAATGGAGGAGAGAGAGTTGTTTGTTGTTGTTGTTGTTGTCGTATTTAATGGAGGAGAGAGAGTTGTTTGTTGTTGTTGTTGTTGTCGTATTTAATGGAGGAGAGAGAGTTGTTTGTTGTTGTTGTTGTAGTCGTATTTAATGGAGGAGAGAGAGTTGTTTGTTGTTGTCGTATTTAATGGAGGAGAGGGAGTTGTTTGTTGTTGTTGTTGTCGTATTTAATGGAGGAGAGGGAGTTGTTTGTTGTTGTTGTTGTCGTATTTAATGGAGGAGAGAGAGTTGTTTGTTGTTGTCGTAGTTAATGGAGGAGAGGGAGTTGTTTGTTGTTGTCGTATTTAATGGAGGAGAGAGAGTTGTTTGTTGTTGTCGTAGTTAATGGAGGAGAGGGAGTTGTTTGTTGTTGTCGTATTTAATGGAGGAGAGAGAGTTGTTTGTTGTTGTCGTAGTTAATGGAGGAGAGGGAGTTGTTTGTTGTTGTCGTATTTAATGGAGGAGAGGGAGTTGTTTGTTGTTGTTGTTGTCGTATTTAATGGAGGAGAGAGAGTTGTTTGTTGTTGTCGTATTTAATGGAGGAGAGAGAGTTGTTTGTTGTTGTCGTATTTAATGGAGGAGAGAGAGTTGTTTGTTGTTGTCGTATTTAATGGAGGAGAGGGAGTTGTTTGTTGTTGTCGTATTTAATGGAGGAGAGAGAGTTGTTTGTTGTTGTCGTATTTAATGGAGGAGAGGAGTTGTTTGTTGTTGTCGTATTTAATGGAGGAGAGAGGGTTGTTTGTTGTTGTCGTATTTAATGGAGGAGAGAGAGTTGTTTGTTGTTGTCTTATTTAATGGAGGAGAGAGAGTTGTTTGTTGTTGTTGTTGTCGTATTTAATGGAGGAGAGAGAGTTGTTTGTTGTTGTCTTATTTAATGGAGGAGAGAGAGTTGTTTGTTGTTGTTGTTGTCGTATTTAATGGAGGAGAGAGAGTTGTTTGTTGTTGTTGTTGTCGTATTTAATGGAGGAGAGGGAGTTGTTTGTTGTTGTCGTATTTAATGGAGGAGAGAGAGTTGTTTGTTGTTGTCGTATTTAATGGAGGAGAGAGAGTTGTTTGTTGTTGTTGTTGTCGTATTTAATGGAGGAGAGAGAGTTGTTTGTTGTTGTCGTATTTAATGGAGGAGAGGGAGTTGTTTGTTGTTGTTGTTGTCGTAGTTAATGGAGGAGAGAGAGTTGTTTGTTGTTGTCGTATTTAATGGAGGAGAGGGAGTTGTTTGTTGTTGTCGTATTTAATGGGGGAGAGGGAGTTGTTTGTTGTTGTTGTTGTCGTATTTAATGGAGGAGAGAGAGTTGTTTGTTGTTGTTGTTGTCGTATTTAATGGAGGAGAGAGAGTTGTTTTTGTTGTTGTTGTCGTATTTAATGGAGGAGAGGGAGTTGTTTGTTGTTGTTGTTGTCGTATTTAATGGAGGAGAGAGAGTTGTTTGTTGTTGTTGTCGTATTTAATGGAGGAGAGGGAGTTGTTTGTTGTTGTTGTTGTCGTATTTAATGGAGGAGAGAGAGTTGTTTGTTGTTGTTGTTGTCGTATTTAATGGAGGAGAGAGAGTTGTTTGTTGTTGTTGTATTTAATGGAGGAGAGAGAGTTGTTTGTTGTTGTTGTCGTATTTAATGGAGGAGAGAGTTGTTGTTTGTTGTTGTTGTCGTATTTAATGGAGGAGAGGGAGTTGTTTTTGTTGTTGTTGTCGTATTTAATGGAGGAGAGAGAGTTGTTTGTTGTTGTCGTATTTAATGGAGGAGAGAGAGTTGTTTGTTGTTGTTGTCGTATTTAATGGAGGAGAGGGAGTTGTTTGTTGTTGTTGTTGTCGTATTTAATGGAGGAGAGGGAGTTGTTTGTTGTTGTCGTATTTAATGGAGGAGAGAGAGTTGTTTGTTGTTGTCGTATTTAATGGAGGAGAGAGAGTTGTTTGTTGTTGTTGTTGTCGTATTTAATGGAGGAGAGAGAGTTGTTTGTTGTTGTCGTATTTAATGGAGGAGAGGGAGTTGTTTGTTGTTGTTGTTGTCGTAGTTAATGGAGGAGAGAGAGTTGTTTGTTGTTGTCGTATTTAATGGAGGAGAGGGAGTTGTTTGTTGTTGTCGTATTTAATGGGCGAGAGGGAGTTGTTTGTTGTTGTTGTTGTCGTATTTAATGGAGGAGAGAGAGTTGTTTGTTGTTGTTGTTGTCGTATTTAATGGAGGAGAGAGAGTTGTTTGTTGTTGTTGTCGTATTTAATGGAGGAGAGGGAGTTGTTTGTTGTTGTTGTTGTCGTATTTAATGGAGGAGAGAGAGTTGTTTGTTGTTGTTGTTGTCGTATTTAATGGAGGAGAGAGAGTTGTTTGTTGTTGTTGTATTTAATGGAGGAGAGAGAGTTGTTTGTTGTTGTTGTCGTATTTAATGGAGGAGAGGGAGTTGTTTGTTGTTGTTGTCGTATTTAATGGAGGAGAGGGAGTTGTTTGTTGTTGTTGTTGTCGTATTTAATGGAGGAGAGAGAGTTGTTTGTTGTTGTCGTATTTAATGGAGGAGAGAGAGTTGTTTGTTGTTGTTGTTGTCGTATTTAATGGAGGAGAGAGAGTTGTTTGTTGTTGTCGTATTTAATGGAGGAGAGAGAGTTGTTTGTTGTTGTCGTATTTAATGGAGGAGAGAGAGTTGTTTGTTTTGTCGTATTTAATGGAGGAGAGAGAGTTGTTTGTTGTTGTTGTTGTCGTATTTAATGAAGGAGAGGGAGTTGTTTGTTGTTGTCGTATTTAATGGAGGAGAGGGAGTTGTTTGTTGTTGTTGTTGTCGTATTTAATGGAGGAGAGAGAGTTGTTTGTTGTTGTCGTATTTAATGGAGGAGAGAGAGTTGTTTGTTGTTGTCGTATTTAATGGAGGAGAGAGAGTTGTTTGTTGTTGTTGTCGTATTTAATGGAGGAGAGAGAGAGTTGTTTGTTGTTGTTGTTGTTGTCGTATTTAATGGAGGAGAGAGAGTTGTTTGTTGTTGTTGTTGTAGTCGTATTTAATGGAGAGAGAGTTGTTTGTTGTTGTCGTATTTAATGGAGGAGAGGGAGTTGTTTGTTGTTGTTGTTGTCGTATTTAATGGAGGAGAGGGAGTTGTTTGTTGTAGTTGTTGTCGTATTTAATGGAGGAGAGGGAGTTGTTTGTTGTTGTCGTATTTAATGGAGGAGAGAGAGTTGTTTGTTGTTGTTGTTGTCGTAGTTAATGGAGGAGAGGGAGTTGTTTGTTGTTGTCGTATTTAATGGAGGAGAGAGAGTTGTTTGTTGTTGTCGTATTTAATGGAGGAGAGAGAGTTGTTTGTTGTTGTCTTATTTAATGAAGGAGAGAGAGTTGTTTGTTGTTGTCTTATTTAATGGAGGAGAGAGAGTTGTTTGTTGTTGTTGTTGTCGTATTTAATGGAGGAGAGAGAGTTGTTTGTTGTTGTTGTTGTCGTATTTAATGGAGGAGAGGGCGTTGTTTGTTGTTGTTGTTGTCGTAGTTAATGGAGGAGAGAGAATTGTTTGTTGTTGTTGTTGTCGTATTTAATGGAGGAGAGAGAGTTGTTTGTTGTTGTCGTATTTAATGGAGGAGAGAGAGTTGTTTGTTGTTGTTGTTGTCGTAGTTAATGGAGGAGAGAGAGTTGTTTGTTGTTGTTGTTGTCGTATTTAATGGAGGAGAGAGAGTTGTTTGTTGTTGTCGTATTTAATGGAGGAGAGAGAGTTGTTTGTTGTTGTTGTATTTAATGGAGGAGAGAGAGTTGTTTGTTGTTGTCTTATTTAATGGAGGAGAGAGAGTTGTTTGTTGTTGTTGTATTTAATGGAGGAGAGAGAGTTGTTTGTTGTTGTCGTATTTAATGGAGGAGAGAGAGTTGTTTGTTGTTGTTGTTGTCGTATTTAATGGAGGAGAGAGAGTTGTTTGTTGTTGTTGTTGTCGTATTTAATGGAGGAGAGGGAGTTGTTTGTTGTTGTCATATTTAATGGAGGAGAGAGAGTTGTTTGTTGTTGTTGTTGTCGTATTTAATGGAGGAGAGAGAGTTGTTTGTTGTTGTTGTTGTCGTATTTAATGGAGGAGAGGGAGTTGTTTGTTGTTGTCGTATTTAATGGAGGAGAGAGAGTTGTTTGTTGTTGTTGTTGTCGTATTTAATGGAGGAGAGAGAGTTGTTTGTTGTTGTCGTAGTTAATGGAGGAGAGAGAGTTGTTTGTTGTTGTTGTTGTCGTAGTTAATGGAGGAGAGAGAGTTGTTTGTTGTTGTCGTATTTAATGGAGGAGAGGGCGTTGTTTGTTGTTGTTGTTGTCGTATTTAATGGAGGAGAGAGAGTTGTTTGTTGTTGTCGTATTTAATGGAGGAGAGGGCGTTGTTTGTTGTTGTTGTTGTCGTATTTAATGGAGGAGAGAGAGTTGTTTGTTGTTGTCGTATTTAATGGAGGAGAGAGAGTTGTTTGTTGTTGTTGTTGTCGTATTTAATGGAGGAGAGAGAGTTGTTTGTTGTTGTTGTTGTCGTAGTTAATGGAGGAGAGAGAGTTGTTTGTTGTTGTCGTATTTAATGGAGGAGAGGGCGTTGTTTGTTGTTGTTGTATTTAATGGAGGAGAGAGAGTTGTTTGTTGTTGTTGTTGTTGTCGTATTTAATGGAGGAGAGAGAGTTGTTTGTTGTTGTCGTATTTAATGGAGGAGAGAGAGTTGTTTGTTGTTGTTGTTGTTGTCGTATTTAATGGAGGAGAGAGAGTTGTTTGTTGTTGTCGTATTTAATGGAGGAGAGAGAGTTGTTTGTTGTTGTTGTTGTCGTATTTAATGGAGGAGAGGGAGTTGTTTGTTGTTGTCGTATTTAATGGTGGAGAGAGAGTTGTTTGTTGTTGTCGTATTTAATGGAGGAGGGGGCGTTGTTTGTTGTTGTCTTATTTTATTGAGGTATTTCTTGGTGGGAGTGTTACTCTGCTGTACGGCAGGTATCAGTGAGAGGTGAAGGAATCCTTCTTCAACTCATTCTGAGGTAGTAAAATGTTGTAGTGATATGAATTAGTTGGGAGAAACATGGAGATGATACTGAATATCTACGAAGAGAAAGAAAGGTCCCTGCTTTCACAACTGAGACGAAGCGTATCGGTGTTAGAGACAGCTTTTCATCATGAATACCGTCAGTTACAGAGACACACAGTTTTTCATCATGAATACCGTCAGTTACAGAGACACACAGCTTTTTATGGTGAATACCGTCAGCTACAGAGACACACAGCTTTTCATCATGAATACCGTCAGCTACAGAGACACACAGTTTTTCATGGTGAATACCGTCAGCTACAGAGACACACAGCTTTTCATCATGAATACCGTCAGTTACAGAGACACACAGCTTTTCATGGTGAATACCGTCAGTTACAGAGACACACAGCTTTTCATCATGAATACCGTCAGTTACAAAGACACACAGCTTTTCATCATGAATACCGTCAGTTACAGAGACACACAGCTTTTCATCATGAATACCGTCAGTTACAGAGACACACAGTTTTTCATCATGAATACCGTCAGTTACAGAGACACACAGCTTTTCATCATGAATACCGTCAGTTACAGAGACACACAGCTTTTCATCATGAATACTGTCAGTTACAGAGACACACAGCTTTTTATCATGAATACCGTCAGTTACAGAGACACACAGCTTTTCATGGTGAATACCGTCAGTTACAGAGACACACAGCTTTTCATCATGAATACCGTCAGCTACAGAGACACACAGCTTTTCATCATGAATACCGTCAGTTACAGAGACACACAGCTTTTCATCATGAATACCGTCAGTTACAGAGACACACAGCTTTTCATCATGAATACCGTCAGTTACAGAGACACACAGCTTTTCATCATGAATACCGTCAGTTACAGAGACACACAGCTTTTTATGGTGAATACCGTCAGTTACAGAGACACACAGCTTTTCATGGTGAATACCGTCAGTTACAGAGACACACAGCTTTTCATCATGAATACCGTCAGTTACAGAGACACACAGCTTTTCATCATGAATACCGTCAGTTACAGAGACACACAGCTTTTCATCATGAATACCGTCAGTTACAGAGACACACAGCTTTTCATCATGAATACCATCAGTTACAGAGACACACAGCTTTTCATCATGAATACCGTCAGTTACAGAGACACACAGCTTTTCATCATGAATACTGTCAGTTACAGAGACACACAGCTTTTCATCATGAATACCGTCAGTTACAGAGACACACAGCTTTTCATCATGAATACCGTCAGTTACAGAGACACACAGCTTTTCATCATGAAAACCATCAGCTACAGAGACACACAGCTTTTCATCATGAATACCATCCCAGATCAACATCTCATCAGTAGATTGCTGTTCAGTTTTGATAGTAATTACTATGGTAACCGGTAAATGGTATACAGCACGGCAGTTTTCATCATGAGTCCACTTTTTGGTCTCGTCAGGTTCATCTAGAAACTGGCCACATAGATTTTACCATCAGGGATAATATTTTCCCGACAAACTGGAAGCCAGATGTGAAACAGTCTTTTCATCATGTTTGATATTTAGTCTTGGTTTATATCTTATATATAGTTATATATTATATTTATATCTTATACATATTTATATTATATTTATATCGTATAGTTATTATACTATACATTTATATCTTATATTATATATTATATTTATATCCGTCAGTTATATTTATATTTATACTTATATATAGCTATATTATATTATAGCTTTTATATACTTATATCTTATATAGTTATATTTATACTATATATATATCTTCTATTATATTTATTATATGAATATATATATTATATTTATATCTTTTCATATATATTATATTTATAGTTATATATATATATTATATTTATATTCATATATATAATATATTTATATCTTATATATATATTATATTTATATTTATATTTATATATAATATATCAGTTATATATATATTTATAGCTTTTCATCATGATATACCGTATCTTATTATATTATATTTATATCTTACAGCTTTTCATCATTATATCTTATATATATATATATTATATTTATAGCTTTTCATATATATTATATTTATATCATATATACATATATTATATTTATTCTTATATATAGTTATATTTATATCTTATATATATATATTATTTATATTTATATCTTATATATATATTTATATCTTTATATATTATATATATATTTATTTATATATATATATTTATATCTTATATATTACATATATTTATATTTATATCTTCTATTTATATTTATATATATATATATATTTATATCTTATATCTTTATATATATATTATATTTATATCTTATATATATATATATTATATTTATATTTATATTTATATCTATATTATATCTTATATTTATATATATATATATTTATATCTTATTTATATATATTATATTTATATCTTATATATATATTATTTATATTTAACTATATATATATTATATTTATATATTCTATATATATATTATATTTATTTATATCTATATATATATTATATTTATATCTATATATATTATATTTATATTTCTTATATATATATATTATATTTATATTTATATCTTATATATATATTTATATTTATTTATATCTATATATATATTATATTTATATTTATATCTTATATATATATATATTTATATCTTATATTATATATATTATATTTATATATTATATTTATATTTATATATATTTATATATTTATTATATATATATTTATATTTTTATATCTTTATATATATTATATTTATATTTATATCTTCTTATATATATATTATATTTATATTTATATCTTTATATATATATTATTTATATTTATATCTTATATATATATATATTTATTTATATATATATATTATATATTATATTTATATTTATATCTTATATATATATATATTATATTTATATCTTATATATTTATTTATATTTACTGGCTATATCTTATATATTTATATCTTATATTTATATTTATATCTTATATATATTATATTTTATATATATATTTATATATATATTATATTTATATCTTATATATATTATATATATTTATATCTTATATATATATTTATATTTATATATATTTATATTTATATATATTATATTTATATCTTATATATATATATATTATATTTATATATATATATATATTATATTTATATTTATATTATATTTATATTTATATCTTATATATATTATATTTATATTTATTATATATTATTATATATATATATATATTATATATTTATTTATATATATATATATTTATATCTTATATTATATATTATATTTATATCTATATATTATATTTATATATATATATATATTATATATATATATATTATATTTATATATATATATATATTATATATATATCTTATATATATATATATTATATTTATATCTTATATATATCTATTATATTTATATCTTATATATATATATATTATATTTATATTTATATCTTATTTATATATATATATATATTATATCTTATATATATATTTATATATATATTATATATTATATTTATATCTTATATATATATATATATTATATTTATATCTTTATATATATATATATTATATTTATATCTTATATATATATATATATTTATATATATATATATTATATATATATATATATTTATATATATATATTTATATCTTATATATATATATTATATTTATATCTTATATATATACATATTATATATATATTATATATATTATATTTATATCTTATATATATCTATATATATATATTATATTTATATCTTATATATATCTATATATATATTTATATTTATATCTTATATATATTATATTTATATCTTATTATATCTTATATATATATATTATATTTATATCTTATATATATCTATATATATATATTATATTTATATCTTATATATATATATTTACATCTTATATATATATATTATATTTATATCTTATATATATATATATTATATTTATATTTATATCTTATATATATATATTATATTTATTATATATTATATTTATATCTTCTATATATATATTATATTTATATCTTATATATATATCTTATATATATATCTTATATATATATATTATATTTATATCTTATATATATATATTATATATATATATTATATTTATATCTTATATATATATTATATTATATTTATATTTATATTATATTTATATCTTATATATATATTATATTTTATATATATTTATATCTTCTATATATATATATTATATTTATATCTTATATATATATATATTATATTATATTTATATCTTATATATTATATATCTTATATATTATATTTATATCTTCTATATATATATTATATTTATATCTTATATATATATATTATATATCTTATATATATATATATTATATTTATATCTTATATATATATTTATATCTTATATATTTATATATATATATATTATATTTATATTTATATCTTATATATATATATATTATATTTATATCTTATATATATATATATTATATTTATATTTATATATATATATATTTATATCTATATATATATATTATATTTATATTTATATCTTATATATATATATATTATATTTATATCTTATATATATATATTATATTTATATCTTATATATATATTATATTTATATCTTATATATATATATATTTATTTATATCTTATATATATATTATATTTATATTTATATCTTATATTTATATTTATATCTTCTATATATATATTATATTTATATTTATATATCTTATATATATATATTATATTTATATCTTATATATATATATATATTATATTTATATCTTATATATATATTATATATATCTTATATATATATTATATTTATATCTTATATATATATTATATTATATTTATATCTTATATATATATATATATTATATTATATTTATATCTTATATATATTATATTTATATCTCTTATATATATATATATTATATTTATATCTTTATATATATTATATTTATTTATATCTTATATATATATATTTATATTTATATTATATTTATTTATATCTTATATATATATATTATATTTATATCTTATATATATTATATTTATATCTTATATATATTATATTTATATCTTATATTTATATCTTATATATATTATATTTATATCTTATATATATTATATTATATTTATATCTTCTATATATATATATATTTATATTTATATCTATATATATATTATATTTATATTTATATATATATATATATATTATATTTATATCTTATATATATATATATATTATATTTATATCTTATATATATATTATATTTATATCGTGATGTCCAACAGTGTGACAGCAGAACAGAAGTCATCCTCTTCAGCAACATGATGCCCAGGGGCACCACAGGACACTGGTCTCCAGCCCCCACACACACACACACACACACACAGACACACACACACACACACACACACACACACACACACACACACAGACACACACACACAGACACAGACAGACAGACAGACACACACACACACACACACAGACACACACACACACACACACACACACACAGACAGACACAGACACACACACACACACACACACACACACACACACACACACACACACACACAGACACACACACACACACGCACGCACGCACACAGACACCCACACACAGACAGACAGACAGACAGACACACACACACACAGACACACACACACACAGACAGACACACACACACACACACACACACACACACACACAGACACACACACACACACACACACACACACAGACACCCACACACAGACAGACAGACAGACAGACACACACACACAAAGACAGACAGACACACACACACACACACACACACACACACACACACAGACAGACAGACAGACACACACACACACACAGACAGACACACACACACACACACACACACACACAGACAGACAGACAGACAGACACACACACACACACACACACACACACAGACAGACACACACACAGACAGACACACACCCGAGGCACCGCAGCCCATTCCTCTCCACCACCACCACAGGAAATAGTTCACTTAGGGTCGTGTCCTATATGGGACCCTATTCCCTATATAGTGCACTACTTTTGACTAGGACCCATAGGGCTCTGGTCAGTAGTAGTGCACTATGTAGGGAATAGGGTGCCATTTGGGTTTAACTTTAGAAACGGACTCCTGAGGCTTAATGTCAGGATATTACAGGTTTTTTTGATTGCTTAAGCACGATTTTCAAAACAGGCCCCGTGTTTTCAAAACACTGCACACAATTAGCACAACCACACACCCAATTAGCACAACCACACACCCAATTAGCACAACCACACACCCAATTAGCACAACCACACACCCAATTAGCACAACCACACACCCAATTAGCACAACCACACACCCAATTAGCACAACCACACACCCAATTAGCACAACCACACACCCAATTAGCACAACCACACACCCAATTAGCACAACCACACACCCAATTAGCACAACCACACACCCAATTAGCACAACCACACACCCAATTAGCACAACCACACACCCAATTAGCACAACCACACACCCAATTAGCACAACCACACACCCAATTAGCACAACCACACACCCAATTAGCACAACCACACACCCAATTAGCACAACCACACACCCAATTAGCACAACCACACACCCAATTAGCACAACCACACACCCAATTAGCACAACCACACACCCAATTAGCACAACCACACACCCAATTAGCACAACCACACACCCAATTAGCACAACCACACACCCAATTAGCACAACCACACACCCAATTAGCACAACCACACACCCAATTAGCACAAACCACAGTCAATTAGCACAACCACACACCCAATTAGCACAACCACACACCCAATTAGCACAACCACACACCCAATTAGCACAACCACACACCCAATTAGCACAACACTACAGATCCTTTGCAAAATTAAAAAAAATTGTAAAAACTTTACACTTCTTTTTAAAAACCACACTTTGTTACCATATGAAACACACACATTTCACATTACTATACTCTGTTTGCACGAGTTACACTCTGCTGTGATAAACCTAAAACACTTTTAGCACTTCTACTTCCCTATGATTAGAGTAGGCTACTATCAACAAAGTACAAATATAATGTAAATTCACCAAACACTACACTAAGACCAATGTTGCAGCCTGAAGAAACTCATTTATTTCTCAACACGCCCAAAATGTTGACATGGAGATTCATAATACTGGAACCAAACGTCACTTTACGTATTGTAAGATAAAAAAAATAAAATAATAAATAACTAGACATTGTCTCTTCGCCCAGCTGGATCTGGCCAGAGAATTTCATCAACATCGCAGGCAATGTTGTCATTAGCAAGACACCTTGAAAAAAAAACCGTCTTGAATGACGAATCCATCCTTGCATTGCTGCTACCTCCATCTGGTCACAGGCCTCCTCCATGGCTTGGATGAGGGGTACCTACATTACATTACATTTAAGTCATTTAGCAGACGCTCTTATCCAGAGCACTTACAAATTGGTGCATTCACCTTATGACATCCAGTGGAACAGTGCATCTAAATCTTTTAAGGGGGGGGGGTGAGAGGGATTACTTTATCCTATCCTAGGTATTCCTTAAAGACGGAAGGTGGTGATTGACTCCGCTGTCCACGTGAGGGAGTTTGTTCCACCATTGGGGGCCAGAGCAGCGAACAGTTTTGACTGGGCTGAGCGGGAACTGTACTTCCTCAGTGGTAGGGAGGCGAGCAGGCCAGAGGTGGATGAACGCAGTGCCCTTGTTTGGGTGTAGGGCCTGATCAGAGCCTGGAGGTACTGAGGTGCCGTTCCCCTCACAGCTCCGTAGGCAAGCACCATGGTCAAGCTTCAACTGGAAGCCAGTGGAGAGAGCGGAGGAGCGGGGTGACGTGAGAGAACTTGGGAAGGTTGAACACCAGACGGGCTGCGGCGTTCTGGATGAGTTGTAGGGTTTAATGGCACAGGCAGGGAGCCCAGCCAAAGCGAGTTGCAGTAATCCAGACGGGAGATGACGAGTGCCTGGATTAGGACCTGCGCCGCTTCCTGTGTGAGGCAGGGTCGTACTCCGGACAGCATGAACCTACAGGAACGGGCCTCAGCCTGGAGACGGAGATCATATACCTTCCACCGCCATGCCAGAAAAACTCTTCTATAGGGTTGAGCATGGTGGAAGATATAGGACTCTGAAATGTGGATGTTGCTGAAACCAGTTCTGAACCAGAGCAGAGCGGTGGAAAGACACATTGTCCTAGACAACAACTGCATATGATCGATTTGATTTGCTGCTGTTATGTTGTGCAATTGGTCCAAGAATGTAAGTATGAGTGCTGTGTTGTAAGGGCCCATATGGGCATGGCGGTGGAGGACCCCATTCTGTGTAATGGCTGCACAGAGTGTTATATACCCCACGTTGCCCTGGGACATTGACTATAGCCCTGTGGCCAATGATGCTTCTTCCCCTCCTTCGTGTCTCTCTGAGTCAGTTGAACCCAGCCTCATCTACGTAAATGAACTCATGCTGAATATCCTCTCAGCCATCTTCTAAAACTCTCTGAAAAACAGTGTCAGGCAAAATTTGTAGTTCAGTGTAGATCTAGTATACATATTACAGTACAGTAAAAGATGATGAGACAGTTTGCAAGATCACACTGCTAAAGTGAATACATACCTCTGCATAATCATCTCAGAGTCGTCTTCACCCTTTCGGAATTGCGCTCGAAAGGCACTCGATAAATTTGCTTCATTTGAATACAGTGTTGATGTTGAGACCTGATCGTTGAAAATGGCGTGGTTATTGACAATGTTAGCTTGAGCAGTCTTGAGTGTTATAGCATTGTTGGCCAAAACCATGTTTACTATCTCCTCTCTTGCTGTTCTGTGAACATAGGAGGCCTTCCCCTTGTCTTCCCTGACCCTCATCCTATGTAGAAAAAAACAGTATAAAATAGTACAGTAATTTCACAGGAAAAGGTAACAGAAGTGCTGATAGTCATAGAATCAGTAAATAGAATACAGTAAATAGAATACAGTAAATAGAATACAGTACTTATAATACAGTGCATAGAATACAGTAAATATAATACTACATAGAATCAGTGCATAGAATACAGTAAATAGAATACAGTGCATAGAATACAGTAAATATAATACAGTAAATAAAATACAGTAAATAGAATACAGTGCATAGAAGTCTTACAGTAAATAGAATACAGTGCATAGAATCAGTAAATAGAATACAGTGCATAGAATACAGTAAATAGAATACAGTAAATTAATACAGTAAATAGAATCAGTAAATATAATACAGTAAATAGAATAAGTAAATATAATACAGTAAATAGAATACAGTAAATAGAATACAGTAAATATAATACAGTAAATAGAATACAGTAAATATAATACAGTGCATAGAATACAGTAAATAGAATACAGTAAATATAATACAGTAAATAGAATACAGTAAATATAATACAGTAAATAGAATACAGTAAATCAGTGCATAGAATACAGTAAATAGA
>NC_088405.1:1274810-1284810 GCF_034236695.1 Oncorhynchus nerka
CTCTGAGTCAGTCTTCTGAGTCTCTCTGAGTCAGTCTTCTATCTCTCTGAGTCAGTCTTCTGAGTCAGTCTTCTATCTCTCTGAGTCAGTCTTCTATCTCTCTGAGTCAGTCTTCTATCTCTCTGAGTCAGTCTTCTATCTCTCTGAGTCAGTCTTCTATCTCTCTGAGTCAGTCTTCTATCTCTCTGAGTCAGTCTTCTATCTCTCTGAGTCAGTCTTCTATCTCTCTGAGTCAGTCTTCTATCTCTCTGAGTCAGTCTTCTGAGTCATCTCTCTGAGTCAGTCTTCTATCTCTCTGAGTCAGTCTTCTATCTCTCTGAGTCAGTCTTCTATCTCTCTGAGTCAGTCTTCTATCTCTCTGAGTCAGTCTTCTATCTCTCTGAGTCAGTCTTCTATCTCTCTGAGTCAGTCTTCTATCTCTCTGAGTCAGTCTCAGTCTTCTGAGTCAGTCTTCTGAGTCAGTCTTCTATCTCTCTGAGTCAGTCTTCTATCTCTCTGAGTCAGTCTTCTATCTCTCTGAGTCAGTCTTCTGAGTCAGTCTTCTATCTCTCTGAGTCAGTCTTCTATCTCTCTGAGTCAGTCTTCTATCTCTCTGAGTCAGTCTTCTATCTCTCTGAGTCAGTCTTCTATCTCTCTGAGTCATCTTCTGAGTCTCTATCTCTCTGAGTCAGTCTTCTATCTCTCTGAGTCAGTCTTCTATCTCTCTGTCAGTCAGTCAGTTCTATCTCTCTGAGTCAGTCTTCTATCTCTCTGAGTCAGTCTTCTATCTCTCTGAGTCAGTCTTCTATCTCTCTGAGTCAGTCTTCTATCTCTCTGAGTCAGTCTACAAACATCAATTTGTTGTGTTTTAATCCAATCCTTCTGATTCCAGTCATCTGAGGTCAGAGGTCACCAGTCTTTGGTAATTGTTACCATGAATTGATCTGTGACAGCGGGAGATCCTCTCCTGTGTGTATGTATCACTCCTCCCTACTGTGGCGTAGCGACACATGCTAATAAAGTCTGTAATCAGTCTAGTAATTAGACCCTGACGGGGGAGGGACTATTCAATGAAAGTGACTTTTCTGACTGAGGGCTGTGTGTGTGTGTGTGTGTGTGTGTGTGTGTGTGTGTGTGTGTGTGTGTATGTGTGTGTGTGTGTGTGTGTCCTTCCTCCACCATCTCCTCCTCTTCCTCCTCCTCTTCCTCCACCTCTCCATCCTTCTCCTGCTCTTCCTCCAGAGGCAGTACAAAGGAATGATGATCTGATTCCGCTAGGGCTTTGCTTGACTGTTTTTGACTGTTGTAACACTCAGGCATCAGTCTTAATGATCTCAGCATTTTCTAGAAGGATGCCTTCTGCCCCCCCTCTCTCTCTCTCTCCTCCTCACACACACACACACACACACACACACACACACACACACACACACACACACACACACACACACACACACACACACACACACACACACACACACACACACACACACACACACACACACACACACACACACACACACACACACACACACACACACCCTCCTCTCCCTTTCTGCTGGCTCTGGGCCTGGGACTTGAATAGCAGGGTAGACATTTGATCTTATAATATAGCATGTAGTCCCAGTGGTGTGGTTGTGATTCTATTGTAATTTAATGCACATATGAGGTAATGTTGTCCGTGTGGTATTTAACCCTGTGTCCACACGAACTTAGTGAAAAACAGGGTGAAACTTCGTTTATGGAAGGGAATCACGTGTGTTTTACATTGATTCAATATGAATCAAGTGTGTTTTTCATTGATTCAATATGAATCAAATGTGTTTTTCATTGATTCAATATGAATCAAGTGTGTTTTTCATTGTTTCAATATGAATCAAGTGTGTTTTTCATTGATTCAATATGAATCAAGTGTGTTTTTCATTGTTTCAATATGAATCAAGTGTGTTTTTCATTGATTCAATATGAATCAAGTGTGGTTTGGAGAGAATTGATCAGTTGTTCTTTCCTGGCTCTAGTGGAGTCCCAGAGTTCTTCTTCTTCAGTGGAACAGAGTTACTTAATGTGCTGCTGATGTGTGAGTAGGTTTTACTGCCCTCTAACGGCTGGAAGGTGTCATTACAGTGTTGGTCCTGGGGTAGTCCTGGGGCTGACTGGCTGGCTGGCTGGCTGGCTGGCTGGCTGGCTGGCTGGCTGGCTGGCTGGCTGGCTGGCTGGCTGGCTGGCTGACTGGCTGGATGACTGGCTGACTGGCTGGCTGGATGACTGACTGGCTGACTGACTGGCTGGCTGGATGACTGGCTGTCTGGCTGACTGGATGTCTGGTAGGATGACTGGATGTCTGGCTGTCTGGCTGACTGGCTGGCTGGATGACTGGATGTCTGGCTGACTGGATGTCTGGCTGACTGACTGGCTGTCTGACTGGCTGGCTGGCTGAATGGATGTCTGGCTGGATGTCTGGCTGGCTGGCTGGATGTCTGGCTGACTGGCTGGCTGGGTGTGTGGCTGGCTGGATGTCTGGCTGGCTGAGTGTGTGTCTGACTGGCTGGCTGGATGCCTGGCTGGCTGGCTGACTGACTGGCTGGCTGGCTGGGTGTGTGGCTGACTGGCTGGCTTATTGTCTGGCTGGCTGGCTGACTGACAGGCTGACTGACAGGCTGGATGTCTGGCTGGATGTCTGGCTGGCTGGCTGGCTGGCTGGATGTCTGGCTGGCTGGCTGGCGTGCTGGATGTCTGGGTGGCTGACTGGCTGGATGTCTGACTGGCTGGCTGGCTGGCTGGTTGCAGGCTGGATGTCTGGCTGACTGACTGGCTGGCTGGATGACTGGCTGGCTGGCTGGATGACTGACTGGCTGACTGACTGGCTGGATGGATGACTGGCTGTCTGGCTGACTGGATGTCTGGCTGGCTGGATGACTGGATGTCTGGCTGACTGGCTGGCTGGATGACTGGCTGGCTGGATGACTGGATGTCTGGCTGACTGGATGTTTGGCTGGCTGGCTGACTGACTGGCTGGCTGGCTGGCTGGCTGTCTGTCTGTCTGACTGGCTGTCTGACTGGCTGGCTGGATATCTGGCTGGCTGACTGGCTGGCTGACTGGCTGGCTGGCTGGCTGGCTGGATGTCTGGCTGGCTGAGTGTGTGTCTGACTGGCTGGCTGACTGGCTGGCTGGCTGGGTGTGTGGCTGACTGGCTGGCTTATTGTCTGGCTGGCTGGCTGACTGACAGGCTGACTGACAGGCTGGATGTCTGGCTGGCTGGCTGACTGGATGTCTGGCTGGCTGGCTGGCGTGCTGGATGTCTGGGTGGCTGGCTGGGTGGCTGGCTGTCTGACTGGCTGGCTGGATGTCTGGCTGACTGGCTGGCTGGCTGGCTGGCTGGCTGAATGGATGTCTGGCTGGATGTCTGGCTGGCTGGATGTCTGGCTGGCTGGCTGGCTGGGTGTGTGGCTGGCTGGATGTCTGACTGGCTGAGTGTGTGTCTGACTGGCTGGCTGGATGTCTGGCTGGCTGGCTGACTGGCTGGCTGGGTGTGTGGCTGACTGGCTGGCTTATTGTCTGGCTGGCTGGCTGACTGACAGGCTGACTGACAGGCTGGATGTCTGGCTGGATGTCTGGCTGGCTGGCTGGATGTCTGGCTGGCTGGCTGGCGTGCTGGATGTCTGGGTGGCTGACTGGCTGGATGTCTGACTGGCTGGCTGGCTGACTGGCTGGATGTCTGACTGGCTGGCTGGTTGCAGGCTGGATGTCTGGCTGGCTGGATGTCTGGCTGTCTGGCTGGATGGCTGGCTGGATGTCTGGCTGGCTGTCTGGCTGGCTGGATGTCTGTCTGGCTGGATGTCTGGCTGGCTGGCTGGTTGTCTGGCTGGCTGGATGTCTGGCTGGCTGGCTGGCTGGCTGGATGTCTGACTGGCTGGCTGGATGTCTGGTTGGCTGGCTGGTTGTCTCGCTGGCTGATACCACTACTTATAGGCTTCTGTCAGTATCTGCAGGTAACTGACAAAATGAATGAAACACCAACATAAAGTGTCTGGAACTCTATTGGAAGGATGTGACATCATTCTTCCGTGAGAAATTCCATAGTTTGGTGTTCCGTTGATGATGGAGGGAAAACGCCGTCTCCCATACGGGTTCCATTGGGTTGAGAAGTGGTGACTGATACACAAACCCTTTAAACCCCCATGTGTCCCTTTTGAGACCAACGTCACTGAGATATCTTCTTCTTGCCGTGGTCGTCAACATAATGGACAACTGGGCATATTATGCACCACCCTAAGCATGATGGGATGTTAATTGCTTAATGAACCCCCGGGAACCTCACCTGTGTGGAAGCACCTTTCTTTCAATGTATTTTCTATCTCCTCATTTACTCAAGTGTTTCCTTTCCTTTGTCAGTTACCTATGTATATAAAAAAAGACATAAACACATCCACTGGGTAATTAGCCAGAGGTGAGCTCTGTCCTGTCGTCCTATCATCAACAGTTATACAAGTCAACTCGTTGAGGAGTTGAAGGCACTTTAACACATTGTATCAACTAGCTCCTTCATACTGCCACACAGGGTTGATGTAGAGATAAAACACATTGTGTCAACTAGCTCCTTCATACTGCCACTCAGGGTTGAGGTAGAGATAAAACACATTGTATCAACTAGCTCCTTCATACTGCCACACAGGGTTGAGGTAGAGATCAGCTCCTTCATACTGCCACACAGGGTTGAGGTAGAGTTTAGCTCCTTCATACTGCCACACAGGGTTGATGTAGAGATAAAACACATTGTATCAACTAGCTCCTTCATACTGCCACACAGGGTTGATGTAGAGATAAAACACATTGTATCAACTAGCTCCTTCATACTGCCACACAGGGTTGAGGTAGAGGTTAGCTCCTTCATACTGCCACACAGGGTTGAGGTAGAGATAAAGCACATTGTATCAACTAGCTCCTTCATACTGCCACACAGGGTTGAGGTAGAGTTTAGCTCCTTCATACTGCCACTCAGGGTTGAGGTAGAGTTTAGCTCCTTCATACTGCCACTCAGGGTTGAGGTAGAGTTTAGCTCCTTCATACTGCCACTCAGGGTTGAGGTAGAGTTTAGCTCCTTCATACTGCCACACAGGGTTGAGGTAGAAAGAGCTCTGTGTTTCTGATCTACTATGTGTTGCTTCTGGGTCCGGTACGATACTGTCACGACTTCCGCCGAAGTTGGTCCCTCTCCTTGTTCGGACGGCGTTTCGGCAGGTCGACGTCACCGGCCTTCTAGCCATCGCCGATCCACCTTTCATTTTCCATTTGTTTTGTCTTGTCTTCCATCACACCTGGTTCCAATTCCATCAATTACATGTTGTGTATTTAACCCTCGGAATCCCTCCCATGTCCTTGTCGGTAATTGTTTCTTGTAGTGCTTGTGCAGCGGTATGCTTGTGCAGCGGTATTCTGGTGCAACAGTATTCTGGTGCAACGGTATGCTGGTGCAACGGTATTTTTAACCCTCGGATTCCCCCCCATGTCCTTGTCGGTAATTGTTTCTTGTAGTGCTTGTGCAGCAGTATGCTTGTGCAGCGGTATTCTGGTGCAACGGTATTCTGGTGCAACGGTATGCTGGTGCAGCGGTATGCTTGTGCAGCGGTATTCTGGTGCAGCGGTATTCTGGTGCAACGGTATTCTGGTGCAACGGTATTCTGGTGCAGCGGTATTCTGGTGCAGCGGTATTCTGGTGCAACGGTATTCTGGTGCAGTGGTATTCTGGTGCAGCGGTATTCTGGTGCAGCGGTATTCTGGTGCAGCGGTATTCTGGTGCAACGGTATGCTGGTAAAACGGTATGCTGGTGCAGCGGTATGTTTTCTGGTGCAGTATTCTGGTACGGTTCGGTATGTATTCTGGTGCAGCGGTATTCTGGTGTATTCAAGCGGTATTCTGGTGCAACGGTATGCCGGTGCAGCGGTATTCTGGTGCAGCGGTATTCAGCGGTATTCTGGTGCAGCGGTATTCTGGTGCAGCGGTATTCTGGTGCAACGGTATTCTGGTGCAACGGTATGCTGGTGCAGCGGTATGCCTGGTGCAGCGGTATTCTGGTGCAGCGGTATTCTGGTGCAGCGGTATTCTGGTGCAGCGGTATTCTGGTGCAGCGGTATTCTGGTGCAGCGGTAGGCTGGTGCAGCAGCGGTATTCTGGTGCAGCGGTATTCTGGTGCAGCGGTATTCTGGTGCAGCGGTATTCTGGTGCGGTATTCTGGTGCAGCGGTAGGCTGGTGCAGCGGTATTCTGGTGCAGCGGTATTCTGGTGCAGCGGTATTCTGGTGCAACGGTATTTTGGTGGTGTGTTGTGTTGTAGGTGTTTGAAGACGGTGTGTTTAACCCAGTGTGTGTGTGTGTGTGTGTGTTGTGTTGTAGGTGTTTGAAGACAGTGTGTTTATCCCAGTGTGTGTTGTGTTGTGTTGTGTTTGAAGACAGTATGTTTAACCTAGTGTGTGTGTGTGTTGTGTTGTAGGTGTTTGAAGACAGTGTGTTTAACCCAGGTGTGTGTTGTTGTGTTGTAGGTGTTTGAAGACAGTGTGTTTAACCCAGTGTGTGTGTGTGTGTGTGTTGTGTGTTGTAGGTGTTTGAAGACAGTGTGTTTAACCCAGTGTGTGTGTGTGTTGTGTTGTAGGTGTTTGAAGACAGTATGTTTATCCCAGTGTGTGTGTGTGTTGTGTTGTAGGTGTTTGAAGACAGTGTGTTTAACCCAGTGTGTGTGTGTTGTGTTGTGTTGTGTTGTGTGTTGTGTTGTAGGTGTTTGAAGACAGTGTGTTTAACCCAGTGTGTGTGTGTTGTGTTGTAGGTGATTGCAGTGTGTTTAACCCAGTGTGTGTGTGTGTGTTGTGTTGTAGGTGTTTGAAGACAGTGTGTTTAACCCAGTGTGTGTGTTGTAGGTGTTTGCAGGTGTGTGTGTGTGTGTGTGTACACCCCAGGTGTTTGAAACCATGTGTTTAACCCAGTGGTGGGTTTCCCCATCATTCCCTCTGTGTCTGTGGTGCCTCCCATCACTGGCAGAGTTAACCATGGCTACAGTGGCTAGGGTTTCCCCATCATTCCCTCTGTCTTTCTGTCTGTGGTGCCTCCCATCACTGGCAGAGGAGGAGAGGGCCTCCCATCACTGGCAGAGGAGGAGAGGGCCTCCCATCACTGGCTGAGGAGGAGACTCCCATCACTGGCAGAGGAGGAGAGGGCCTCCCATCACTGGCTGAGGAGGAGAGGGCCTCCCATCACTGGCTGAGGAGGAGAGGGCCTCCCATCACTGGCTGAGGAGGAGAGGGCCTCCCATCACTGGCTGAGGAGGAGAGGGCCTCCCATCACTGGCTGAGGAGGAGAGGGCCTCCCATCACTGGCTGAGGAGGAGAGGGCCTCCCATCACTGGCTGAGGAGGAGAGGGCCTCCCATCACTGGCAGAGGAGGAGAGGGCCTCCCATCACTGGCTGAGGAGGAGAGGGCCTCTCATCACTGGCAGAGGAGGAGAGGAGTCACTGTGTCAACAGACAGACTGTGACAGCACAGACATGGCTCTGACAGACAAACACAAAGTGAAGAGACAGAGACTAGACAGGATCTGTGAAGGTAAGGAAGGATCTCTTTCTCCATCACTCTCCTTCCGCAATCTCTCTCTCTCTCTCTCTCTCTCTCTCTCCCTCTCTGTCTCACACTGTCTCTCTCTCTCTCTCTCTCTCTCTCTCTCTCTCTCTCTCTCTCTCTCTCACACACTCCTCTCTCTCTCTCTCTCTCCCTCTCTGTCTCACACTGTCTCTCTCTCTCTCTCTCACACACACTCCTCTCTCTCTCTCTCTCTAACAGTGTAGCCCTGTTATCACCTGGACAGGTTGAAATATCTTCCCGCCTTGGAATAAACTAACCACTAGGCTTCTGTCATCACTATCCGTTTATAGGGGGGGGGGGGGGGAGAAAGATTTACAAGGGGGCAGTTTGGGAGAAAACGAATCCCGTCCGAATCGAACTCTGGAATAACGGGCATTCTGGGCTAATAATTAACATAACCAACATTCTGTAGTGAAACGAGTCACATGCTGATGTGGGGCTTAGCCTAATTGTCTAAGAAAATTGAGGAGAGATTAACCCCTATCTTAATTAGGTTTATAATCAATAGCCTAACTGTTAAATGTGGCCTGGTTTTTATAATTTATCCAAATCTCTATCTACAGAAATAAGACAGATCCTGCTTCGGTTGAGTGTTTGTTGAATAGCCAACTGATTCCGTGAGCACCAAGCCTCACGCAATGGCAAATAAAATTATATATATATATATATATATATTATATATATATATATATATATAATTATATATACAATTTGGTTGTTGTTAATCTTTTCTATGCTGTGATAAAGACTTGGTTTCATTTGGTTTCCCATTAGAAGATACTGGTATAACTTGTCATTTATTCAGTGTTGTTTATACTGTTCCAAACAGGCAGAATAATCCTATTGTAATCTAACAGCACCTGTTTGTCAGACATCATATGAACACAGCTCTGGCTCCCTATAGGCTCCTTTATCTGCATCTGCTTGTATTGTCATTATTACAAATATTATAGTAAGTCATGTCATTATCATTAGTAGACTTAGTGTAACAGCCTTGTATAACCATCGAGAGAGAGAGAGAGAGAGAGACAGTGTGTGTGTGTGTGTGTGTGTGTGTGTGTGTGTGTGTGTGTGTGTGTGTGTGTGTGTGTGTGTGTGTGTGTGTGTGTGTGTGTGTGTGCCTGCCTGCATGTGTGTCAGAGACAGACAACATACTGGTTTAATAGGACAGTGTTGACCTGGTTTAATAGAACAGTGTTGACCTGGTTTAATAGAACAGTGTTGACCTGGTTTAATAGAACAGTGTTGACCTGGTTTAATAGAACAGTGTTGACCTGGTTTAATAGAACAGTGTTGACCTGGTTTAATAGAACAGTGTTGACCTGGTTTAATAGAACAGTGTTATGTTCTGGTTTAATAGAACAGTGTTGACCTGGTTTAATAGAACAGTGTTGACCTGGTTTAATAGAACAGTGTTGACCTGGTTTAATAGAACAGTGTTATGTTCTGGTTTAATAGAACAGTGTTGACCTGGTTTAATAGAACAGTGTTGACCTGGTTTAATAGAACAGTGTTATGTTCTGGTTTAATAGAACAGTGTTGACCTGGTTTAATAGAACAGTGTTGACCTGGTTTAATAGAACAGTGTTGACCTGGTTTAATAGAACAGTGTTGACCTGGTTTAATAGAACAGTGTTGACCTGGTTTAATAGAACAGTGTTGACCTGGTTTAATAGAACAGTGTTGACCTGGTTTAATAGAACAGTGTTGACCTGGTTTAATAGAACAGTGTTATGTTCTGGTTTAATAGAACAGTGTTGACCTGGTTTAATAGAACAGTGTTGACCTGGTAACAGTGTTGACCTGGTTTAATAGAACAGTGTTGACCTGGTTTAATAGAACAGTGTTGACCTGGTTTAATAGAACAGTGTTGACCTGGTTTAATAGAACAGTGTTGACCTGGTTTAATAGAACAGTGTTGACCTGGTTTAATAGAACAGTGTTGACCTGGTTTAATAGACAGTGTTGTGTACTGGTAGTGTTGACCTGGTTGAACAGAACAGTGACCATCCTACAGTCCAGCTCAGAGAGGACCGTTGTTCGACCTGGAACCCCAACCAACCAATCCATTGGAGGGTACATGGAAGAGGACTCTGTAGGTGGAGAGAGAGAGGGTCTGTAGGTGGAGTTTCATAGAGATGAATGGCTCTGATAGATGGAAGAGGACCCAGTGGGTCTGTAGGTGGAGTTTCATAGAGATAAATGGCTCTGATAGATGGAAGAGGACCCAGTCTGTAGGTGGAGTTTCATAGGGATGAATGGCTCTGATAGATGGAAGAGGACCCAGTAGGGTCTGGTAGGTGGAGTTTCAGTGTAGAGATGAATGGCTCTGATAGATGGAAGAGGACCTCCCAACAGTGGGTCTGTAGAACAGTGTTGAGTTTAATAGTGGAT
>NC_088405.1:1289810-1297310 GCF_034236695.1 Oncorhynchus nerka
CTTCATCTACCTGTTGTCTCAGCTTCATCTACCTGTTGTCTCAGCTTCATCTACCTGTTGTCTCAGCCTCATCTACCTGTTGTCTCAGCTTCATCTACCTGTTGTCTCAGCCTCATCTACCTGTTGTCTCAGCTTCATCTACCTGTTGTCTCAGCCTCATCTACCTGTTGTCTCAGCTTCATCTACCTGTTGTCTCAGCTTCATCTACCTGTTGTCTCAGCTTCATCTACCTATGAATTGGGTCAGGGCAGTACCTGTTCTATGAATGAGGGGTACAGGACAGTAGTTGTTCTGTTATGAATGAGGGGTCAGGACAGTAGTTGTTCTGTTATGAATGAGGGTACAGGACAGTAGTTGTTCTGTTATGAATGAGGGGTACAGGACAGTAGTTGTTCTGTTATGAATGAGGGGTACAGGACAGTAGTTGTTCTGTTATGAATGAGGGGTACAGGACAGTAGTTGTTCTGTTATGAATGAGGGGTACAGGACAGTAGTTGTTCTGTTATGAATGAGGGGTACAGGACAGTAGTTGTTCTGTTATGAATGAGGGGTACAGGACAGTAGTTGTTCTGCTATGAATGAGGGGTACAGGACAGTAGTTGTTCTGCTATGAATGAGGGGTACAGGACAGTAGTTGTTCTGTTATGAATGAGGGGTACAGGACAGTAGTTGTTCTGCTATGAATGAGGGGTACAGGACAGTAGTTGTTCTGTTATGAATGAGGGGTACAGGACAGTAGTTGTTATGTTATGAATGAGGGGTACAGGACAGTAGTTGTTCTGTTATGAATGAGGGGTACAGGACAGTAGTTGTTCTGCTATGAATGAGGGGTACAGGACAGTAGTTGTTCTGTTATGAATGAGGGGTACAGTAGTTGTTCTGTTATGAATGAGGGGTACAGGACAGTAGTTGTTCTTTATGAATGAGGGGTACAGTAGTTGTTCTGTTATGAATGAGGGGTACAGGACAGTAGTTGTTCTGCTATGCAGCCCTCTTTCCCTCCCGTCCTCCCTCACCAACATGTGTGACACCAGTCACTGACTGACATAATGATGCATGGCTGGAAAGTAGGAGGGGATACCATGTGCTTTTTCCTCTCCTCCTACTTTGTCTATCTTTCTCTCTCCTCTCTCTCCTCCCTCTCTCTCTCATCTCTCCCTCTGTCTCTCTCCTCTCTCTCTCTGTCTCTCTCTCTCTCTCTCCTTTTCTCTCTCCCTCTCTCTCTTTCTCTCTCTCTCCTCTGTCTCTTTCTCTGTCTCTCTCTCTCTGTCTCTCTCCTCTGTCTCTCTCTCTGTCTCTCTCTCTGTCTCTCCTCTCTCTCCCTCTCCCTCGGTCTCTCTCCTCTCTTTCTCCCTCTCCCTCTGTCTGTCTCTCTCTCTCATCTCTCCCTCTGTCACTCTCCTCTCTACTCTCTCTCTCCTCTCTCTCCCTCTCTTTCTGTCTCTCCTCTCTCTCTCTCCTCTCTCTGTGTCTCCCTCCCTCCTCTCTCTCTCTCTGTCTCTCTCTCCTCTCTTTCTCTCCCATTTCCTCTGTCTCTAATCCTCTCTCTCTCTCTACTCTCTCTCTCCTCTCTCTCTGTCTCTCTCCTCTCTCTCCTCTCTCTCTGTCTCTCTCTCTTTCCCTCTCCCCCTCTCTTTCCTCTCTTTCTGTCTCTCCTCTTTTTCTCTCCTCTCTCTCCGTCTCTCTCTCTCTCTCCGTCTCCCTCTCTCTTTCCTCTCTTTCTGTCTCTCCTCTCTCTCTCCTCTCTCTCTGTCTCTCTCTCTCCTCTCTCTCTGTCTCTCTCTCTTTCCCTCTCCCCCTCTCTTTCCTCTCTTTCTGTCTCTCCTCTCTCTCTCTCCTCTCTCTCCTCTCTCTCCGTCTCTCTCTCTCTCTCTCTCTCTTCCTCTCTCTGTGTCTTTCTCGCTCTTCTCTCTCTCCTTCTCTCTCTTTTCTCTCTCTCTTCTCTCTCTCCTTCTCTCTCTTTTCTCTCTCTTTTCTCTCTTCTCTCTCTCCTCTCTCTCTCTCTCTTTTCTCTCTCTTCTCTCTCTCCTTCTCTCTCTCTTCTTTCTCTCTCTCTCTCTTCTCTCTCTCAAGACTCTTGTTAGAATGTAAAAAAGCCTCGAGGCTTGTTAAAAACGTTATATTCTGTACAATCACAGTAATTGACTAGAATGTTAAAGTTCCCCCAGTCATGCTCGTCATTTATTAAGTCCCTGTGAAAGTTTAATAGCTGAAAGGTTTCTTGCAGTCAGTCAACTCTATCTAAAACATTCCAGGGCTGTCTCGCACTCTCTCGCTCTCCATCTCTCTCCGTCAGTTCATTTTAAAAGGCTATATTGGTTTGGGGAAACATGTGTTTACAAAGCAAGTGGAATAGAAATAAACAATAAAACATCAACATCAATAAAACATCAACATCAATAAAACATCAACATCAATAAAACATCAATAAAACATCAACAAAACATCAATAAAACATCAACATCAATAAAACATCAACATCAATAAAACATCAACAAAACATCAATAAAACATCAACAAAACATCAATAAAACATCAATAAAACATCAACATCAATAAAACATCAATAAAACATCAACAAAACATCAATAAAACATCAATAAAACATCAACATCAATAAAACATCAATAAAACATCAATAAAACATCAACATCAATAAAACATCAATAAAACATCAATAAAACATCAACATCAATAAAACATCAACATCAATAAAACATCAATAAAACATCAACATCAACAAAACATCAATAAAACATCAACAAAACATCAATAAAACATCAATAAAACATCAACATCAACAAAACATCAATAAAACATCAACATCAATAAAACATCAATAAAACATCAAAAAAATATCAACATCAATAAAACATCAATAAAACATCAACATCAATAAAACATCAATAAAACATCAACATCAACAAAACATCAATAAAACATCAATAAAACATCAATAAAACATCAACATCAATAAAACATCAATAAAACATCAATAAAACATCAACATCAATAAAACATCAACATCAATAAAACATCAATAAAACATCAACATCAATAAAACATCAATAAAACATCAACATCAATAAAACATCAATAAAACATCAACATCAATAAAACATCAACATCAACAAAACATCAATAAAACATCAATAAAACATCAATAAAACATCAATAAAACATCAACATCAATAAAACATCAATAAAACATCAACATCAATAAAACATCAACATCAATAAAACATCAACATCAATAAAACATCAATAAAACATCAACATCAATAAAACATCAACATCAATAAAACATCAACATCAACAAAACATCAATAAAACATCAACAAAACATCAATAAAACATCAATAAAACATCAACAAAACATCAATAAAACATCAACATCAATAAAACATCAACAAAACATCAATAAAACATCAATAAAACATCAATAAAACATCAACATCAATAAAACATCAATAAAACATCAATAAAACATCAACATCAATAAAACATCAATAAAACATCAATAAAACATCAACATCAATAAAACATCAACATCAATAAAACATCAATAAAACATCAATAAAACATCAACATCAATAAAACATCAACATCAATAAAACATCAATAAAACATCAATAAAACATCAACATCAATAAAACATCAATAAAACATCAATAAAACATCAATAAAACATCAACATCAATAAAACATCAACATCAATAAAACATCAATAAAACATCAACATCAACAAAACATCAATAAAACATCAATAAAACATCAATAAAACATCAACATCAATAAAACATCAATAAAACATCAATAAAACATCAACATCAATAAAACATCAATAAAACATCAATAAAACATCAACATCAATAAAACATCAACATCAATAAAACATCAATAAAACATCAACATCAACAAAACATCAATAAAACATCAATAAAACATCAATAAAACATCAACATCAATAAAACATCAATAAAACATCAATAAAACATCAACATCAACAAAACATCAATAAAACATCAATAAAACATCAATAAAACATCAACATCAATAAAACATCAACATCAATAAAACATCAATAAAACATCAATAAAACATCAACATCAATAAAACATCAATAAAACATCAACATCAATAAAACATCAATAAAACATCAATAAAACATCAACATCAATAAAACATCAACATCAATAAAACATCAATAAAACATCAACATCAATAAAACATCAATAAAACATCAATAAAACATCAACATCAATAAAACATCAATAAAACATCAATAAAACATCAACATCAATAAAACATCAATAAAACATCAATAAAACATCAACATCAATAAAACATCAATAAAACATCAACATCAACAAAACATCAACAAAACATCAATAAAACATCAATAAAACATCAACATCAATAAAACATCAACATCAATAAAACATCAACATCAACAAAACATCAATAAAACATCAACAAAACATCAATAAAACATCAATAAAACATCAATAAAATATCAACATCAATAAAACATCAACATCAATAAAACATCAACATCAATAAAACATCAATAAAACATCAATAAAACATCAACATCAATAAAACATCAATAAAACATCAATAAAACATCAACAAAACATCAATAAAACATCAACATCAATAAAACATCAACATCAATAAAACATCAACAAAACATCAATAAAACATCAACAAAACATCAATAAAACATCAATAAAACATCAACATCAACAAAACATCAATAAAACATCAACATCAATAAAACATCAATAAAACATCAAAAAAATATCAACATCAATAAAACATCAATAAAACATCAACATCAATAAAACATCAATAAAACATCAATAAAACATCAATAAAACATCAATAAAACATCAACATCAATAAAACATCAATAAAACATCAACATCAATAAAACATCAACATCAATAAAACATCAACATCAATAAAACATCAATAAAACATCAACATCAATAAAACATCAACATCAATAAAACATCAACATCAACAAAACATCAATAAAACATCAACAAAACATCAATAAAACATCAATAAAACATCAACAAAACATCAATAAAACATCAATAAAACATCAATAAAACATCAACATCAATAAAACATCAACAAAACATCAATAAAACATCAATAAAACATCAATAAAACATCAACATCAATAAAACATCAATAAAACATCAACATCAATAAAACATCAATAAAACATCAATAAAACATCAACATCAATAAAACATCAACATCAATAAAACATCAATAAAACATCAATAAAACATCAACATCAATAAAACATCAACATCAATAAAACATCAATAAAACATCAATAAAACATCAACATCAATAAAACATCAATAAAACATCAATAAAACATCAATAAAACATCAACATCAATAAAACATCAACATCAATAAAACATCAATAAAACATCAACATCAACAAAACATCAATAAAACATCAATAAAACATCAATAAAACATCAACATCAATAAAACATCAATAAAACATCAATAAAACATCAACATCAATAAAACATCAATAAAACATCAATAAAACATCAATAAAACATCAACATCAATAAAACATCAACATCAATAAAACATCAATAAAACATCAACATCAACAAAACATCAATAAAACATCAATAAAACATCAATAAAACATCAACATCAATAAAACATCAATAAAACATCAATAAAACATCAACAAAACATCAATAAAACATCAATAAAACATCAATAAAACATCAACATCAATAAAACATCAATAAAACATCAACATCAATAAAACATCAATAAAACATCAATAAAACATCAACATCAATAAAACATCAATAAAACATCAATAAAACATCAATAAAACATCAACATCAATAAAACATCAACATCAATAAAACATCAATAAAACATCAATAAAACATCAACATCAACAAAACATCAATAAAACATCAATAAAACATCAATAAAACATCAACATCAATAAAACATCAATAAAACATCAATAAAACATCAACATCAATAAAACATCAATAAAACATCAATAAAACATCAACATCAATAAAACATCAATAAAACATCAACATCAACAAAACATCAACAAAACATCAATAAAACATCAATAAAACATCAATAAAACATCAACATCAATAAAACATCAACATCAATAAAACATCAACATCAACAAAACATCAATAAAACATCAACAAAACATCAATAAAACATCAATAAAACATCAACATCAATAAAACATCAACATCAATAAAACATCAACATCAATAAAACATCAATAAAACATCAATAAAACATCAACATCAATAAAACATCAATAAAACATCAACATCAATAAAACATCAACATCAATAAAACATCAACATCAATAAAACATCAACATGAATAAAACATCAACATCAATAAAACATCAATAAAACATCAATAAAACATCAACATCAATAAAACATCAATAAAACATCAACATCAATAAAACATCAATAAAACATCAACATCAATAAAACATCAATAAAACATCAATAAAACATCAACATCAATAAAACATCAACATCAATAAAACATCAATAAAACATCAACATCAATAAAACATCAATAAAACATCAACATCAATAAAACATCAATAAAACATCAACATCAATAAAACATCAATAAAACATCAATAAAACATCAACATCAATAAAACATCAACATCAATAAAACATCAATAAAACATCAACATCAACAAAACATCAATAAAACATCAACAAAACATCAATAAAACATCAATAAAACATCAACATCAACAAAACATCAATAAAACATCAACATCAATAAAACATCAATAAAACATCAAAAAAATATCAACATCAATAAAACATCAATAAAACATCAACATCAATAAAACATCAATAAAACATCAACATCAACAAAACATCAATAAAACATCAATAAAACATCAATAAAACATCAACATCAATAAAACATCAATAAAACATCAATAAAACATCAACATCAATAAAACATCAACATCAATAAAACATCAATAAAACATCAACATCAATAAAACATCAATAAAACATCAACATCAATAAAACATCAATAAAACATCAACATCAATAAAACATCAACATCAACAAAACATCAATAAAACATCAATAAAACATCAATAAAACATCAATAAAACATCAACATCAATAAAACATCAATAAAACATCAACATCAATAAAACATCAACATCAATAAAACATCAACATCAATAAAACATCAATAAAACATCAACATCAATAAAACATCAACATCAATAAAACATCAACATCAACAAAACATCAATAAAACATCAACAAAACATCAATAAAACATCAATAAAACATCAACAAAACATCAATAAAACATCAACATCAATAAAACATCAACAAAACATCAATAAAACATCAATAAAACATCAATAAAACATCAACATCAATAAAACATCAATAAAACATCA
>NC_088405.1:1302310-1334810 GCF_034236695.1 Oncorhynchus nerka
GGCTCCATCTCCTGCCTGCTACGGGGTCCAGCCCCCGCTTCCTGTTTACGCTGCGGCCCAGCCTCAGCCTCTCCCCTCTCGCTCCGCTTATCACCCTCCCCTCTACAGTGCCATCTACAGCCTCCCGTTGGACCCCCGGGTTGGTGTTGGACAGACTCCCGCCACCACCAGTCTCATGGTGGACCCTGCTTCCCAGCAGCACGGACACATGGACGGTTCCCTCCAACGCTACGGTTCTGTGGCATCCCAGAGGCTTCCCTACGACCCGGGATACGACCCCGGCTCTGCCATGGTCCAACAACACCCTAGTGCGGCGATGAATATGGATCCCAAGAGGATGGTGGACCCAGGGTTCCTGGCGTTCCTCAGAGCCGAGGGTCTGGCGGACAGCACCATCAGCTTACTACTCCAGCAGGGCTTTGACTCCACCTCTATGCTGGGGGTCATGGAGGATCATGACGTCCGTTCTATAGCCACTAATCTGGGCCAGGCCCGAGCGCTGTCCAGCGTGGTGCTCCACTGTAAGCAGCAGCCTGGCGAGTCGGCCTTAGCCGCTCAGCAGCGCATTAGAGGCCGCGCCAACAGCTTCGGACACACCAACAACCTCTACATGCAAGGGATGCAGAACATGACCCAGGGGATGAGCAGCATGGCCATGGACCCCCACACGATGCATCAGCAGCCCCCCACCTCCGTCCAGACCTTCAGCCCCAGGATGGGAGAGTTCCTGGGCAGGAGACCCAACAGCGCCCCATCTCAACACCTCCTGGAGACCACCACGTACGGAGCACCCCGAGGGACATTCCCCGTCAGCTCCGGGGGATACGCGTCGCCCAGGCAAGACCGCTATCCATGTACAACGCCCACACCGGCATAGCCATGTCCGCCCTGCAGCACCAGCAGCCTACTGCCCCCAACACCCCCGGAGGAACGGCCCCCAAAACCTTCTCTGGTTCTTACTCCCCCATGGAGCTCATGAAGAGAGCCCCCAACATGCCCCCCATGTCACCTGGGGTGGTTCAGAGCCCCCTGCACAGCCCCCAGCTGCTGAGGAAGGGGGTGTCTGATGCAGGGGAGAGCGGTGTGGGAGCGTCGTCCACCTCCCACCAGATACAGACCCTGAACAACAACAGGACGGCAGGACGGAGAACGGGGCCACCTGTCATTGTTTCTACCATGACTGCCTCGTCTGATACAAGTAACCACACTCCTCCTCGCTGTCTCTCCTCTCCAACTCCTCTGACCTCGCTATTCCTCCTCTCCAACTCCTCTGACCTCACTATCCCTCCTCTCCTCTCCTCCCCAACTCCTCTCTTCCCCAACTCCTCTCCTCTCCTATCATCTCCAACTCCTCCCCTCTCCAACTCCTCTCACCTCCAACTCCTCCCCTCTCCAACTCCTCTCCTGTCTACTCCCAACTCCTGACTCCAACTCCTCTCCTACGAACTAACCACTCTCCTCCAACTCCTCTCTCTCCTCCCCAACTCCTCCCCTCCCAGCTATTCCTCTCCTCCAACTCCTCTCCTCCACTATCCAGCTCCTCTCCTCTCCTCCCCAACTCCTCTCTCTCCTCCCCAACTCCTCTCCTCTCCTATCAGCTCCCTCTCCTCTGACCTCGCTGTCTCTCCTCTCCAACTCCTCTCCCTCTCCTCTCCTCTGCTCTCCTCTGCTCTCCTCCCCAAGATCCTCTCCTCTCCTCCCCAACTCCTCCTCTCCCTCTCCTCTCCTCCCCAACTCCTCTCCTCTCCTCCCAGCTCCTCTCCTCTCCTCTCCTCTGCTCTCCCCCCAGATCCTCTCCTCTCCTCTCCTTTCCTCCCTGACATGATAATCAGCTTTACCTAACAGGTCTGTCTTTAAATGGTGACTCCTATTTATACAACCAGCAGCAACGGCTGTAGATCCATGTCCTTATAGCTCCTGTCTGTCTGGGATCCCTGTTCCTCAACCAGCATCCCCCCAGCTGTAGATCCTCTCCTAGAGCTCCTGTCTGTCTGGGATCCCTGACATGATAAGCAGCCCTACAGCTGTAGATCCATGTCTGCTCCTTTTCTGGGATCCCTATTCAGATACAACCAGCAGCCCTACAGCTGTAGATCCATGTCCTTAGAGCTCCTGTCTGTCTGGGATCCCTGTTCAGATACAACCAGCAGCCCTACAGCTGTAGATCCATGTCCTTAGAGCTCCTGTCTGTCTGGGATCCCTGTTCAGATACAACCAGCAGCCCTACAGCTGTAGATCCATGTCCTTAGAGCTCCTGTCTGTCTGGGATCCCTGTTCAGATACAACCAGCAGCCCTACAGTGAGGGAAAAAAGTATTTGATCCCCTGCTGATTCTCTGTACGTTTGCCCACTGACAAAGAAATGATCAGTCTATAATTTTAATGGTATGTTTATTTGAACAGTGAGAGACAGAATAACAACAACAAAAAAACGCATGTCAAAAATGTTATAAATTGATTTGCATTTTAATGAGGGAAATAAGTATTTGACCACTTCTCAATCAGAAAGGTTTCTGGCTCCCAGGTGTCTTTTATACAGGTAATGAGCTGAGATTAGGAGCACACTCTTAAAGGCAGTGCTCCTGATCTCACCTTGTTACCTGTATAAAAAACACCTGTCCACAGAAGCAATCAATCAGTCAGATTCCAAACTCTCCACCATGGCCAAGACCAAGGAGCTCTCCAAGGATGTCAGGGACAAGATTGTAGACCGACACAGGGCTGGAATGGGCTATAAGACCATCGTCAAGCAGCTTGGTGAGAAGGTGACAACAGTTGGCGCGATTATTTCGTAAATGGAAGAAACCCAAAAGAACTGTCAATCTCCCTCGGCCTGGGGCTCCATGCAAGATCTCACCTCGTGGAGTTGCAATGATCATGAGAACGGTGAGGAATCAGCCCAGAACTACACGGGAGGATCTTGTCAATGATCTCAAGGCAGCTTGGACCATAGTCACCAAGAAAACAATTGGTAACACACTACGCCGTGAAGGACTGAAATACTGCAGCGCCCACAAGGTCCCCCTGCTCAAGAAAGCACATATACATGCCCGTCTGAAGTTTGCCAATGAACATCTGAATGATTCAGAGGACAACTGGGTGAAAGTGTTGTGGTCAGATGAGACCAAAATGGAGCTCTTTGGCATCAACTCAAATCGCTGTGTTTGGAGGAGGAGGAATGCTGCCTATGACCCCAAGAACACCATCCCCACCGTCAAACGTGGAGGTGGAAACATTGTGCTTTGGGGGTGTTTTTCTGCCAAGGGGACAGGACAACTTCACCGGACGATGGACGGGACCATGTACCATCAAATCTTGGGCACATTAAGGTCCTGGCCTAGCCAGTCTCCAGACCTTAATCCCATAGAACATCTGTGGAGGGAGCTGAAGGTTCGAGTTGCCAAACGTCAGCCTCAAAACCTCAATGACTTGGAGAAGATCTGCAAAGAGGAGTGGGACAAAATCCCTCCTGAGATGTGTGCAAACCTGGTGGCCAACTACAAGAAACGTCTGACCTCTGTGATTGCCAACAAGGGTTTTGCCACCAAGTACTAAGTCATGTTTTGCAGAGGGGGTCAAATACTTATTTCCCTCATTAAAATGCAAAACAATTTATAACATTTTTGACATGCATTTTTCTGGACTTTTTCGTATTCAGTCTCTCACTGTTCAAATAAACATACCATTAAAATGATAGACTGATCATTTCTTTGTCAGTGGGCAAATGTACAGAGAATCAGCAGGGGATCAAATACTTTTTTCCCTCACCGAAACCCTAATTTACACCCTATCCACGGTGGAGGTTTGAGTTTGAAATTCAACTCAAGTTGTTTGAGTTTTGTAGTGACGCGTTGTGTTGCTCGTTTGTTTCTGCGAACTTGGATTGGATAGGTGATGTCATATCTGAAGTCAGTGTGTCAGTTGGATAGGTGATGTCATATCTGAAGTCAGTGTGTGTGTCAGTTGGATAGGTGATGTCATATCTGAAGTCAGTGTGTGTGTCAGTTGGATAGGTGATGTCATATCTGAAGTCAGTGTGTCAGTTGGATAGGTGATGTCATATCTGAAGTCAGTGTGTGTCAGTTGGATAGGTGATGTCATATCTGAAGTCAGTGTGTGTCAGTTGGGATAGGTGATGTCATATCTGAAGTCAGTGTGTGTCAGTTGGGATAGGTGATGTCATATCTGAAGTCAGTGTGTCAGTTGGATAGGTGATGTCATATCTGAAGTCAGTGTGTGTGTCAGTTGGATAGGTGATGTCATATCTGAAGTCAGTGTGTGTGTCAGTTGGATAGGTGATGTCATATCTGAAGTCAGTGTGTCAGTTGGATAGGTGATGTCATATCTGAAGTCAGTGTGTGTCAGTTGGATAGGTGATGTCATATCTGAAGTCAGTGTGTCAGTTGGATAGGTGATGTCATATCTGAAGTCAGTGTGTGTCAGTTGGATAGGTGATGTCATATCTGAAGTCAGTGTGTGTCAGTTGGATAGGTGATGTCATATCTGAAGTCAGTGTGTGTCAGTTGGAATAGGTGATGTCATATCTGAAGTCAGTGTGTGTCAGTTGGAATAGGTGATGTCATATCTGAAGTCAGTGTGTGTCAGTTGGAATAGGTGATGTCATATCTGAAGTCAGTGAGTGTCAGTTGGAATAGGTGATGTCATATCTGAAGTCAGTGTGTGTCAGTTGGAATAGGTGATGTCATATCTGAAGTCAGTGAGTGTCAGTTGGAATAGGTGATGTCATATCTGAAGTCAGTGAGTGTCAGTTGGAATAGGTGATGTCATATCTGAAGTCAGTGTGTGTGTCAGTTGGATAGGTGATGTCATATCTGAAGTCAGTGTGTGTCAGTTGGAATAGGTGATGTCATATCTGAAGTCAGTGTGTCAGTTGGATAGGTGATGTCATATCTGAAGTCAGTGTGTCAGTTGGATAGGTGATGTCATATCTGAAGTCAGTGTGTGTCAGTTGGATAGGTGATGTCATATCTGAAGTTAGTGAGTCAGTTGGATAGATGATGTCATATCTGAAGTCAGTGAGTGTCAGTTGGATAGGTGATGTCATATCTGAAGTCAGTGAGTGTCAGTTGGATAGGTGATGTCATATCTGAAGTCAGTGTGTCAGTTGGATAGGTGATGTCATATCTGAAGTCAGTGAGTGTCAGTTGGAATAGGTGATGTCATATCTGAAGTCAGTGAGTGTCAGTTGGAATAGGTGATGTCATATCTGAAGTCAGTGTGTCAGTTGGATAGGTGATGTCATATCTGAAGTCAGTGAGTCAGTTGGGATAGGTGATGTCATATCTGAAGTCAGTGTGTGTCAGTTGGATAGGTGATGTCATATCTGAAGTCAGTGTGTGTCAGTTGGAATAGGTGATGTCATATCTGAAGTCAGTGTGTGTCAGTTGGAATAGGTGATGTCATATCTGAAGTCAGTGTGTGTCAGTTGGAATAGGTGATGTCATATCTGAAGTCAGTGAGTGTCAGTTGGGATAGGTGATGTCATATCTGAAGTCAGTGTGTCAGTTGGGATAGGTGATGTCATATCTGAAGTCAGTGTGTCAGTTGGATAGGCGATGTCATATCTGTTTGACAGAGTCTCTGTCTCCTCTCATCAGGAGATAGTGTGTTTGACAGAGTCTCTGTCTCCTCTCATCAGGAGATAGTGTGTTTGACAGAGTCTCTGTCTCCTCTCATCAGGAGATAGTGTGTTTGACAGAGTCTCTGTCTCCTCTCATCAGGAGATAGTGTGTTTGACAGTCTCTGTCTCCTCTCATCAGGAGATAGTGTGTTTGACAGAGTCTCTGTCTCCTCTCATCAGGAGATAGTGTGTTTGACAGTTTCTGTCTCCTCTCATCAGGAGATAGTGTGTTTGACAGAGTCTCTGTCTCCTCTCATCAGGAGATAGTGTGTTTGACAGAGTCTCTGTCTCCTCTCATCAGGAGATAGTGTGTTTGACAGTCTCTGTCTCCTCTCATCAGGAGATAGTGTGTTTGACAGAGTCTCTGTCTCCTCTCATCAGGAGATAGTGTGTTTGACAGTTTCTGTCTCCTCTCATCAGGAGATAGTGTGTTTGACAGAGTTTCTGTCTCCTCTCATCAGGAGATAGTGTGTTTGACAGTCTCTGTCTCCTCTCATCAGGAGATAGTGTGTTTGACAGTTTCTTAGTGTCCACACACCTGTTACCGGAATTGGATGTGTGGGTGTCACATGGAGTCATTTGTAATCTCTAGCTAGCTTCTGTTTTTAGACAGCCTAGATACACACACACACACACACACACACACACACACACACACACACACACACACACACACACACACACACACACACACACACACACACACACACACACACACACACACACACAGGGTTAATTCCGCATGGTTACAGGGTTAATTCCGCGTGGTTACAGGGTTAATTCCGCGTGGTTACAGGGTTAATTCCGCGTGGTTACAGGGTTAATTCCGCGTGGTTACAGGGTTAATTCCGCATGGTTACAGGGTTAATTCCGCATGGTTACAGGGTTAATTCCGCATGGTTACAGGGTTAATTCCGCATGGTTACAGGGTTAATTCCGCATGGTTACAACAAATCAGAATGTTTAGCTTAAAATGTTGATAAACTTTTTGGATATTTCTTCGACCTATGTATGCTAAATAGGCTCTACACCGGTTGTAAAGTGGATTCATGTGCTTCCTTTTAAATAGTTATTTGGCCACTTTAGTTGTGAAAGTGGCCAAATATCGAAACATTTTTGGCTAGGCTACAGCTAGGCTACAGCTAGGCTAGGCTAGGCTACAGCTAGGCTACAGCTAGGCTAGGCTAGGCTACAGCTAGGCTACAGCTAGGCTAGGCTACAGCTAGGCTAGGCTACATGAGGTGTGCGACTATGATTTGAAAAAGTCACACTGCACACGGCTGTGTGTCACAAGTGACAGGTTAATAATGTCACCCATCAGACTATTCTTGATTTGATCTTGTCTTTACATGTACTAAATAATACATGTGTGGAATTAGTTTTGATTTAGAATGGACCATTATCATGCACCTGTCTTGGAACGGGGGGGAAATACATGTTATTTATGCACTTAAATGAATGGGGGACGCTTTTCCCTGTGGTTAATTTTCATACCAGCCAGGTAGGCTATACTCCTGTTCTAAAGATAAGCAATGTGTTTAATATTAGGAATGTTGCGAAACAAATATAGTAGGCCTAGCCTATAGAAAGCCGAGCCTCCTCTTTTTAGTAGAGGCCATCAAACCTGTTTTTTCACACATTTACATAGCTTATAGAAATGTTGCGCAACATGACCTCATGGGCTCTCATTAAGTGTTTGTTTTGATTTTCCACAACATTTTGCATTGATGTCAGAGTGATTAGAGGGACAATAGAGTGCTGAGTACCAGGCAGTTAGCGAGTTTGGTAGGCTACTAATGACCATCAGCAGCATCAGAGCTTGGAGATGCTATTTTTTTTCATTTACATAGCTTATAGTTTCGGTGACTAAATGGTCTCGTGGAATCTGACTGCAGTCATGACTCGTGACCGCCGGTGTGACGGTAATATGGTCACCGTAACAGCCCTGCGCCTGGCACCTACTACCGTACCCTGTTCAAAGGCACTTAAATATTTTGTCTTCCCATTCACCCTCTGAATGGCACACATCTATACTGATTGAAGTGGATTTGTTGGAGAGAGAGACCTGTTGGAGATGGACCTGTGGAGAACTGTTGGAGAGAGACCTGTGGAGAGAGACCTGTTGGAGAGAGACCTGTGGAGAACTGTTGGAGAGAGACCTGTGGAGAACTGTTGGAGAGAGACCTGTGGAGAACTGTTGGAGAGAGACCTGTGGAGAACTGTTAGAGAGAGACCTGTGGAGAACTGTTGGAGAGAGACCTGTGGAGAACTGTTGGAGAGAGACCTGTGGAGAACTGTTGGAGAGAGACCTGTGGAGAACTGTTGGAGAGAGACCTGTGGAGAACTGTCTGGCCATTTGCATTGTTGTGTCCAGTACATGTTTTGGTTGAAGGAGACTGGGGAGCATTTTTTTGTGAAAATAACAAGGTGTTCATCACTCTCTCTCTCTCTCTCTCTCTCTCTCTCTCTCTCTCTCTCTCTCTCTCTTCTCTTTCTCTAACTTTCTCTCTCTCTCTCTCTCTCTCTCTCTCTCTCTCTCTCTCTCTCTCTTTCTCTCTCTCTCTCTCTCTCTCTCTCTCTCTCTCTCTCTTCTCTCTCTTTCTCTCTCTCTCTTTCTCTCTCTCTCTTTCTCTCTAACTCTATTTCTCTCTCTCTCTCTCCCTCTCTCTCTCTCTGTCTCTCTCTCTCTAACTCTCTCTCTCTTTCTCTCTTTCTCTAACTCTCTCTTTCCCTCTTTCTCTCTCTCTCTCTCTCTCTCTCTCTCTTTCTGAGCAGTTTAGAGGCTCAAGAGATTTCCTTTCTGAGCAAAGTAAACTTGTGAAGTACAGCCCTCTTAATAAATGTCTCTAGTGGGTTTATGTGTAAACATGCATATTGATGCATCGTATTTCTCTCCCTTCGTACTGTGAACCATTGTAGCGTATACTCTTGATATAGAAAATGTATTCTTATTTGTCTAGAATCTTGTTATTTTGTGTTTTATTTTTTTTGTCTATTTATTGTACAGTATTATGAAAAATATTGTTTGGTATTTGTTATTTGGATCCCGAGTGGCGCAGCGGTCTAAGGCACTGCATCTCAGTGCTAGAGGCGTCCCTACAGACACACTGGTTCAAATCCAGGCTGTATCACAACCGGCCGTGTTTGGGAATCCCATAGGGCGGTGCACAATTGACCCAGCGTCGCCTGGGTTTGGCCGTCATTCTAAATAAGAATTTGTTTTTAACTGACTTGCCTAGTGAAATAAAGGTTACATTTAATTTGAACAAATATTTATATATATATATATAAACCAGAAACCCAAAATCTAGAGCCCCAAAATAGTCCCCCCAAAACTTTTTTTTCTGCTAGATAATCTATTTTCTTTTAAAATTATATCATCTGTTGCCTAAAAATAATTAATTATACAAAATAATTCATTAAACAAAATAATTCATTAAACAAAATCATTTAGACACAAAATGGTTTCCTTATTTGTAACCTAGAAACTAGAAGAAGAAAAAACCGTTTCAAAATAGTGCCTTCAATTCTAGAAGAAGCGCGGTGGGAGGGCCCTGCCCTTAGCCCTGTCTCCTTCTGGCTGTCTGTTGGTTGGCTAAGGCTGTAAGTAGCCTTAATAATGGCATTAAATGGTTGTGCACTGGCTCGTTGGCCGCAGTTCCCTGTCTGCCCGATGTAGAGAGATCTACAGCCACAGTCGTCATTGGCCATGGAGTTGTCTGTCAACGCGGCAGTCCAGAACACAGCGGGTCGGTACAGTATACCGTATAGGGCTTAGATCACGTGAAATGAGAACATTAGCCTTTAGCTAAATGACGTGCCTGGGTGGCGCCGTGTGGTGTCATGTGTGTGGGGGGGGGGGGGGCCTGCCTGCGTAGGTGTCTGGTGGATTATCCTGCTGGGTGGGTTGGGGTGTTGGGTGTTACACGTGGCTGAAGATAATCCACACCACAGTATATCTTTAGATGTACTTTAAGGCTGGGGTTTAGTAAGGCTGGGGGGGGGCTCAGGGGGGAGGAGGGGTTGACTTTAATAAGGCTGGGGTTTAGTGGGGGGGCTCAGGGAGGAGGAGGGGTTGACTTTAATAAGGCTGGGGTTTAGTAAGGGGGGCTCAGGGAGGAGGAGGGGTTGACTTTAATAAGGCTGGGGTTTAGTACGAGGGGGGGCTCTGAGAGGAGGAGGGGTTGACTTTAATAAGGCTGGGGTTTAGTAAGGGGGGGCTCAGGGAGGAGGAGGGGTTGACTTTAATAAGGCTGGTGTTTAGGGGGGCTCTGAGAAGAGGAGGGGTTGACTTTAATAAGGCTGGGGTTTAGTACGAGGGGGGGCTCAGGGAGGAGGAGGGGTTGACTTTAATAAGGCTGGGGTTTAGTACGAGGGGGGCTCTGAGAGGAGGAGGGGTTGACTTTAATAAGGCTGGGGTTTAGTACGAGGGGGGGGCTCAGGGAGGAGGAGGGGTTGACTTTAATAAGGCTGGGGTTTAGTAAGAGGGGGGGCTCAGGGAGGAGGAGGGGTTGACTTTAATAAGGCTGGTGTTTAGGGGGGGGGCTCTGAGAAGAGGAGGAATGGAGGAAGGGTTAGGCCTTGGACCCAGGGCAGTGCTGCAAAGGCTCATGGGATATATCTCTGTTGAGGAGTTTATCTGTTAATCTGTGCGGCTTGTCGTAAAGGCTGTGTGTGTGTGTGTGTGTGTGTGTGTGTGTGTGTGTGTGTGTGTGTGTGTGTGTGTGTGTGTGTGTGTGTGTGTGTGTGTGTGTGTGTGTGTGTGTGTGCGCGTGTGTGTGTGTGCGCGTGTGTGTGTGTGCGTGTGTGTGTGTGTGCGTGTGCATTTAATTTGAACTTTCATGCCTGTGTTTTGAAGGACACCCATTGGGATGCATGCCTAATGTGTTCTCTCTCTCTCAATTTAAGGGCTTTAGTTAACATTGCCAAAGCAGGTGAAATAGATAATAAACAAAAGTGAAATAAACAATAAAAATGAACAGTAAACATTCACAGAAGTTCCAAAAGAATAAAGACATTTCAAATGTCATATTATGTCTATATACAGTGTTGTAACAGTATCCAAATATTTTTTTTAATCAAATAAAATAAGCATAAATATGGGTTGTATTTACAATGGTGTTTGTTCTTCACTAGTTGCCCTTTTCTTGTGGCAACAGGTCACAAATCTTGCTGCTGTGATTGGTCACTGTGGTATTTCACCCAGTAGATATGGGAGTTTACCATTATTTTTGGTCATACTGAGATTTACTGTCAGGGCCCAGGTCTGTCAGGGCCCAGGTCTGTCAGGGCCCAGGTCTGTCAGGGCCCAGGTCTGTCAGGGTCCAGGTCTGTCAGGGCCCAGGTCTGTCAGGGCCCAGGTCTGTCAGGGCCCAGGTCTGGCAGAATCTGTGCAGAAGTTCTAGGTGCTGCTGTAGGCCCTCCTTGGTTGGTGACAGAAGCACCAGATCATCAGCAAACAGTAGACATTTCACTTCAGATTCTAGATGTCCTTGGTTTAAGTGTTATGCTCAGGTGTCTATCGCTGACATTGGTTCAAATGTGCGTTCTTGCATGTTTTATTTTTGTGGATATAGTCGCGACCGGAAAAGTAAAGCAGAGCAGGGGAGGGGAGGGGAGGGGGGGGAGGGAGGGAGGGAGGGGGGGGGGATGGAGGAGGGGAGGGAGAGGGAGGGGAGGGTGTGTGACAGGTTTAGAGAGGGTGTGACACGGGAGGGGAGGGAGGGAGGGGGAGCGGTGGAGAGAGGAGGGGGGGAGGGGGAGGGGAGGAGAGAGGGAGGGAGGAGGGAGGGGAGGAGAGATGAGGGGAGGGAGGGAGGGAGGAGGGAGGGAGGGAGGGAGGGAGGAGGATGAGTTCAGGGGGAGGAGGGAGGGAGGGAGGGAGGGAGGAGAGATGAGGGGAGGGGAGGATGGAGGAGGGGAGGAGAGAGGGAGGGAAGGAGGAAGTTCAGTGAGGAGAGGAGGGATATGGGAGAAGAGGGGGAGGAACACTTCTTAACTGTGCCTTAGACTCTCCCTCCCCGAGAGACCTCACATCTGGAGCGCACCTGGTAGCCCACCTGGTACCCTCAGCTGGCCCTCCTAGATAGACTGTTACTGTGGGGATGACTAGCTAGGTCAATAGATAGAACTATGGGGATGACTAGCTAGGTCAATAGATAGACTGTTACTATGGGGATGACTAGATGGTCAATAGATAGACTGTTACTATGGGGATGACTAGCTAGGTCAGTAGATAGACTGTTACCATGGGGATGACTAGCTGGTCAACAGACTGTTAGTGGGGATGACTAGCTAGGTCAATAGAAGATGTTACTGGGGATGTAGCAGTTAGTAGAACACTGTTACTATGGGGATGACTAGCTAGGTCAGTTAGTAGACTGTTACTATGGGATGACTAGCTAGGTTAGTAGAACACTGTTACTCTGGGGATGACTAGCTAGGTCAAGTAGAACACTGTTACTATGGGGATGAGTAGCAGGTCAGTAGAAGACTGTTACTATGGGATGACTAGTTCTAGGTCAATAGTAGACTGTTACTATGGATGACTCTAGGTTCAGTTAGTGAACATGGTGATGACTAGCTAGTTCAATAGATAGACTGTTACTGTGGGGATGACTAGCTGGTCAATCTGTTAGTTCATGACTAGCTAGGTCAATAGATAGACTGTTACATGGGGATGACTGCTAGGTCAATAGATAGACTGTTACTATGGGGATGACTGCTAGGTCAGTTAGCAGTTATATGGTGATGACTAGCTAGGTCAATAGATACACTGTTACTATGGTTCAGTTAGCTAGGTCAATGGTCCTCTGTTACTATGGGGATGACTAGCTGGTCAGACTGTTACAGGGATGACTAGCTGGTCCTCTTAGATTCACTGTTAGTATGGGGATGACTAGCTAGGTCAATAGATAGAACATGGTCCTCTGCTAGGTCAATAGATAGACTGTTACTATAGGGATGACTAGCTAGGTCAATAGTAGACTGTACATGGTCCTCTGGGGTAGTTCAGTTAGTAGAACATGGTCCTCTAGGTTCAGAGTTAGTAGGGAACATGGTCCTCTGATAGACTGTTCAGTGGGGATAGAACTAGTCCTCTGTAGTTCAGTTAGTAGACTGTTACTATGGTCCTCTGTAGTTCAGTTAGTAGAACTATGGGGATCTGTAGGTCAAGTTAGTAGAACATGGTCCTCTGTAGTTCAGTTAGTAGAACATGGTCCTCTGTAGGTCAGTTAGTAGAACATGGTCCTCTGTAGGTCAGTTAGTAGAACATGGGATGACTAGCTAGTTCAGTAGATAGACTGTCCTCTTACATGGTCCTCTGTAGTCAATAGTAGAACAGGGTCCTAGCTAGTTAGTAGAACACTGTTCCTCTGTAGTTCAGTTAGTAGACTGTTACTATGGGGATGACTAGCTGGGTCAATAGTTAGTAGAACATGGTCCTCTGTAGGTCAGTTAGACTGTTACTATGGTCCTGACTAGCTAGTTCAGTTAGTAGAACATGGTCCTCTGTAGTTCAGTTAGTAGGTCATGGTCCTCTGTTACTATAGGGATGACTAGCAGGTTAGTAGACTGAACATGGTCCTCTGTAGTTCAGTTAGTAGAACATGGGGATGACTAGTAGTTCAATAGAACACGGTCCTGGGGATGTAGTTCAGTTAGTAGAACATGGTCCTCTGGGGATGACTAGTTAGATAGACTGTTACATGGTCCTCTGTAGTTCAGTTAGATAGACTGTTCCTCTGGGGATCAGTTAGTAGGTCAATAGATAGACTGTTACTATGGGGGATGTCCTCTGTAGTTATAGTAGAACATGGTCCTCTGATGACTAGTTCAAGTAGTAGATAGACTGAACATGGGGTCCTAGCTGTTCAGTTAGTAGAACACTGGTCCTATGGTGATGACTAGTTAGGTAGAACATGGTCCTCTGTAGTTGAGTAGAACACGGTCAATCTAGTGTTAGTGGGGATGACTAGCAGGTCAATAGTAGAACACTATGGGGATCCTCTGTCAGTTAGTAGAACATGGTCCTCTGTAGGTCAATAGTAGAACATGGTCCTCTGTAGTTCAAGTACATAGTAGAACATGGTCCTCTGTAACAGACTGTTAGAACACGGTCCTCTAGGTCAGTTAGTAGAACACTGTTCCTCTGAAGTTGAGTTAGTAGAACATGGTCCACTGTTACTAGTGGGGGATGACTAGCTAGGTCAGTTAGATAGACTGTTCCTCTGTAGATCAGTTAGTAGAACATGGTCCTGTTACTATGGGGATGACTAGCTGGGTCAATAGTAGACTGTTACATGGTCCTCTGTAGTTCAGTAGATAGACTGGTCCTGGGGATGACTAGTTAGTCAACATACTGTTACTGTGGGGATGACTAGCTAGGTCAATAGATAGACTGTTACTATAGGGATGACTAGCTAGGTCAGAACATGTTACTATGGGATTCAGTTAGTAGAACATGGTCCTCTGTAGGGGATGAGTCAGGTTAGTAGAGTTACATGGTCCTCTGTAGTTCAATAGTAGAACTGGGTCCTCTGACTAGTTCAGTCAGTAGAACACGGTCCTCTGTAGTTCAGTGAGTAGAACACGGTCCTCAATGATAGTTCTGTTAGTAGAACATGGTCCTCTGTCAATAGATTCTGTTAGTAGAACATGGTCCTCTGTAGGTCAGTTAGTAGAACATGGTCCTCTGGAGTTAGCTAGTTATAGAACATGGTTCTGGGGATGCTCAGTTAGTAGAACATGGTAGACTGTTCTGTAGGGAGGTCACTGTTAGTATGGGGAACATGGTCCTCAGATAGTTCAGTTAGTAGGGGATGGTCCTCTGTAGTTCAGTTAGTAGAACATGGTCCTCTGTAGTTCAGTTAGTAGAACATGGTCCTCTGGGGATGAGATCAGGTTAGTAGAACATAGGGTCCTAGGTCAATAGATAGACTGTTCAGTTAGTAGAACATGGTCCTCTGTAGTTCAGTTAGTAGACTGTTACTATGGGATCCTCTGTAGGTCAGTTAGTAGAACATGGTCCTCTGGGGATGACAGTTCAGTAGAACACTGGTCCTCTGGATGACTAGTAGGTAGAACACGGTCCTCTGTTACTCAGGGAGTAGAACACGGTCCTCTGTAGTTCAGTTAGTAGAACACGGTCCTCTGTAGTTCAGTGAACATAGATAGACTGGTCCTCTGGGGATGACTAGCTAGGTCAACAGATAGTAGTTAACACGGTCCTCTGCTAGTTCAGTTAGTAGAACATGGGGTGACTAGCTGGGTCAGTTAGTAGACTGTTACATGGGGATTAGTAGAACATGGTCCTCTGTAGTTCAGTTAGTAGAACATGGTCCTCTGTAGTTCAGTTAGTAGAACATGGTCCTCTGTAGTTCAGTTAGTAGAACATGGTCCTCAGTTCAGTTACTATAACATGGTCCTCTGTAGTTCAATAGTAGAACATGGTCCTCTGCTAGTTCAGTTAGTAGACTGTTACTATGGTCCTCTGTAGGTCAGTTAGTAGAACATGGTCCTCTAGCTAGGTCAATAGATAGACTGTTACTATAGGGATGACTAGTAGAACATGGTCCTCTGTTCCAGCGCCACAGTAAATATCTGTTAGTAGAAACACGGTCCTCATTTCCGTGCCTGATGCAGGAGTGAGGGATGGAGTTAGTAGAACACGGTCCTCTGTAGTTCAGTTAGTTGAACAGGGTTGTTATCTGGCTTCCTTCCTTCCTCTTTCCTTCAGTTAGTAGAACATGGTCCTCTGTAGTTCAGTCCCTCTTCCCTCCCTCTCTAGAACATGGTCCTCTGTAGTTCAGTTAGTAGAACATGGTCCTCTGTAGGTCATTTAGTAGAGCATGGTCCTCTGTAGTTCAGTTAGTAGACCGTGGTCCTCTGTAGTTCAGTTAGTAGACCATGGTCCTCTCTAGTTCAGTTAGTAGAACAAAACAGTGACTACTGGGGTCTTCAGTTAGTAGAACATCTCTGCTGTGACCAGGGCCTCAGAGTTGGAGAATGAACATGGTCCTCTGTAGTTCAGTTAGTAGAACATGGTCCTCTGTAGTTCAGTTAGTAGAACATGGTCCTCTGTAGTTCAGTTAGTAGAACATGGTCCTCTGTAGTTAGTAGAACATGGTCCTCTGTAGGTCAGTTAGTAGAACATGGTCCTCTGTAGTTCAGTTAGTAGAACATGGTCCTCTGTAGGTCAGTTAGTAGAACATGGTCCTCTGTAGTTCAGTTAGTAGAACACGGTCCTCTGTAGTTCAGTTAGTAGAACACGGTCCTCTGTAGTTAGTAGAACATGGTCCTCTGTAGTCAGTTAGTAGAACACGGTCCTCTGTAGTTCAGTTAGTAGAACATGGTCCTCTGTTCAGTTAGTAGAACATGGTCCTCTGTAGTTCAGTTAGTAGAACACGGTCCTCTGTAGTTCAGTTAGTAGAACATGGTCCTCTAGTTCAGTTAGTAGAACACGGTCCTCTGTAGTTCAGTTAGTAGAACATGGTCCTCTGTAGTTCAGTTAGTAGAACATGGTCCTCTGTAGTTCAGTTAGTAGAACATGGTCCTCTGTAGTTCAGTTAGTAGAACATGGTCCTCTGTAGTTCAGTTAGTAGAACATGGTCCTCTGTAGTTCAGTTAGTAGAACATGGTCCTCTGTAGTTCAGTTAGTAGAACATGGTCCTCTGTCAGTTAGTAGAACATGGTCCTCTAGTTCAGTTAGTAGAACATGGTCCTCTGTAGTTCAGTTAGTAGAACATGGTCCTCTGTAGGTCATTTAGTAGAGCATGGTCCTCTGTAGTTCAGTTAGTAGAACGTGGTCCTCTGTAGTTCAGTTAGTAGAACATGGTCCTCTGTAGTTCAGTTAGTAGAACACGGTCCTCTGTAGTTCAGTTAGTAGAACATGGCCCCAGGGCCTCTGTAGTTCAGTTAGTAGAACATGGTCCTCTGTAGTTCAGTTAGTAGAACATGGTCCTCTGTAGTTCAGTTAGTAGAACATGGTCCTCTGTTCAGTTAGTAGAACATGGTCTTCTGTAGTTCAGTGAGTAGAACATGGTCCTCTGTAGGTCAGTTAGTAGAACATGGTCCTCTGTAGTTAGTAGAACATGGTCCTCTGTAGGTCAGTTAGTAGAACATGGTCCTCTGTAGTTCAGTTAGTAGAACACGGTCCTCTGTAGTTCAGTTAGTAGAACATGGTCCTCTGTAGTTCAGTTAGTAGAACATGGTCCTCTGTAGTTCAGTTAGTAGAACACGGTCCTCTGTAGTTCAGTTAGTAGAACATGGTCCTCTGTAGTTCAGTTAGTAGAACACGGTCCTCTGTAGTTCAGTTAGTAGAACATGGTCCTCTGTAGGTCAGTTAGTAGAACATGGTCCTCTGTAGGTCAGTTAGTAGAACATGGTCCTCTGTAGGTCAGTTAGTAGAACATGGTCCTATGTAGGTCAGTTAGTAGAACATGGTCCTCTGTAGGTCAGTTAGTAGAACATGGCTCCAGGTCACAGAGACACTAGTAGCTCCAATGCAATCATTTATTCATCAACGTTCAGCAGGAGGAGAACAGACTGAATGACAGAATGTTTGTAGCCTGGACTCTGATGCTCTGAATGACAGACTGTTTGTAGCCTGGACTCTGTTGCTCTGAATGACAGACTGTTTGTAGCCTGGATGCTCTGATGGAATGTCTGAAGCCAGTTGTTGTTCACAGAACCTCATGCCCTTTACATTAGATGACATTATCAACATGTATTGTGTATTCAGTCAGTTCAGGAAGTATAGAGAAAGGTGTTTGTCCTCTAGTAAAGAACCTGTTAAGGTCTGGGTAGAGGAGGAGAGGATGGGAGAGGAGGAGGAGAGAATGGGAGAGGAGGAGGGGAGGAGGAGGAGAGGATGGGAGAGGAGGAGGAGAGGAGGAGGGGAGGAGGAGGAGAGAATGGGAGAGGAGGAGGAGGAGGAGGAGAGCATGGGAGATGAGGAGGAGAGAATGGGAGGGAGGAGGAGAGGAGGAGGGGAGGAGGAGGAGAGGATGGGAGAGGAGGAGGAGAGAATGGGAGAGGAGGAGGAGAGGAAGGGGGGGAGGAGGAGAGGATGGGAGAGGAGGAGGAGGAGAGGAGAGGAGAGGAGAGAGAGAGGAGGAGGAGGAGGAGGAGGAGGAGGAGGAGGAGGAGAGGGGACTGGAGAGGTGGGGTGAAGAGAGGAGATGAGGGGAGAGGAGAGGAGGGTAGAGGAGGAGGAGATGAGGGGAGAGGAGAGGAGGGTAGAGGGAGAGGTGAGGAGGAGGGGATGGGGGAGAAGGTGAGGGGATGGGATGGGGGAGAGGAGGAGGAAGGGGAGAGGAGAGGAGGAAGGGAGAGGATGGGGGGAGGAGGGGAAGAGGAGAGGAGATGTATTAGACATATACTGTAAGTGAAACCACACCCTAGCCAGATGGTTCAGTAGCCATTAACTGGCACCTGTATTCTCAATGGACATACCTCCTAGCCTCACCTCTCCTCTCTCTGGTGAAACGGGATCCCCCACCGCTCCACGCCCTTGGCAACCAGGACTTCCTCGGCAACCGTCCCTCCCTCCTCCTGGAGTCGTATGTGTGTGTCTCCCTGTGCGTCTCCATGTGTTTGTATATAGCCTGACCTCTAACGCAGGTCATAGGTTGTAGGTGAACAGTCTCTGCTCTAAATCCCCACACACACACACACACACACACACACACACACACCACACACACACACGCACACACACACACACACACACACACACACACACACACACACACACACACACACACACACACACACACACACACACACACACACACACACACACACACACACTCAGTGTTAAATCCCTTTAAGTGCTTTACGAAGATAAAGAGGGCGTCACTGCTCAGCCTATGTTCTCTCAGTACTGTGGTCCTAATGGGACCCTATGTCCTGTATAGAGCACTACTTTGGACCAGGGCCCATGGGCCCAGTGTATAACGGGCTGACAGTATGACCAGGGCCCATGGGCCCAGTGTACAACGGGCTGACAGTATAACCAGGGCCCATGGGCCCAGCGTACAACGGGCTGACAGTATGACCAGGGCCCATGGGCCCAGCGTATAACGGGCTTACAGTATGACCAGGGCCCAGCGTATAACGGGCTTACAGTATGACCAGGGCCCATGGGCCCAGCGTACAACGGGCTGACAGTATGACCAGGGCCCATGGGCCCAGCGTACAATGGGCTGACAGTATGACCAGGGCCCATGGGCCCAGCGTACAACGGGCTGACAGTATGACCAGGGCCCATGGGCCCAGCGAACAACGGGCTTACAGTATGACCAGGGCCCATGGGCCCAGCGTACAACGGGCTGACAGTATAACCAGGGCCCATGGGCCCAGCGTACAACGGGCTTACAGTATAACCAGGGCCCATGGGCCCAGCGTACAAGGGGCTGACAGTATAACCAGGGCCCAGCGTACAACGGGCTGACAGTATGACCAGGGCCCATGGGCCCAGCATATTACGGGCTGACAGTATAACCAGGGCCCAGCGTACAACGGGCTGACAGTATAACCAGGGCCCATGGGCCCAGCGTACAACGGGCTGACAGTATGACCAGGGCCCATGGGCCCAGCGTACAACGGGCTGACAGTATAATACAGTAGGTCACAGACAGTGTCTCTTTCTACAGCTCCTGTCAGAAGGTTTGTTTGACATCTTGTTTATGTGTGTGTAAACATGAGGACATCTGATGAGATGTGTGTTTTACAAATGCACATATTTGAACGTGTGTGTCAGCGCTCGTGTGTCTCATTGCTTATGAGGAACAGATGTAGCCCTGAGTACCAGAGTCTGTCTCTCCTCTTCCCCCTCTCCCTCCTGTCAGCGAGGACCCGCTGTGCCAATCTGTTTTCAGTGCTGTTTATTCACCCTCTTAAAGAACACCAACATGTGAGGACAGATCATTCACATCCTCCTCATCTCCTCTCCTCGTCTCTCCCTCTCTTCTCTCCCTCTCTTCCCTTCTCTCCTCCTATCGCTCTCTTCTCCTCGTCTCTCCTCTCCTCTCTTCTCCCTCTCTTCCCTTCTCTCCTTTCTCTCCTCTCCTCGTCTCTCCTCTCTTCTCCCTCCTCTCTTCCTCTCGCTCTCCTCTCCTCGTCTCTCCCGCTCTTCTCCCTCCTCTCTTCCTTTCTCTCCTCTCGCTCTCCTCTCCTCGTCTCTCTTCTCTTCTCCCCCTCTCTTCCCTCCTCTCCTCCTCTCCTCATCTCTAATCCCTTCTCATCTTCTCTCCTCTCACTTCTCTCCTTGTCTCTCTTTTCCCCTCTCCCTCCTCCTCTCCTCTCATCTTCTCTCCTTGTCTCTCTTATCCCCTCCCCTCCTCTCCCTCCTCCTCTCCTCTCATCTTCTCTCCTTGTCTCTCTTATCCCTCTCCTCTCCCTCCTCCTCTCCTCTCATCTTCTCTCCTTGTCTCTCTTATCCCCTCCCCTCTCCCTCCTCCTCTCCTCTCATCTTCTCTCCTTGTCTCTCTTTTCCCCTCCCTCCTCTCCCTCCTCCTCCTCCTCTCATCTTCTCTCCTTGTCTCTCTTATCCCCTCCTCTCCCTCCTCCTCTCCTCTCACTTCTCTCCTTGTCTCTCTTATCCCCTCCTCTCCCTCCTCCTCTCACCCACCTGCAGAACTGCGAGCACTCGGCTCCACATTGCCTGCCAAAGTGGGTTACAATGACAAATGATCAATTATATGAATCGTGTTAAACATGAAGGGTTTGTGAGACACTAATATGTTGGTTTTACTAAATATTTGTGTGACATTACTTCATATTTAATCATATTATGAGTAAATGCAACAAAAAGGGATCTTACGGATCCTCTGGGATTCTGGCAGAAATCAAATCAAATCAAAATCAAATTTATTTATATAGCCCTTCGTACATCAGCTGATATCTCAAAGTGCTGTACAGAAACCCAGCCTAAAACCCCAAACAGCAAGCAATGCAGGTGTAGAAGCACGGTGGCTAGGAAAAACTCCCTAGAAAGGCCAAAACCTTGGAAGACACCTAGAGAGGAACCAGGTTATGTGGGATGGCCAGTCCTCTTCTGGCTGTGCCGGGTGGAGATTAGAAACCTAGAGAGGAACCAGGCTATGTGGGGTGGCCAGTCCTCTTCTGGCTGTGCCGGGTGGAGATTATAAACCTAGAGAGGAACCAGGCTATGTGGGGTGGCCAGTCCTCTTCTGGCTGTGCCGGGTGGAGATTATAACAGAACATGGCCAAGATGTTCAAATGTTCATAAATGACCAGCATGGTCAAATAATAATAATCACAGGCAGAACAGTTGAAACTGGAAAGGCAGCACGGCCAGGTGGACTGGGGACAGCAAGGAGTCATCATGCCAGGTAGTCCTGAGGCATGGTCCTAGGGCTCGGGTCCTCCGAGAGAGAGAAAGAAAGAGAGAAAGAGAGAATTAGAGAGAACAAACTTAAATTCACACAGGACACCGAATAGGACAGGAGGAGTACTCCAGATATAACAAACTGACCCTAGCCCCCCGACACATAAACTACTGCAGCATAAATACTGGAGGCTGAGACAGGAGGGGTCAGGAGACACTGTGGCCCCAGCCGAGGACACCCCCGGACAGGGCCAAACAGGAAGGATATAACCCCACCCACTTTGCCAAAGCACAGCCCCCACACCACTAGAGGGATATCTTCAACCACCAACTTACCATCCTGAGACAAGGCCGAGTATAGCCCACAAAGATCTCCGCCACGGCACAACCCAAGGGGGGGCGCCAACCCAGACATCAGTGACTCAACCCACTCAAGTGACGCACCCCTCCTAGGGACGGTATGAAAGAGCACCAGTAAGCCAGTGACTCAGCCCCTGTAATAGGGTTAGAGGAAGAGAATCCCAGTGGAGAGAGGGGAACCGGCCAGGCAGAGACAGCAAGGGCGGTTCGTTGCTCCAGAGCCTTTCCGTTCACCTTCACACTCCTGGGCCAGACTACACTCAATCATATGACCCACTGAAGAGATGAGTCTTCAGTAAAGACTTAAAGGTTGAGACCGAGTTTGCGTCTCTGACATGGGTAGGCAGACCGTTCCATAAAAATGGAGCTCTATAGGAGAAAGCCCTGCCTCCAGCTGATTGCTTAGAAATTCTAGAGACAATTAGGAGGCCTGCGTCTTGTGACCGTAGCGTACGTGTAGGTATGTACGGCAGGACCAAATCAGAGAGATAGGTAGGAGCAAGCCCATGTAATGCTTTGTAGGTTAGCAGTAAAACCTTGAAATCAGCCCTTGCCTTGACAGGAAGCCAGTGTAGGGAGGCTAGCACTGGAGTAATATGATCACATTTTTGGGTTCTAGTCAGGATTCTAGCAGCCGTATTCAGCACTAACTGAAGTTTATTTAGTGCTTTATCCGGGTAGCCGGAAAGTAGAGCATTGCAGTAGTCTAACCTAGAAGTGACAAAAACATGGATACATTTTTCTGCATAATTTTTGGACAGAAAGTTTCTGATTTTTGCAATGTTACGTAGATGGAAAAAAGCTGTCCTTGAAATGGTCTTGATATGTTCTTCAAAAGAGAGATCAGGGTCCAGAGTAACGCCGAGGTCCTTCACAGTTTTATTTGAGACGACTGTACAACCATTAAGATTAATTGTCAGATTCAACAGAAGATTTCTTTGTTTCTTGGGACCTAGAACAAGCATCTCTGTTTTGTCCGAGTTTAAAAGTAGAAAGTTTGCAGCCATCCACTTCCTTATGTCTGAAACACATGCTTCTAGCGAGGGCAATTTTGGGGCTTCACCATGTTTCATTGGAATGTACAGCTGTGTGTCATCCGCATAGCAGTGAAAGTTAACATTATGTTTTCGAATGACATCCCCAAGAGGTAAAATATATAGTGAAAACAATAGTGGTCCTAAACGGAACCTTGAGGAACACCGAAATGTACAGTTATGTAGAGGCCTAATATAGTTGGCTTAATTTAAACATTATTATGTGGAGGCCTAATATAGTTGACTTAATATAAACATAACTATGTAGAGGACTAATATAAACATGACTATGTAGAGGACTAATATAGTTGACTTAATATAAACATAACTATGTAGAGGACTAATATAGTTGACTTAATATAAACATAACTATGTAGAGGACTAATATAGTTGACTTAATATAAACATAACTATGTAGAGGACTAATATAGTTGACTTAATATAAACATAACTATGTAGAGGACTAATATAAACATAACTATGTAGAGGACTAATATAAATATAACTATGTAGAGGACTAATATAGTTGACTTAATATAAATATAACTATGTAGAGGACTAATATAGTTGACTTAATATAAATATAACTATGTAGAGGACTAATATAGTTGACTTAATAAATTGTCAATAATCAACTGACTGGCCTTCTTGATGTCTATAGTATTCTCTCTGGTTTGCAATCTGGTTTCCCACTCAGGTTATGGACGTGTCACTGCAACCTTAAAGGTCCTCAGTGATGTCACAATCACCCTTGATTCTAAGCTGCTATTTTTAATGACTTGGCCAAAGCTTTTGATACGATAGACCATTCCATTCTTGTGGGCCGGTTAAGGAGTATTGGTGTCTCTGAGGGGTCTTTGGCCTGGTTTGCTGACTACCTAACTCAAACAGTGCAGTATGTAAAGTCAGAATATCTGCTGTCTCAGCCACCAAGGGAGGACCCTAAGGCTCGATCCTAGGCCCCACACTCTTCTCAATTTACATCAACAACATAGCTCAGGCAGGAGGAAGCTCTCTCATCCATTTATATGCAGATGTCTTATACTCAGCTGGCCCCTCACCGGATTTTGTGTTAATCGCTCTACAACAAATCTTTCTTCGTGTCCAACAAGCTTTCTCTGCCCTTAACCTTGTCCTGAACACCTCCAAAACAAAGGTCATGTGGTTTGGTAAGAATAATACCTCTCTCCCCACCGGTGTGATTACTACCTCTGAGGGTTTAGAGTTTGAGGTAGTCACCTCATACAAGTACTTGGGAGTACTAGCTAGACGGTACACTGTCCTTCTCTCAGCACATATCAAAGCTGTAGGCTAAAGTTAAATCTAGACTTGGTTTCCTCCATCGTAATCACTCCTCTTTCACCCCAGCTGCCAAACTAACCCTGATTCAGATGACCATCCTACCCATGCTAGATTACGGAGACATAATTTATAGATCGGCAGGTAAGGGTGCTCTCGAGCGGCTAGATGTTCTTTACCATTCGGACATCAGATGTACCACCAATGCTCCTTATAGGACACATCACTGCACTCTATACTCCTCTGTCAACTGGTCATCTCTGTATACCCGTCGCAAGACCCACTGGTTGAGTGTGGAGTGTGCTTGCCGTGTGTGTGTGAGTACGGAGTGTGTGAGTGTGGAGTGTGTGAGTGTGGAGTGTGTGGACATAGAGCTAGTCTCTCCCTGCTCAAAGGGACGGCTGTGTAAAGATGGTGCTGCCGGGGGTTGGTTGGTTGGCTGGCTGGCAGGCAGAGGACAACACTCTAGCAAGGGGAGGGTGAGACGAGAGGAGGAGGAGAAGGAGAGGAAGAGGGCGATACTCCCTGGACACAATCGGGAAAGGACAACACTCTAGCAGGGGGAGGGGGAGACGAGAGGAGGAGGAGAAGGAGAGGAAGAGGGCGATACTCTAGCAGGGGGACGGTGAGACGAGAGGAGGAGGAGGAGGAGAGGAAGAGGGCGATACTCTAGCAGGGGAGGGTGAGACGAGAGGAGGAGGAGGAGGAGAGGAAGAGGGCGATACTCTAGCAGGGGACGGTGAGACGAGAGGAGGAGGAGGAGGAGAGGAAGAGGGCGATACTCTAGCAGGGGGAGGGTGAGACGAGAGGAGGAGGAGGAGGAGAGGAAGAGGGCGATACTCTAGCAGGGGGAGGGTGAGACGAGAGGAGGAGGAGGAGGAGGAGAGGAAGAGGGCGATACTCTAGCAGGGGGAGGGTGAGACGAGAGGAGGAGGAGGAGGAGGAGAGGAAGAGGGCGATACTCTAGCAGGGGGAGGGTGAGACGAGAGGAGGAGGAGGAGGAGGAGAGGAAGAGGGCGATACTCTAGCAGGGGGACGGTGAGACGAGAGGAGGAGGAGGAGGAGAGGAAGAGGGCGATACTCTAGCAGGGGGAGGGTGAGACGAGAGGAGGAGGAGAGAAGAAGGAGGAGGAGGAGAGGAGAAGGAGGAGGAGGAGAGGAGAAGAGGAGAGAGCAGAATGTGGAGGCAACATTTTCCAGGCAAGGAGCACGCTTCCTGTTCTCTCTTCTGGATAGCTGATTAAATGTGGCATGTGGGAGGGAGGTAGAGAGAGAAGGGGGAGGTGAGGATGAGGAGGAGGGGGAAGGGGAGGTGGAGGGAGGGAGGGAGGGAGGGAGGGAGAGAAGGGGGTGAGGAGGGAGGAGGAGGAGGAGGGGGAAGGAGGAGGTGGAGGGGGGAGAGAAGGGGGTTGGAGGAGGAGGTGGAGGGGTTGGAGGGGGAAGGAGGAGGAGGGGGTTGGAGGGGGGAAGGAAGAGGAGGTGGAGGGCAGGAGGAGGAGGTAGAGGAGGAGGAGGGGGGAGGGGGGGTTGGAGGAGGAGGTGGTGGGGACAGAAGAGGTGGAGGGGGGTGAGGAGAAGGGGTGGAGAGAGAGAAGGGGGAGTGGGGGTGTGTGAGAGGAGAGGGTTGTGGGGACAGAGAGAAAAGGGGACAGAGAGAAGGGGGAGTGGGGGGTGTGAGAGGAGAGGGTGGTGGAGGGAGGGACAGAGAGAGCGAGAAGGGGGAGGGAAGGGGGAGTGGGGGTGTGTGAGAGGAGAGGGTGGTGGAGGGAGGGACAGAGAGAGAGAAAAGGGGGAGAGAGAAGGGGGAGTGGGGTGTGTGAGAGGAGAGGGTGGTGGAGGGAGGGACAGAGAGAGCGAGAAGGGGGAGGGAAGGGGGAGTGGGGGTGTGTGAGAGGAGAGGGTGGTGGAGGGAGGGACAGAGAGAGAGAGAAGGGGGAGGGAAGGGGGAGTGGGGGTGTGTGAGAGAGAGGGTGGTGGAGGGAGGGACAGAGAGAGAGAGAAGGGGGAGGGAAGGGGGAGTGGGGGTGTGTGAGAGGAGAGGGTGGTGGAGGGATGGACAGAGAGAGCGAGAAGGGGGAGGGAAGGGGGGAGTGGGGGTGTGTGAGAGGAGAGGGTGGTGGAGGGATGGACAGAGAGAGCGAGAAGGGGGAGGGAAGGGGTGGTGATATTAGGGTTTTCTGCATGACTGGGTCGTCTGACAATGAGAGGGTGGTGGAGGGAGGGACAGAGAGAGCGAGAAGGGGGAGGGAAGGGGTGGTGATATTAGGGTTTTCTGCATGACTGGGTCGTCTGACAATGTGGCTGTTTAAACACACTGCTGCTCTGCTGTTTGATCCGTTTATCTTGTTTATCTCTGGTGTTACTGAGCCTGTCTATAGAAACACTCAGGACTACTAGAGACAGACAGACTGTCTATAGAAACACTCAGGACTACTAGAGACAGACAGACTGTCTATAGAAACACTCAGGACTACTAGAGACAGACAGACTGTCTATAGAAACACTCAGGACTACTAGAGACAGACAGACTGTCTATAGAAACACTCAGGACTACTAGAGACAGACAGACTGTCTATAGAAACACTCAGGACTACTAGAGACAGACAGACTGTCTATAGAAACACTCAGGACTACTAGAGACAGACAGACTGTCTATAGAAACACTCAGGACTACTAGAGACAGACAGACTGTCTATAGAAACATTCAGGACTACTAGAGACAGACAGACTGTCTATAGAAACACTCAGGACTACTAGAGTCTATCTAGACGGACGGACGGACGGACGGACGGAGTGGTCTGTTTGAGAGACTACGGAGGGAGACAGACAGACAGACAGACAGACAGACAGACAGACAGACAGACAACCAACCAACCAACCAACCCCCTACCCTCTCCTTATACCCTAACCCTTCCCCATGAGAAGAGCAACCACTTGGTCTATCTATGATAGTGGTGTTATAGTAGGTGATGACTTTAGGAGTGGTCTGTTTGAGAGATCTATAGGGGAGTTTGAAGTAAACTAATCTGATCTAGAGGGGAGTTTGAAGTAAACTAATCTGAGATCTATAGGGGAGTTTGAAGTAAACTAATCTGAGATCTATAGGGGAGTTTGAAGTAAACTAATCAGATCTATAGGGGAGTTTGAAGTAAACTAATCTGAGATCTATAGGGGAGTTTGAAGTAAACTAATCAGATCTATAGGGGAGTTTGAAGTAAACTAATCTGAGATCTATAGGGGAGTTTGAAGTAAACTAATCTGAGATCTATAGGGGAGTTTGAAGTAAACTAATCTGATCTATAGGGGAGTTTGAAGTAAACTAATCTGATCTATAGGGGAGTTTGAAGTAAACTAATCAGATCTATAGGGGAGTTTGAAGTAAACTAATCTGAGATCTATAGGGGAGTTTGAAGTAAACTAATCTGATCTATAGGGGAGTTTGAAGTAAACTAATCTGATCTAGAGGGGAGTTTGAAGTAAACTAATCTGAGATCTATAGGGGAGTTTGAAGTAAACTAATCTGAGATCTCCTGTTGGAGTTTTAAGTAAACTAATCTGATCTATAGGGGAGTTTGAAGTAAACTAATCAGATCTATAGGGGAGTTTGAAGTAAACTAATCTGAGATCTATAGGGGAGTTTGAAGTAAACTAATCAGATCTATAGGGGAGTTTGAAGTAAACTAATCTGCCTGGTGTGCTGTTGAAACAGTGTTTACATGGAGGTCTCCTGTTGTGTCATTATTAATGTGTGAGTCTCGGAGGCAGCCAGAGGGAGTGCAGTGTGAACAGGATTATACGGCGCATTCAGAAAATATTCAGACCCCTTGACTTTTTACACATTTTGTTACCTTACGGCCTTATTCTAAAATGGAGTAAATTATGTTTTTCCCCATCAATCTACACACAATATCTCATAATGACATCACAATACCCCAGGATGACATCACAATACCCCAGGATGACATCACAATACCCCAGGATGACATCACAATACCCCAGGATGACATCACAATACCCCAGGGTGACATCACAATACCCCATGATGACATCACAATACCCCAGGATGACATCACAATACCCCATGACATCACAATACCCCATAATGATGACATCACAATACCCCAGGATGACATCACAATACCCCATGATGACATCACAATACCCCAGGATGACATCACAATACCCCAGGATGACAAAGCGAAAACAGGTTTAGACATTTTTTCAAATGTATTCAAAATTAAAAACAGAAATACCTTATTTATATAATTATTCAGACCCTTGGCCTTGGGACTCAGGTGAGCTCAATTCTGCAAGAACAGGGCCGTGTTCAGTAAGAAAACGTTCTCGAACGTTGCAGAATATAGAAATACCACAAATAGAACCGACACGATTCCTTATTATACAATGTCAGAGATGCGTGTTTTGTTCTACGTAGCATATTTCTATCTGAACGTTCCAAAATGTTCCGTCCTGCTGAACACAGCTCAGGCAATTACCTTCCTTACAGACCCCTCTGTCTGTGTCACCTGAGTCACATTGTCATTCTGAAGGAAATATCCTGTTTTCTTCTTCTGCTGAAAAGAAAGGTTGTTCAGGCCTACCGGTTTCCTCACTTGCCTGCCTGCCGCTGAAAATAAAGAGCATTTATAACCCCGGCCAAGCCCGTTAAATGATCACCATGACAACAGAAGGCAGAAATGGAATGAACAGAGAGAGAGAGAGAGAGAGACAGTGGGAAAGAGAGAGAGATAGATATAGAGCATTGCCTTGCTATTGAGAAAGGCCACCCTAGGCGGACCTGGCTCTCAAGAGAAGACAGGCTATGTGCTCACTGCTCACCAAATGAGGTGGAAACTGAGCTGCACTTCCTAACCTCCTGCCCAATGTATGACCATATTAGAGACACATATTTCCCTCACATTACACAGACCCCATGAAAAATTTGAAAACAAACCCAATTTTGATAAACTCCCAGATCTATTGGGGGAAATTCCACAGTGTGCCATCACAGTAGCAAGATTTGTGACCTGTTGGCACGAGAAAAGGGCAAAAGGACAAGATTAAACATTTAGGATTTAGGTTGTGAGATGTTGCAAACCAACCAGCAAAACATTATGTTTACTAAAAGGGCAATGTTAACACATGTTTCCCATGCCAATAAAACCCAGAGAGAGAGAGAGAGAGAGAGAGAGAGAGAGAGAGAGAGAGAGAGAGAGAGAGAGAGAGAGAGAGAGAGAGAGAGAGAGAGAGAGAGAGATTCCTGTAAATCAAACTGTGGATGCTAATCCAGAGTTGTCAGAGCATTGATTTATCCAGCTGTGTTGTTAGCTCAGCCTTGCTACTGCCACCTTCTACAACCTCATTAGCCAACACACACACACACACACACACACACACACACACACACAGACACACACACACACGTGAAATCACTGATTCCAGGCTGAATATTAAAAGCTGATTCTTGATCAGATCTTGAAGCGCCTCATGATCGGCGTTGTTGACAGAAGTTGTTCAGTCATATGTTCACCTCCAGTAGTATCCAATACACCGTCTGTCTCCTCTCCTCCTCTCCTCCTCTCCTCCTCTCCTCCTCTCCTCCTCTCCTCCTCTCCTCCTCTCCTCTCCTCCTCCTCCCTCCTCTCCTCCTCCCCTCCTCTCCTCCCCTCTCCTCCTCTCCCCTCCTCTCCTCCCTCCTCCTCTACTCCCTCTCCTCCTCTCCTCCTCCTCCTCCTCTCCTCCTCTCCTCCTCTCCTCCTCCCCTCCTCTCCTCCTCTCCTCCTCTCCTCCTCCCCTCCTCTCCTCCTCTCCTCCCTCCTCTCTCCTCCTCTCCTCCTCCCCTCCTCCCTCCTCTCCTCCTCTCTCCTCTCCTCCTCCCCTCCTCTCCTCCTCTACTCCTCTCCTCCTCCTCCCTCCTCCTCCTCTCCTCCTCTCCTCCTCTCCTCCTCTCCTCCTCTCCTCCCTCCTCCTCCCTCCTCTCCCTCCTCTCCTCCCTCTCCCCTCCCCTCCTCTCCTCCTCCCCTCTCTCCTCCTCTCCTCCTCCCCTCCCTCCTCCTCCTCTCCTCCTCTCCTCCTCCCCTCCTCTCCTCCTCTCCTCCTCTCCTCCTCTCCTCCTCTCCTCTCCTCTCCTCCTCCCCTCCTCCTCCCCTCCTCTCCTCCTCTCCTCCTCTCCTCCTCTCCTCCTCCCCTCCCTCTCCTCCCCTCCTCCTCTCCTCCTCTCCTCCTCTCCTCCTCCCCTCCTCTCCTCCTCTCCTCCTCTCCTTCACCTCTGTAGGGACGTCAATGAGTCGAAACGAGACACTGACTGACTGTATCAGAACCTGTGAATGGGCTGCCTCACGTTTGGGTTCTGGTTTGGGTTATGTTCCTGTATTGGAAGTGAACAGGTGTCTTGTAGATGGGATCCTGGTTTCGGTTTCTCACCCCTCCTCTCTTCCTCTGTCCCCTGTCGGTGTTCTCTCCAGGTATCTGGCTAGATGGGATCCTGGTTTTGGGTTTCTCACCCCTCCTCTCTTCCTCTGTCCCCTGTCGGTGTTCTCTCCAGGTATCTGGCTAGATGGGATCCTGGTTTCGGTTTCTCACCCCTCCTCTCCTCCTCTCCCCTCTCCTCCTCTCCTCCTCTCCTCCTCTACTCCTCCTCTAACCTCCTCTACTCCTCTCCTCCTCTCCCCTCTACTCCTCTGGCCCTCCTCCTCTGGTCCTGACTCCTCTCCTTCACCTCTGTAGGGACGTCAATGAGTCAAAACAAGACACTGACTGACTGTATCAGAACCTGTGAATGGGCTGCCTCACGTTTGGTTCTGGTTTGGGTTATGTTCCTGTATTGGAAGTGAACAAGTGTCTTGTAGATGGGATCCTGGTTTCTGTTTCTCACCCCTCCTCTCTTCCTCTGTCCCCTGTCGGTGTTCTCTCCAGGTATCTGGCTAGATGGGATCCTGGTTTCGGTTTCTCACCCCTCCTCTCTTCCTCTGTCCCCTGTCGGTGTTCTCTCCAGGTATCTGGCTAGATGGGATCCTGGTTTCTGTTTCTCACCCCTCCTCTCTTCCTCTGTCCCGTCGGTGTTCTCTCCAGGTATCTGGCTAGATGGGATCCTGGTTTCGGTTTCTCACCCCTCCTCTCTTCCTCTGTCGGTGTTCTCTCCAGGTATCCGGCCCCAGATCATGAACGGGCCGATGCACCCTCGCCCCTTAGTGGCCCTGCTGGACGGGCGTGACTGCACCGTGGAGATGCCCATCCTAAAAGACCTGGCCACCGTCGCCTTCTGTGACGCACAGTCCACACAGGAGATACACGAGAAGGTGGAGTAACTAACACACACACACTAACACACAGTCCACACAGGAGATACACGAGAAGGTGGAGTAACTAACACACACACACACACTAACACACACACACACACTAACACACAGTCCACACAGGAGATACACGAGAAGGTGGAGTAACTAACACACACCCACACACACACACACACACACACACTAACACACAGTCCACACAGGAGATACACGAGAAGGTGGAGTAACTAACACACACACACTAACACACAGTCCACACAGGAGATACACGAGAAGGTGGAGTAACTAACACACACACACACACACTAACACACACACACACTAACACACAGTCCACACAGGAGATACACGAGAAGGTGGAGTAACTAACACACACCCACACACACACACACACACACTAACACACAGTCCACACAGGAGATACACGAGAAGGTGGAGTAACTAACACACACACTAACACTAACACACACTAACACACAGTCCACACAGGAAATACACGAGAAGGTGGAGTAACGAACACACACACACACACTAACACACAGTCCACACAGGAGATACACGAGAAGGTGGAGTAACGAACACACACACACTAACACACAGTCCACACAGGAGATACACGAGAAGGTGGAGTAACTAACACACACACACTAACACACACACTAACACACAGTCCACACAGGAGATACACGAGAAGGTGGAGTAACTAACACACACACACTAACACACACACACACACTAACACACAGTCCACACAGGAGATACACGAGAAGGTGGAGAAACTAACACACACACACACACTAACACACAGTCCACACAGGAGATACACGAGAAGGTGGAGAAACTAACACACACACACACACTAACACACAGTCCACACAGGAGATACACGAGAAGGTGGAGTAACTAACACACACACACTAACACACACACTAACACACAGTCCACACAGGAGATACACGAGAAGGTGGAGAAACTAACACACACACACTAACACACACACACACACACACACACACTAACACACAGTCCACACAGGAGATACACGAGAAGGTGGAGAAACTAACACACACACACTAACACACACACAGGAGATACACGAGAAGGTGGAGACACTAACACACACACACTAACACTAACACAGGAGATACACGAGAAGGTGGAGTAACTAACACACACACACTAACACACACACACACTAACACACAGTCCACACAGGAGATACACGAGAAGGTGGAGAAACGAACACACACACACACACTAACACACAGTCCACACAGGAGATACACGAGAAGGTGGAGAAAACACACACACACACACACACACACACACACTAACACACAGTCCACACAGGAGATACACGAGAAGGTGGAGTAACTAACACACACACACACACTAACACACACACACTAACACTAACACACAGTCCACACAGGAGATACACGAGAAGGTGGAGTAACTAACACACACACACTAACACACACACACACACACTAACACACACACACACTAACACT
>NC_088405.1:1347310-1352310 GCF_034236695.1 Oncorhynchus nerka
AGCAGCAGGGATTGGGAGACTAGTCAGGATCAAGGGAAAGATGAACGGAGCAAGTACAGAGACATCCTTGATGAAAACCTGCTCCAGAGCACTTAGGACCTCAGACTGGGGCGAAGGTTCACCTTCCAGCAGGACAACGACCCTAAGTACACAGCCAACACAAGGCAGGAGTGGTTTCGGGACAAGTCTCTGAATGTCCTTGAGTGGCCCAGCCAGAACTCGGACTTGAACCCGATCAAACATCTCTGGAGAGACCTGAAAATAGCTGTGCAGCGATGCACCCCATCCAACCTGACAGAGCTTGAGAGGATATGCAGAGAAGAATGGGAGAAACTCCCCAAATACAGGTGTGCCAAGCTGGTAGCGTCAAACCCAAGAAGACTTGAGGCTGTAATCACTGCCAAAGGTGCTTCAACAAAGTACTGAGTAAAGGGTCTGAATACTTATGTAAGTGTAATTTCCTTCTTTCTCCTTCTCCTCCTCATTCTATAAACCTGTTTTTGCTTTGTCATTAAGGGGTATGGTATATATTATATGGGGTATTGTATGGTATTGTATTATATGGGGTATTGTATGGTATTATATGGGGTATTGTATTATATGGGGTATTGTATGGTATTATATGGGGTATTGTATTATATGGGGTATTGTATGGTATTATATGGGGTATGGTATGGTATTATATGGGGTATGGTATGGTATTATAAGGGGTATGGTATATATTATATGGGGTATTGTATGGGGTATTATATGGGGTATGGTATGGTATGGTATTATAAGGGGTATGGTATGGTATTATATGGGGTATGGTATGGTATTATATGGGGTATTGTATGGTATTATATGGGGTATTGTATGGTATTATATGGGGTATTGTATGGTATTATATGGGGTATTGTATGGTATTATATGGGGTATTGTATGGTATGGTATTATATGGTATTATAAGGGGTATTGTATGGTATTATATGGGGTATGGTATGGTATTATATGGGGTATTGTATGGTATGGTATTATATGGTATTATATGGGGTATTGTATGGTATTATATGGGGTATTGTATGGTATTATAAGGTTATTGTATGGTATTATAAGGGGTATTGTATGGTATTATATGGGGTATGGTATTGTATGGTATTATATGGGGTATGGTATAGTATTATATGGGGTATGGTATGGTATGGTATTATAAGGGGTATTGTATGGTATTATATGGGGTATTGTATGGTATTATATGGGGTATGGTATGGTATTATAAGGGGTATTGTATGGTATGGTATTATATGGGGTATTGTATGGTATTATATGGGGTATTGTATGGTATTATATGGGGTATTTTGTGGTATTATATGGGGTATTGTATGGTATTATATGGGGTATGGTATTATATGGTATTATATGTATGGTATTATATGGGGTATTGTATGGTATTATATGGGGTATTATATGGGGTATTGTATGGTATTATATGGGGTATTGTATGGGGTATTATATGGGGTATTGTATGGTATTATATGGGGTATTGTATGGTATGGTATTATAAGGGGTATTGTATGGTATTATAAGGGGTATTGTATGGTATTATAAGGGGTATTGTATGGTATTATATGGGGTATGGTATTGTATTGTATTATATGGGGTATGGTATGGTATTATAAGGGGTATTGTATGGTATTATAAGGGGTATTGTATGGTATTATATGGGGTATGGTTTTGTATTGTATTATATGGGGTATGGTATGGTATTATATGGGGTATTGTATGGTATTATATGGGGTATTATATGGGGTATTGTATGGTATTATAAGGGGTATTATATGGGGTATTGTATGGTATTATATGGGGTATTGTATGGTATTATATGGGGTATTGTATGGTATTATATGGGGTATTATATGGTATTATATGGGGTATTGTGTGGTATTGTATTATATGGGGTATGGTATTGTATTGTATTATATGGGGTATTGTATGGTATTATTTGGGGTATTGTGTGGTATTATATGGGGTATTGTATGGTATTATATGGGGTATTGTATTGTATTATATGGGGTATTGTATTGTATTGTATTATATGGGGTATTGTATTATATGGGGTATTGTATTGTATTATATGGGGTATTGTATGGGGTATTGTATTGTATTATATGGTATTATATGGGGTATTGTATTGTATTATATGGGGTATTGTATTGTATTATATGGGGTATTGTATGTATTGTATTATATGGGGTATTGTATTATATGGGGTATTGTATGGTATTATATGGGGTATTGTATGGTATTATATGGGGTATTGTATTATATGGGGTATTGTATGGTATTATATGGGGTATTGTATGGTATTATATGAGGTATTATATGGGGTATTGTATGGTATTATATGGGGTTTTGATTGGGTTATTTATGGGGTATTGTATGGTATTATATGGGGTATTGTATGGTATTATATGGGGTATGGTATTATATGGGGTATTGTATGGTATTATATGGGGTATTGTATTATATGGGGTATTGTATGGTATTATATGGGGTATTGTATGGTATTATAAGGGGTATTGTATGGTATTATATGGGGTATTGTATGGTATTATATGGGGTATTGTATGGTATTATATGGGATATTGTATGGGGTATTATATGGTATTATATGGGGTATTGTTGGTATTATATGAGGTATTATATGGGGTATTGTATGGTATTATATGGGGTATTGTATGGGGTATTATATGGGGTATTGTATGGTATTATATGGGGTATTGTGTTGTATGGTATTATATGGGGTATTGTATGGTATGGTATTATAAGGGGTATTGTATGGTATTATAAGGGGTATTGTATGGTATTATAAGGGGTATTGTATGGTATTATATGGGGTATGGTATTGTATTGTATTATATGGGGTATGGTATGGTATTATATGGGGTATTGTATGGTATTATATGGGGTATTATATGGGGTATTGTATGGTATTATAAGGGGTATTATATGGGGTATTGTATGGTATTATATGGGGTATTGCATGGTATTATATGGGGTATTGTATGGTATTATATGGGGTATTATATGGTATTATATGGGGTATTGTGTGGTATTGTATTATATGGGGTATTGTATGGTATTATATGGGGTATTGTATGGTATTATATGGGGTATTGCATGGTATTATATGGGGTATTGTATGGTATTATATGGGGTATTGTATTGTATTATTTGGGGTATTGTATTGTATTATATGGGGTATTGTATGGTATTATATGGGGTATTGTATGGTATTATATGGGGTATTATATGGTATTATATGGGGTATTGTATGGTATTATATGGGGTATTGTATTATATGGGGTATTGTATGGTATTATATGGGGTATTGTATTATATGGGGTATTGTATGGTATTATAGGGGTATTGTATGGTATTATATGGGGTATTGTATGGTATTATATGGGGTATTGTATGGTATTATAGGGGTATTATATGGGGTATTGTATGGTATGGTATTATATGGGGTATTGCATGGTATTATATGGGGTATTGTATGGTATTATATGGGGTATTATATGGTATTATATGGGGTATTGTATGGTATTATATGGGGTATTGTATGGTATTATATGGGGTATTGTATGGTATTATATGGGGTATTGCATGGTATTATATGGGGTATTGTATGGTATTATATGGGGTATTATATGGTATTATATGGGGTATTGTGTGGTATTGTATTATATGGGGTATTGTATGGTATTATATGGGGTATTGTATGGTATTATATGGGGTATTGTATGGTATTATATGGGGTATTGTATGGTATTATATGGGGTATTGTATGGTATTATATGGGGTATTGTATGGTATTATATGGGGTATTGTATTGTATTATTTGGGGTATTGGTATTATATGGGGTATTGTATGGTATTATATGGGGTATATGGTATTATATGGGGTATTATATGGTATTATATGGGGTATTGTATGGTATTATATGGGGTATTGTATTATATGGGGTATTGTATGGTATTATATGGGGTATTGTATTATATGGGGTATTGTATTGTATTATATGGGGTATTGTATGGTATTATATGGGGTATTGTATGGTATTATATGGGGTATTGTATGGTATTATAAGGGGTATTATATGGGGTATTGTATGGTATGGTATTATATGGGGTATTGTATGGTATTATATGGGGTATTGTATGGTATTATATGGGGTATTATATGGTATTATATGGGGTATTGTATGGTATTATATGGGGTACTGTATTTTATATGGGGTATTGATATGGTATTACCTGGGTATTTTGTATTATCTGTAACTATCTAATCTGTGTGTCCTCCCCCAGGTGTCTCTCACTCTGTGTGTCCTCCTCCCCCAGGTGTCTCTTAATTAACTCTATTGTGTCCTCCTCCCCCAGGTGTCTCTTAATCTAACTCTGTGTGTCCTCCTCCCCCAGGTGTCTTTAATCTAACTCTGTGTGTCCTCCTGCCCAGGTGTCTCTTAATCTAACTCTGTATTGTCCTTATCCCCAGGTGTCTCTCACTCTGTGTGTCCTCCTCCCCCAGGTGTCTCTTATTCTAACTCTGGTGTCCTCCTCCCCAGGTGTCTGTATTTCTAACTCTGATATACTAACCTGTGTGTTTCTTTCTGTCTATCTAACTGTGTGTCCTCCTCCCCAGGTGTCTCTTAATCTAACTCTGTGTGTCCTCCTCCCCAGGTGTCTGTTAATCTAACTCTGTGTGTCCTCCTCCCCAGGTGTCTCTTAATCTAACTCTGTGTGTCCTCCTCCCCAGGTGTCTGTTAATCTAACTCTGTGTGTCCTCCTCCCCCAGGTGTCTCTTAATCTAACTCTGTGTGTCCTCCTCCCCAGGTGTCTCTTAATCTAACTCTGTGTGTCCTCCTCCCCAGGTGTCTCTTAATCTAACTCTGTGTGTCCTCCTCCCCCAGGTGTCTCTTAATCTAACTCTGTGTGTCCTCCTCCCCAGGTGTCTCTTA
>NC_088405.1:1357310-1382310 GCF_034236695.1 Oncorhynchus nerka
TTATTAAAGTGACTAGTGATCCATTTATTAAAGTGGCCAGTGATCCATTTATTAAAGTGACTAGTGATCCATTTATTAAAAGTGGCCAGTGATCCATTTATTAAAGTGGCCAGCAGCCATTTATTAAAGTGATCCATTTATTAAAGTGACCATGATCCATTTATTAAAGTAACAGTGATCCATTTATTAATTGCCTTGATCCATTTATTAGAAGCTGATCCATTTATTAAAGTGACATTTAGTTATCCATTTATTAAAGTAAAGTGAACAGTGATCCATTTATTAAAGTGGCCAGTGATCCATTTATTAAAGTGACTAGTGATCCATTTATTAAAGTGGCCAGTGATCCTAGTGATCCATTTATTAAAGTGGCCAGTGATCCATTTATTAAAGTGGCCAGTGATCCATTTATTAAAGTGGCCAGTGATCCATTTATTAAAGTGACCAGTGATCCATTTATTAAAGTGACAGTGATCCATTTATTAAAGTGGCCAGTGATCCATTTATTGTATCATTTAAAGTGGCCAGTGATCCATTTATTAAAGTGACTAGTGATCCATTTATTAAAGCCTCCCTAGTGATCCATTTATTAAAGTGACTAGTGATCCATTTATTAAAGTGATCCTAGTGATCCATTTATTAAAGTGACTAGTGATCCATTTATCTAGTGGCCAGTGATCCATTTATTAAAGTGGCCAGTGATCCATTTATTAAAGTGGCCAGTGATCCATTTATTAAAGTGACCAGTGATCCATTTATTTGATCCTAGTGATCCAAAATTACAAGTGGCCATTTATTAAAGTGTGATCCATTTATTAAAGTCTGCCAGTGATCCATTTATTAAAGTGACTAGTGATCCATTTATTAAAGTCTTATCTCAGTGATCCATTTATTTTCTGTGATCCTATTTTTAAAGTGGCCAGTGATCCATTTATTAAAGTGACTAGTGATCCATTTATTTAAGTGGCCAGTGATTTGGTCTCAATGTTGGCAGCAGCTCTCTGAGTTAGTGATTTATGTTTAACAGTCTAATTGCCTTGAGATAGAAGCTTTTTCAGTCTCTCGGTCCCAGCTTTGATGCAGCTGTACTGACCTCACCTTCTGGATGATAGCGGGGTGAACAGGCAGTGGCTTGGGTGGTTGTTGTCCTTGATGATCTTTATGGCCTTCCTGTGACATCGGGTGGTGTAGGTGTCCTGGAGGGCAGGTAGTTGCCCCGGTGATGCGTTGTGCAGACCTCACCACCCTCTGGAGAGCCTTACGGTTGTGGGCGGAGCAGTTTACCAGGCAGTGATACAGCCCGACAGGATGCTCTCAATTGTACATCTGTAAAAGATTGTGAGGTTCTTAGGTGACAAGCCAAATTTCTTAAGCCTTTTCCTTTCCTACTGCTTAGAGCTGCTATCAATACAACAATACCCCATCTAGTCTGCCACCTGGTGGAGGAGGGGAGAATTACACCTCTTATCTCAGTTTCCTCTGACTCTCTCAGGTTGACTTCACTGCTCAGAGCTGCTGTCAAAACTACAATACCCCATCTGGTCTGTCTGCTCTGCCACCTGGTGGAGGAGAGGAGAATTACATCTCTTATCTCAGTTTCCTCTTATTTTCTGTGTTTCTATTCTTTCTGGTTGACTTCACATCAGAGACAGAGAGAGAGAGAGCATTGAAGAGCTGTCTGAAGGAGAACAACAGAATAGAGAAGGCTCTATCTCTTAACCCAGTTCTTAACTCCTCTCCTGTGTCTTCATCGTTGTTCTTCAAGCCTGCATCTTCTTATCTCAGGTGTAGTGTGTGTGTGTGTGTGTGTGTGTGTGTGTGTGTGTGTGTGTGTGTGTGTGTGTGTGTGTGTGTGTGTGTGTGTGTGTGTGTAATAAAAGGATGACTTCAGTAGGGCTTTTCATGTGGTGGATTTAAGGGATTACAGTTTCTTCCAAGAATATTAATTGGATTTTTCTGGAGCTGTTGTTTTTCTCCAGCAGTTTTTGATTTATTTTTGTTGTGTAGTATAGTTATCAACTGTCATCTTGTCCTCAACGTAGTGCACTATCAAGGGAATAGAGTTCCATTTGGGAAACTCTATCTACAGCCAACTATGTGAGCTGAGCCAGCACTATCAGGAATAGGGTCCCATTTGAAATGTCCCCATCTACAGCCAACTCTGTGAGCTGAGCCAAGCTCTATCAAGGGAATAGGTTCAATTTCTCTATTCTTAAAGAACTTTTGACAGTCATCCTTCAGAGCTGATTTTCCTCAGGTGTAGATGTGTCTCCATGGCGATGAGACAGACATATATGCGTGTGCATGTGTTGCCCAGGTGCTCGGCTCGTCATGTCTTCAGTAGACCATTCAGTGGAGCGTCAAAGACATTCTAGGCTCTTCTACAGCTCTGTCAGTAGGTCATCTCTATTCTAGTCTCTCTTCTCCAGCTCTATCAGTAGGTCATCTCTATTCTAGTCTCTCTTCTCCAGCTCTATCAGTAGGTCATCTCTATTCTAGTCTCTCTTCTCCAGCTCTATCAGTAGGTCATCTCTATTATAGTCTCTCTTCTCCAGCTCTATCAGTAGGTCATCTCTATTATAGTCTCTCTTCTCCAGCTCTATCAGTAGGTCATCTCTATTATAGACTCTCTTCTCCAGCTCTATCAGTAGGTCATCTCTATTATAGTCTCTCTTCTCCAGCTCTATCAGTAGGTCATCTCTATTATAGTCTCTCTTCTCCAGCTCTATCAGTAGGTCATCTCTATTCTAGTCTCTCTTCTCCAGCTCTATCAGTAGGTCATCTCTATTATAGTCTCTCTTCTCCAGCTCTATCAGTAGGTCATCTCTATTCTAGTCTCTCTTCTCCAGCTCTATCAGTAGGTCATCTCTATTCTAGTCTCTCTTCTCCAGCTCTATCAGTAGGTCATCTCTATTCTAGTCTCTCTTCTCCAGCTCTATCAGTAGGTCATCTCTATTCTAGTCTCTCTTCTCCAGCTCTATCAGTAGGTCATCTCTATTCTAGTCTCTCTTCTCCAGCTCTATCAGTAGGTCATCTCTATTAAGATACTTAACAGTAGGACGCAAACAAATTCTTTGTAAAAACTACATGTTGGTGGCGCTCCTCTTTAGATCAAATCAACCCCCCCCCTCTACTCTCTCTTATCTTTCTCTCCCCTACCCCCCCTCTACTCTCTCTTATCTTTCTCTCCCCCCCCTCTACTCTCTCTTATCTTTCTCCCCCCTCTCTACTCTCTCTTATCTTTCTCCCCCTCTATTCTCTCTCTTATCTTTCTCTCCCCCCTACTCTCTCTTATCTTTCTCCCCCTCTACTCTCTCTTATCTTTTCTCCCCCCTCTATTCTCTCTCTTATCTTTTCTCCCCCCTACTCTCTCTTATCTTTCTCCCCCCCCTCTATTCTCTCTCTTATCTTTCTCTCCCCCCCCCTCTACTCTCTCTTATCTTTCTCCCCCCATCTATTTCTCTCTCTTATCTTTCTCCCCCCCTCTACTCTCTCTTATCTTTCTCTCCCCCTCTATTCTCTCTCTTATCTTTCTCCCCCCCCCCCTCTTCTAGATGCGCCAGGGAGCGTTCCTGGTGAATGCAGCGCGGGGAGGGCTGGTGGATGAGAAGGCCCTGGCTCAGGCCCTGAAGGAGGGGAGGATACGTGGCGCTGCCCTGGACGTGCACGAGATAGAACCCTTCAGGTGAGACACACAGTGCACGAGATAGAACCCTTCAGGTGAGACACACAGTGCACGAGATAGAACCCTTCAGGTGAGACACACAGTGCACGAGATAGAACCCTTCAGGTGAGACACACAGTGCACGAGATAGAACCCTTCAGGTGAGACACACAGTGCACGAGATAGAACCCTTCAGGTGAGACACACAGTGCATGAGATAGAACCCTTCAGGTGAGACACACAGTGGATGAGGATATAGTTTACCTGACAGTAACACCTCAGTATAGTTTACCTGACAGTAACACCTCAGTATAGTTTACCTGACAGTAACACCTCAGTATAGTTTACCTGACAGTAACACATCAGTATAGTTTACCTGACAGTAACACCTCAGTATAGTTCACCTGACAGTAACACCTCAGTATAGTTCACCTGACAGTAACACCTCCTAACACCTCAGTATAGTTTACCTGACAGTAACACCTCAGTATAGTTCACCTGACAGTAACACCTCAGTATAGTTTACCTGACAGTAACACCTCAGTATAGTTTACCTGACAGTAACACCTCAGTATAGTTTACCTGACAGTAACACCTCAGTATAGTTTACCTGACAGTAACACCTCAGTATAGTTTACCTGACAGTAACACCTCAGTATAGTTTACCTGACAGTAACACATCAGTATAGTTTACCTGACAGTAACACCTCAGTATAGTTTACCTGACAGTAACACCTCAGTATAGTTTACCTGACAGTAACACCTCAGTATAGTTTTACCACCTCAGTAGTTTACCTGACAGTAACACCTCAGTATAGTTTACCTGACAGTAACACCTCAGTATAGTTTACCTGACAGTAACACCTCAGTATAGTTTACCTGACAGTAACACCTCAGTATAGTTTACCTGACAGTAACACCTCAGTATAGTTTACCTGACAGTAACACCTCAGTATAGTTTACCTAACTGACAGTAACACCTCAGTATAGTTTACCTGACAGTAACACCTCAGTATAGTTTACCTGATCGTAACACCTCAGTATAGTTTACCTGACAGTAACACATCAGTATAGTTTACCTGATCGTAACACCTCAGTATAGTTTACCTGACAGTAACACCTCAGTATAGTTTACCTGACAGTAACACATCAGTATAGTTTACCTGACAGTAACACCTCAGTATAGTTATGTTGTCAGGGAGTTATGGTGTCAGGCGATATGTTGTCAGGGAGATATGTTGTCAGGGAGTTATGGTGTCAGGAGAGTTTATGTTGTCAGGCAGTTATGTTGTCAGGCAATATGTTGTCAGGGAGTTATGTTGTCAGGGAGATATGTTGTCAGGGAGTTATGTTGTCAGGGAGATATGTTGTCAGGAGATATTTGTCAGGGAGATATGTTGTCAGGGAGTTATGTTGTCAGGGAGTTGTGTTGTCAGGGAGTTATGGTGTCAGGCGATATGTTGTCAGGGAGATATGTTGTCAGGGAGTTATGGTGTCAGGGAGTTATGTTGTTAGGCGATATGTTGTCAGGGAGTTATGTTGTCAGGCAATATGTTGTCAGGGAGTTATGTTGTCAGGGAGATATGGTGTCAGGGAGATATGTTGTCAGGGAGTTATGTTGTCAGGCAATATGTTGTCAGGGACATATGTTGTCAGGGAGATATTGTGTCAGGGAGATATGTTGTCAGGGAGATATGTTGTCAGGCAATATGTTGTCAGGGAGTTATGTTGTCAGGGAGATATGGTGTCAGGGAGATATGTTGTCAGGGAGTTATGTTGTCAGGCAATATGTTGTCAGGGAGATATGTTGTCAGGGAGTTCTGGTTCTACTGTGAACACACATCAACAAGACGTCAACAGAGGACCTGTAATCCCACACTACAGTGGCTCATATCAGTGACACCTTCACACACTACCCTTGGACCAGGGCACGGAGGGTGAGTTGGGAGGACTGAGGGAAGAAGAAGGAGAGGAAGTCTCAGCATCTCAGGGATGGAGAGGAGATGATGAGATGAGATGAGGAGATGAAGAGAGGAAATGAAGAGAGGAGGAAATGAAGGGAGGAGATGAAAGGAGGAGATGAGGAAAGGAGATTAGATGAAGAGGCCACTGCCTGATTTGGGTCTGATACTTGTTCTCTCTACAACCACCCCTCCACCCCCCAACCCTCCCCTCTCTCTAGTTTTGCTACAGGCCCTCTGAAGGATGCTCCCAACCTGATCTGTACACCACACACAGCCTGGTACAGTGAACAGGCTTCTCTGGAGATGAGAGAGGCAGCTGCCACCGAGATACGAAGAGCCATCAGCGGTACGCCTGTTCCCCAGCACCTCACTGGTCAGGAAGCCTGTTCCCCAGCACCTCACTAGACCGGAACCCTGTTCCCCAGCACCTCACTAGTCAGGAACCCTGTTCCCCAGCACCTCACTAGTCAGGAACCCTGTTCCCAAGCACCTCACTAGTCAGGAACCATGTTCCCCAGCACCTCACTAGTCAGGAACCCTGTTCCCCAGCACCTCACTAGACAGGAACCCTGTTCCCCAGCACCTCACTAGTCAGGAACCATGTTCCCCAGCAGCTCACTAGTCAGGAACCCTGTTCCTCAGCACCTCACTAGTCAGGAACCCTGGTCCCCAGCACCTCACTAGTCAGGAACCATGTTCCTCAGCACCTCACCAGTCAGGAACCCTGTTCCCCAGCACCTCACCAGTCAGGAACCCTGTTCCTCAGCACCTCACCAGTCAGGAACCCTGTTCCCCAGCACCTCACCAGTCAGGAACCCTGGTCCCCAGCACCTAACCAGTCAGGAACCCTGGTCCCCAGCACCTCACTAGACAGGAACCCTGTTCCCCAGCACCTCACTAGTCAGGAACCCTGTTCCCCAGCACCTCACTAGTCAGGAACCCTGTTCCCCAGCACCTCACTAGTCAGGAACCCTGTTCCCCAGCACCTCACTAGACAGGAACCCTGTTCCCCAGCACCTCACTAGTCAGGAACCCTGTTCCCCAGCACCTCACTAGTCAGGAACCCTGTTCCCCAGCACCTCACTAGTCAGGAACCATGTTCCCCAGCACCTCACTAGTCAGGAACCCTGTTCCCCAGCACCTCACAGTCAGGAACCCTGTTCCCCAGCACCTCACTAGTCAGGAACCATGTTCCCCAGCACCTCACTAGTCAGGAACCCTGTTCCCCAGCACCTCACTAGTCAGGAACCCTGGTCCCCAGCACCTCACTAGTCAGGAACCCTGTTCCCCAGCACCTCACTAGTCAGGAACCCTGTTCCCCAGCACCTCACCAGTCAGGAACCCTGTTCCCCAGCACCTCACCAGTCAGGAACCCTGTTCCCCAGCACCTCACTAGTCAGGAACCCTGTTCCCCAGCACCTCACTAGTCAGGAACCATGTTCCCCAGCACCTCACTAGTCAGGAACCCTGTTCCCCAGCACCTCACTAGACAGGAACCCTGTTCCCCAGCACCTCACTAGTCAGGAACCCTGTTCCCCAGCACCTCACTAGTCAGGAACCCTGTTCCCCAGCACCTCACTAGTCAGGAACCCTGTTCCCAGCACCTCACTAGTCAGGAACCCTGTTCCTCAGCACCTCACTAGTCAGGAACCCTGTTCCCCAGCACCTCACTAGTCAGGAACCATGTTCCCCAGCACCTCACTAGTCAGGAACCCTGTTCCCCAGCACCTCACTAGTCAGGAACCCTGTTCCCCAGCACCTCACTAGTCAGGAACCCTGTTCCTCAGCACCTCACTAGTCAGGAACCCTGTTCCCCAGCACCTCACTAGTCAGGAACCCTGTTCCCCAGCACCTCACTAGTCAGGAACCCTGTTCCCCAGCACCTCACTAGTCAGGAACCCTGTCCCCAGCACCTCACTAGTCAGGAACCCTGTTCCCCAGCACCTCACTAGTCAGGAACCCTGTTCCCAGCACCTCACTAGTCAGGAACCCTGTTCCCCAGCACCTCACTAGTCAGGAAACCTGTAGTATAAAGTAGCACTCACTATAGTCAGGGAATAGGGCTGTAGTATAAAGCAGTGTACTATATAGGAATAGGGCTGTAGTCCCCAGCACCTCACTATATAGGAAACCCTGTTATAAAGTAGCACTATATAGGGAATAGGGCTGTAGTATAAAGTAGTGTACTAGTCAGGAAACCCTGTAGTATAAAGCAGTCACTATATAGGAATAGGGCTGTAGTATAAAGTAGTGCACTAGTCAGGGAAACCCTGTAGTATAAAGTAGTGCACTATATAGGAATAGGGCTGTAGCAGCCTCACTATACAGGAAAGGGCTGTAGTATAAAGTAGTGCACTATATAGGGAATAGGGCTGTAGTATAAAGTAGTCATTATAGGAATAGGGCTGTAGTATCAGTAGTCACTATCAGGAATGGGGCTGTAGTATAAAGTAGTGCACTAGTCAGGAACCCTGTTCCCCAGCACCAGATCCTAGCCTCCCAGAAAACCCATTGTCCCCAACAACTTTAATCAGGAACCCTGTTCCTCAGCACCTCACTAGTCAAAGGTTTTAAAACACCTCACTCATTTCAGGGAATTTGTTCCTAGCACCTCATTGTAACAGGAACCCTGTGAAAACAGCAAAACTAGAAATCAGGAATCTGTAGTATAAAGAAAGTGTTAAACAAATCAAATAGGGATTTTATATTTGGATTCTTCATATAAAGCCCTTTAGTGATGAATTGGAATAGGGCTTCAACCAGCTTCCCAGTCACCTGGAACTATTTCAGACATGTGTGCCCTGTTTAAAAGTTAATTCGTGGAATTTCTATCCTTCTTTATCTCCCATCCCATAGCTAACATCACCATCCCATAGGAATATCTGTCCATCCCATAGCTAACATCTCTCCATCCCATAGGAACCCATCCCATAGTAACATCTCTCATCCCATAGGAAGCTAACATCTCTCCATCCCATAGCTAACAATCCCATAGTTAACATAGTCTCCATCCCATAGTTAACATCTCTCCGTCCCTAGTTAACATGTCCATCCCATAGTTAACATCTGTCCATCCCATAGCTAACATCACTCCATCCCAGGAACTCCATCCCAGCTAACATCTTCCTCCCAGAACACATCCCAGCTAACAACTTTAATTAGTGATTGTGTTCCCATAGCTAACATCTCTCCATCCCATAGTTTTAAATCTCACCTACCCAGGGCTTTTTATCCCAAATTTGTTACTACTACATTGTAGAATAATTCTCCATCCCATAGTTAAATCTCTACATCCCATAGCTAACATAGTTAACATCTCTCCATTGTAGTTAACATCTACCCATCCCATAGTTAACATCTCTCCATCCCATAGCTAACATCTCTCCATCCCATAGCTAACATCCATCCCATAGCTAACATCTCTCCATCCCATAGTTAACATCTACCCATCCCATAGCTAATATCTCTCCATCCCATAGCTAACATCTCTCCATCCCATAGTTAACATCTACCCATCCCATAGCTAACATCTCTCCATCCCATAGTTAACATACCCATGTAGCTAACATCTCTCCATCCCATAGATAACATCTACCCATTCCATAGTTAACATCTCTCCATCCCATAGTTAACATCTCTCCATCCCATAGCTAACATCTACCCATCCCATAGCTAACATCTCTCCATCCCATAGCTAACATCTCTCCATCCCATAGCTAACATCTCTCCATCCCATAGCTAACATCTCTCCATCCCATAGTTAACATCTCTCCATCCCATAGCTAACATCTCTCCATCCCATAGCTAACATCTCTCCATCCCATAGCTAGCATCTACCCATCCCATAGCTAACATCTCTCCATCCCATAGCTAACATTTACCCATCCCATAGCTAACATCTCTCCATCCCATAGCTAACATCTCTCCATCCCATAGCTAACATCTACCCATCCCATAGCTAACATCTCTCCATCCCATAGCTAACATATCTCCATCCCATAGCTAACATCTCTCCATCCCATAGCTAGCATCTCTCCATCCCATAGCTAACATTTACCCATCCCATAGCTAACATCTCTCCATCCCATAGCTAACATCTCTCCATCCCATAGCTAACATCTACCCATCCCATAGTTAACATCTCTCCATCCCATAGCTAACATCTCTCCATCCCATAGCTAATATCTCTCCATCCCATAGCTAACATCTCTCCATCCCATAGCTAACATTTACCCATCCCATAGCTAACATCTCTCCATCCCATAGCTAACATCTCTCCATTCCATAGCTAACACCTCTCCATCCCATAGCTAGCATCTACCCATCCCATAGCTAACATCTCTCCATCCCATAGCTAACATCTCTCCATCCCATAGTTAACATCTCTCCATCCCATAGCTAGCATCTACCCATCCCATAGCTAACATCTCTCCATCCCATAGCTAACATCTCTCCATCCCATAGCTAACATCTCTCCATCCCATAGTTAACATCTCTCCATTCCATAGCTAACATCTCTCCATCCCATAGCTAACATCTACCCATCCCATAGTTAACATCTCTCCATCCCATAGTTAACATCTCTCCATCCCATAGTTAACATCTCTCCATCCCATAGCTAACATCTCTCCATCCCATAGTTAACATCTCTACATCCCATAGCTAACATCTCTCCATCCCATAGTTAACATCTCTCCATTCCATAGTTAACATCTACCCATCCCATAGTTAACATCTCTCCATCCCATAGCTAACATCTCTCCATCCCATAGCTAACATCTCTCCATCCCATAGCTAACATCTCTCCATCCCATAGTTAACATCTACCCATCCCATAGCTAATATCTCTCCATCCCATAGCTAACATCTCTCCATCCCATAGTTAACATCTACCCATCCCATAGCTAACATCTCTCCATCCCATAGTTAACATCTCTCCTACCCATCCCATAGCTAACATCTCTCCATCCCATAGATAACATCTACCCATTCCATAGTTAACATCTCTCCATCCCATAGTTAACATCTCTCCATCCCATAGCTAACATCTACCCATCCCATAGCTAACATCTCTCCATCCCATAGCTAACATCTCTCCATCCCATAGCTAACATCTCTCCATCCCATAGCTAACATCTCTCCATCCCATAGTTAACATCTCTCCATCCCATAGCTAACATCTCCATCCCATAGCTAACATCTCTCCATCCCATAGCTAGCATCTACCCATCCCATAGCTAACATCTCTCCATCCCATAGCTAACATTTACCCATCCCATAGCTAACATCTCTCCATCCCATAGCTAACATCTCTCCATCCCATAGCTAACATCTACCCATCCCATAGCTAACATCTCTCCATCCCATAGCTAACATCTCTCCATCCCATAGCTAACATCTCTCCATCCCATAGCTAACATCTCTCCATCCCATAGCTAACATTCTACCCATCCCATAGCTAACATCTCTCCATCCCATAGCTAGCATCTCCATCCCATAGCTAACATCTACCCATCCCATAGTTAACATCTCTCCATCCCATAGCTAACATCTCTCCATCCCATAGCTAACATCTCTCCATCCCATAGTTAACATCTCTCCATCCCATAGTTAACATCTCTCCATCCCATAGCTAACATCTCTCCATCCCATAGCTAACATCTCTCCATCCCATAGTTAACATCTCTCCATCCCATAGCTAACATCTCTCCATCCCATAGCTAACATCTACCCATCCCATAGCGAACATCTCTCCATCCCATAGTTAACATCTCTCCATCCCATAGTTAACATCTCTCCATTCCATAGCTAACATCTCTCCATCCCATAGCTAACATCTACCCATCCCATAGCGAACATCTCTCCATCCCATAGTTAACATCTACCCATCCCATAGTTAACATCTCTCCATCCCATAGCTAACATCTCTCCATCCCATAGTTAACATCTCTCCATCCCATAGTTAACATCTCTCCATCCCATAGTTAACATCTCTCCATCCCATAGTTAAACATCATCTCCATCCCATAGCTAACATCTCTCCATCCCATAGCTAACATCTCTCCATCCCATAGTTAACATCTCTCCATCCCATAGCTAACATCTCTCCATCCCATAGTTAACATCTCTCCATCCCATAGCTAACATCTCTCCATCCCATAGTTAACATCTACCCATTCCTTCCTTTATCTCCTCTCATTTTAATCACTCTACAAGTTATGGCTTCATTTTGTCTGTGTGATGATTCAGGTTACCTCTCTCTGTCTCTGTCTTTACCTCTCTCTCTGTCTTTACCTCTCTCTGTCTTTACCTCTCTCTGTCTTTACCTCTCTCTGTCTCTTTCTTTACCTCTCTCTGTCTCTCTCTTTACCTCTCTCTGTCTTTACCTCTCTCTCTGTCTTAACCTCTCTCTCTGTCTCTTTCTTTACCTCTCTCTCTGTCTTTACCTCTCTCTCTGTCTCTCTCTTTACCTCTCTCTGTCTTTACCTCTCTCTCTGTCTTAACCTCTCTCTCTGTCTCTTTCTTTACCTCTCTCTCTGTCTTTACCTCTCTCTGTCTTTACCTCTCTCTGTCTTTACCTCTCTCTGTCTCTTTCTTTACCTCTCTCTGTCTCTCTCTTTACCTCTCTCTGTCTTTACCTCTCTCTCTGTCTTAACCTCTCTCTCTGTCTCTTTCTTTACCTCTCTCTCTGTCTTTACCTCTCTCTCTGTCTCTCTCTTTACCTCTCTCTGTCTTTACCTCTCTCTATCTCTCTTTACCTCTCTCTCTGTCTCTTTCTTTACCTCTCTCTCTGTCTTTACCTCTCTCTCTGTCTCTTTCTTTACCTCTCTCTCTGTCTTTACCTCTCTCTCTGTCTTTACCTCTCTCTCTCTCCACGTTTCTAAATCTATCTCCCTCTCCTCCCTCCATCTCCCCACTTTCTCTCTCTCTCTCCCTCCCTCTCTCCATCGCAGGCCGCATCCCCGACAGCCTAAGAAACTGTGTGAATAAGGAGTTCTTTGTGACCACAGGACCGTGGGCAGTAATGGACCAGCAAGGTGTCCACCCAGAGCTCAATGGCACTGCCTACAGGTAGGCTGAGGAAGCACAGCGACAAGTGTGACATCTACTGTGTGTGTTTTGCTTCAGGATTATCCCTTACACACACAAACACACACACACACATACACACACACACACACACACACACACACACACATTGCTCATTTCACCACCTGTTCCTGGAGAGAGACCCTCCTGTAGGTTTTAACTCCAACCCTGTTCCTGGAGAGAGACCCTCCTGTAGGTTTTAACTCCAACCCTGTTCCTGGAGAGAGAACCTCCTGTAGGTTTTAACTCCAACCCTGTTCCTGGAGAGATACCATTTTAACAGGACAACTCTAGTAACAGGACAGCTGTAGTAACATGGTCTAGTAACAGGGTCTAGTAACAGGGTAACAGGGTCTAGTAACATGGTCTAGTAACAGGGTAACAGGGTCTAGTAACAGGGTAACAGGGTCTAGTAACAGGGTCTAGTAACAGGGTAACAGGGTCTAGTAACATGGTCTAGTAACAGGGTAACAGGGTCTAGTAACAGGGTAACAGGGTCTAGTAACATGGTCTAGTAACAGGGTCTAGTAACAGGGTAACAGGGTCTAGTAACAGGGTCTAGTAGCAGGGTAACAGGGTCCAGTAACAGGGTCTAGTAACAGGGTAACAGGGTCTAGTAACAGGGTCTAGTAACAGGGTAACAGGGTCTAGTAACAGGGTAACAGGGTAACAGGGTAACAGGGTAACAGGGTAACAGGGTCTAGTAACAGGGTAACAGGGTAACAGGGTCTAGTAACAGGGTAACAGGGTAACAGGGTAACAGGGTCTAGTAACAGGGTAACAGGGTAACAGGGTAACAGGGTCTAGTAACAGGGTAACAGAGTAACAGGGTCTAGTAACTGGGTCTAGTAACAGGGTAACAGGGTCTAGTAACAGGGTAACAGGGTCTAGTAACAGGGTAACAGGGTAACAGGGTCTGGTAACAGGGTCTAGTAACAGGGTAACAGGGTAACAGGGTCTAGTAACAGGGTAACAGGGTAACATGGTCTAGTAACAGGGTCTAGTAACAGGGTCTAGTAACAGGGTAACAGGGTAACAGGGTCTAGTAACAGGGTAACAGGGTCTAGTAACAGGGTAACAGGGTAACATGGTAACAGGGTCTAGTAACAGGGTAACAGTGTCTAGTAACAGGGTAACAGGGTCTAGTAACAGGGTAACAGGGTCTAGTAACAGGGTAACAGGGTAACAGGGTCTAGTAACAGGGTAACAGGGTCTAGTAACAGGGTAACAGGGTCTAGTAACAGGGTAACAGGGTCTAGTAACAGGGTAACAGTGTAACAGGGTCTAGTAACAGGGTAACAGGGTCTAGTAACAGGGTAACAGGGTCTAGTAACAGGGTAACAGGGTAACGGGGTAACAGGGTCTAGTAACAGGGTAACAGTGTCTAGTAACAGGGTAACAGTGTCTAGTAACAGGGTAACAGGGTCTAGTAACAGGGTAACAGGGTACCAGGGTAACAGGGTCTAGTAACAGGGTAACAGTGTCTAGTAACAGGGTAACAGGGTCTAGTAACAGGGTCTAGTAACAGGGTAACAGGGTCTAGTAACAGGGTAACAGGGTAACAGGGTCTAGTAACAGGGTAACAGTGTCTAGTAACAGGGTAACAGGGTCTAGTAACAGGGTAACAGGGTCCAGTAACAGGGTAACAGGGTCTAGTAACAGGGTAACAGTGTCTGGTAACAGGGTAACAGGGTAACAGGGTCTAGTAACAGGGTAACAGGGTAACAGGGTCTAGTAACAGGGTAACAGGGTAACAGGGTCTAGTAACAGGGTAACAGGGTAACAGGGTAACAGGGTCTAGTAACAGGGTAACAGGGTAACAGGGTCTAGTAACAGGTTAACAGGGTCTAGTAACAGGGTAACAGTGTAACAGGGTCTAGTAACAGAGTAACAGGGTCTAGTAACAGGATAACAGTGTAACAGGGTCTAGTAACAGGGTAACAGGGTCTAGTAACAGGGTAACAGGGTAACAGGGTACCAGGGTAACAGGGTCTAGTAACAGGGTAACAGTGTCTAGTAACAGGGTAACAGGGTCTAGTAACAGGGTAACAGGGTCTAGTAACAGGGTAACAGGGTAACAGGGTCTAGTAACAGGGTAACAGGGTAACAGGGTCTAGTAACAGGGTCTAGTAACAGGGTCTAGTAACAGGGTAACAGGGTAACATGGTAACAGGGTCTAGTAACAGGGTAACAGTGTCTAGTAACAGGGTAACAGGGTCTAGTAACAGGGTAACAGGGTCTAGTAACAGGGTAACAGGGTCTAGTAACAGGGTAACAGGGTAACAGGGTCTAGTAACAGGGTAACAGGGTCTAGTAACAGGGTAACAGGGTAACAGGGTAACAGGGTCTAGTAACAGGGTAACAGGGTCTAGTAACAGGGTAACAGGGTCTAGTAACAGGGTAACAGGGTAACAGGGTCTAGTAACAGGGTAACAGTGTCTAGTAACAGGGTAACAGGGTCTAGTAACAGGGTAACAGGGTCTAGTAACAGCGTAACAGGGTAACAGGGTCTAGTAACAGGGTAACAGGGTCTAGTAACAGGGTAACAGGGTAACAGGGTCTAGTAACAGGGTCTAGTAACAGGGTAACAGGGTAACAGGGTAACAGGGTCTAGTAACAGGGTAACAGGGTCTAGTAACAGGGTAACAGGGTAACAGGGTCTAGTAACAGGGTAACAGGGTAACATGGTCTAGTAACAGGGTCTAGTAACAGGGTCTAGTAACAGGGTAACAGGGTCTAGTAACAGGGTAACAGGGTCTAGTAACAGGGTCTAGTAACAGGGTAACAGGGTAACAGGGTCTAGTAACAGGGTCTAGTAACAGGGTAACAGGGTCTAGTAACATGGTAACAGTGTCTAGTAACAGGGTAACAGGGTCTAGTAACAGGGTAACAGGGTCTAGTAACAGGGTAACAGGGTAACAGGGTCTAGTAACAGGGTAACAGGGTCTAGTAACAGGGTAACAGGGTCTAGTAACAGGGTAACAGGGTCTAGTAACAGGGTAACAGGGTCTAGTAACAGGGTAACAGTGTAACAGGGTCTAGTAACAGGGTAACAGGGTCTAGTAACAGGGTAACAGGGTAACAGGGTACCAGGGTAACAGGGTCTAGTAACAGGGTAACAGTGTCTAGTAACAGGGTAACAGGGTCTAGTAACAGGGTAACAGGGTCTAGTAACAGGGTAACAGGGTCTAGTAACAGGGTAACAGTGTCTAGTAACAGGGTAACAGGGTAACAGGGTAACAGGGTCTAGTAACAGGGTAACAGTGTCTAGTAACAGGGTAACAGGGTCTAGTAACAGGGTAACAGGGTACCAGGGTAACAGGGTCTAGTAACAGGGTAACAGTGTCTAGTAACAGGGTAACAGGGTCTAGTAACAGGGTAACAGGGTCTAGTAACAGGGTAACAGGGTCTAGTAACAGGGTAACAGTGTCTAGTAACAGGGTAACAGGGTAACAGGGTCTAGTAACAGGGTAACAGTGTCTAGTAACAGGGTAACAGGGTCTAGTAACAGGGTAACAGGGTCTAGTAACAGGGTAACAGGGTCTAGTAACAGGGTAACAGGGTCTAGTAACAGGGTAACAGGGTAACAGGGTCTAGTAACAGGGTAACAGGGTAACAGGGTCTAGTAACAGGGTAACAGGGTAACAGGGTCTAGTAACAGGGTCTAGTAACAGGGTAACAGGGTAACAGGGTCTAGTAACAGGGTCTAGTAACAGGGTAACATGGTCAGGGTCTAGTAACAGGGTAACAGGGTCTAGTAACAGGGTCTAACAGGTAACAGGGGTAACAGGGTAACAGGGTCTAGTAACAGGGTCTCTAGTAACAGGGTAACAGGGTAACAGGGTAACAGGGTCTAGTAGTAACAGTAACAGGGTAACAGTGTCTAGTAACAGGGTAACAGGGTCTAGTAACAGGGTAACAGGGTCTAGTAACAGGGTAACAGGGTCTAGTAACAGGGTAACAGTAACAGGGTCTAGTAACAGGGTAACAGGGTCTAGTAACAGGGTAACAGGGTCTAGTAACAGGGTAACAGGGTAACAGGGTCTAGTAACAGGGTCTAGTAACAGGGTAACAGGGTCTAGTAACAGGGTCTAGTAACAGGGTAACAGGGTCTAGTAACAGGGTCTAGTAACAGGGTCTAGTAACAGGGTAACAGGGTAACAGGGTCTAGTAACAGGGTAACAGGGTAACAGGGTCTAGTAACAGGGTCTAGTAACAGGGTAACAGGGTCTAGTAACAGGGTAACAGTGTCTAGTAACAGGGTAACAGGGTCTAGTAACAGGGTAACAGGGTCTAGTAACAGGGTAACAGGGTCTAGTAACAGGGTAACAGGGTAACAGGGTCTAGTAACAGGGTAACAGGGTCTAGTAACAGGTTAACAGGGTAACAGGGTCTAGTAACAGGGTAACAGGGTCTAGTAACAGGGTAACAGTGTAACAGGGTCTAGTAACAGGGTAACAGGGTCTAGTAACAGGGTAACAGGGTCTAGTAACAGGGTAACAGGGTAACAGGGTCTAGTAACAGGGTAACAGTGTCTAGTAACAGGGTAACAGGGTCTAGTAACAGGGTAACAGGGTCTAGTAACAGGGTAACAGGGTAACAGGGTCTAGTAACAGGGTAACAGTGTCTAGTAACAGGGTAACAGGGTCTAGTAACAGGGTAACAGGGTCTAGTAACAGGGTAACAGGGTCTAGTAACAGGGTAACAGGGTAACAGGGTCTAGTAACAGGGTAACAGGGTCTAGTAACAGGGTAACAGGGTCTAGTAACAGGGTCTAGTAACAGGGTAACAGGGTCTAGTAACAGGGTAACAGGGTAACAGGGTAACAGGGTCTAGTAACAGGGTCTAGTAACAGGGTAACAGGGTAACAGGGTCTAGTAACAGGGTAACAGGGTAACATGGTCTAGTAACAGGGTCTAGTAACAGGGTCTAGTAACAGGGTAACAGGGTAACAGTGTCTAGTAACAGGGTAACAGGGTCTAGTAACAGGGTAACATGGTAACAGGGTCTAGTAACAGGGTAACAGTGTCTAGTAACAGGGTAACAGGGTCTAGTAACAGGGTAACAGGGTCTAGTAACAGGGTAACAGGGTAACAGGGTCTAGTAACATGGTAACAGGGTCTAGTAACAGGGTAACAGGGTCTAGTAACAGGGTAACAGGGTCTAGTAACAGGGTAACAGTGTAACAGGGTCTAGTAACAGGGTAACAGGGTCTAGTAACAGGGTAACAGGGTCTAGTAACAGGGTAACCAGGGTAACAGGGTCTAGTAACAGGGTAACAGTGTCTAGTAACAGGGTAACAGGGTCTAGTAACAGGGTAAAGTGTCTAGTAACAGGGTAACAGGGTCTAGTAACAGGGTAACAGGGTACCAGGGTAACAGGGTCTAGTAACAGGGTAACAGTGTCTAGTAACAGGGTAACAGGGTCTAGTAACAGGGTAACAGGGTCTAGTAACAGGGTAACAGGGTCTAGTAACAGGGTCAGGGTCTAAATCTAGGGTAACAGGGTAACAGGGTCTAGTAACATGGTAACAGTGTCTAGTAACAGGGTAACAGGGTCTAGTAACAGGGTCTAGTAACAGGGTAACAGGGTCTAGTAACAGGGTAACAGTGTCAGTAACAGGGTAACAGGGTCTAGTAACAGGGTAACAGGGTAACAGGGTCTAGTAACAGGGTAACAGGGTAACAGGGTCTAGTAACAGGGTCAGGGTAACAGGGTCTAGTAACAGGTAACAGGGTCTAGTAACAGGTAACAGTGTAACAGGGTCTAGTAACAGGGTAACAGGGTCTAGTAACAGGATAACAGTGTAACAGGGTCTAGTAACAGGGTAACAGGGTCTAGTAACAGGTTAACAGGGTCTGGTAACAGGGTAACAGGGTAACAGGGTCTAGTAACAGGGTAACAGGGTAACAGGGTCTAGTAACAGGGTAACAGGGGTCTAGTAACAGGGTAACCAGGGTAACAGGGTCTAGTAACAGGGTAACAGGGGGTCTAGTAACAGGGTCTAGTAACAGGGTAACATGGTAACAGGGTCTAGTAACAGGGTAACAGGGTCTAGTGGGTAACAGGGTCTAGTAACAGGGTAACAGTGTCTAGTAACAGGGTAACAGGGTCTAGTAACAGGGTAACAGGGTCTAGTAACAGGGTAACAGGGTCTAGTAACAGGGTAACAGTGTCTAGTAACAGGGTAACAGGGTCTAGTAACAGGGTAACAGGGTAACAGGGTCTAGTAACAGGGTAACAGGGTCTAGTAACAGGGTCTAGTAACAGGGTAACAGGGTAACAGGGTCTAGTAACAGGGTAACAGGGTCTAGTAACAGGGTCTAGTAACAGGGTCTAGTAACAGGGTAACAGGGTAACAGGGTCACAGGGTCTAGTAACAGGGTAACAGGGTCTAGTAACAGGGTCTAGTAACAGGGTAACAGGGTAACATGGTCTAGTAACAGGGTCTAGTAACAGGGTCTAGTAACAGGGTAACAGGGTAACAGGGTCTAGTAACAGGGTAACAGGGTCTAGTAACAGGGTAACAGGGTCTAGTAACAGGGTAACAGGGTCTAGTAACAGGGTAACAGTGTCTAGTAACAGGGTAACAGGGTCTAGTAACAGGGTAACAGGGTCTAGTAACAGGGTAACAGGGTCTAGTAACAGGGTAACAGGGTAACAGGGTCTAGTAACAGGGTAACAGGGTCTAGTAACAGGTTAACAGGGTCTAGTAACAGGGTAACAGGGTCTAGTAACAGGGTAACAGTGTAACAGGGTCTAGTAACAGGGTAACAGGGTCTAGTAACAGGGTAACAGGGTCTAGTAACAGGGTAACAGGGTAACAGGGTCTAGTAACAGGGTAACAGTGTCTAGTAACAGGGTAACAGGGTCTAGTAACAGGGTAACAGGGTCTAGTAACAGGGTAACAGGGTAACAGGGTCTAGTAACAGGGTAACAGTGTCTAGTAACAGGGTAACAGGGTCTAGTAACAGGTAACAGGGTCTAGTAACAGGGTAACAGGGTCTAACAGTAACAGGGTAACAGGGTCTAGTAACAGGGTAACAGGGTCTAGTAACAGGGTAACAGGGTCTAGTAACAGGGTCTAGTAACAGGGTAACAGGGTCTAACAGGGTAACAGGGTAACAGGGTAACAGGGTCTAGTAACAGGGTCTAGTAACAGGGTAACAGGGTAACAGGGTCTAGTAACAGGGTAACAGGGTAACATGGTCTAGTAACAGGGTCTAGTAACAGGGTCTAGTAACAGGGTAACAGGGTAACAGTGTCTAGTAACAGGGTAACAGGGTCTAGTAACAGGGTAACAGGGTAACAGGGTCTAGTAACAGGTCTAGTAACAGGGTAACAGGGTCTAGTAACAGGGTAACAGGGTCTAGTAACAGGGTAACAGGGTCTAGTAACAGGGTAACAGGGTCCAGTAACAGGGTCTAGTAACAGGGTAACAGGGTCTAGTAACAGGGTAGTGTAACAGGGTCTAGTAACAGGTAACAGGGTCTAGTAACAGGGTAACAGGGTCTAGTAACAGGGTAACAGGGTAACAGGGTAACAGGTAACAGGGTAACAGTGTCTAGTAACAGGGTAACAGGGTCTAGTAACAGGGTAACAGGGTAACAGGGTCTAGTAACAGGGTAACAGGGTAACAGGGTAACAGGGTCTAGTAACAGGGTAACAGGGTCTAGTAACAGGGTAACAGGTCTAGTAACAGGGTAACAGGGTCTAGTAACAGGGTAACAGGGTAACAGGGTCTAGTAACAGGGTAACAGGTCTAGTAACAGGGTAACAGGGTCTAGTAACAGGGTAACAGGGTCTAGTAACAGGGTAACAGGGTCTAGTAACAGGGTAACAGTGTCTAGTAACAGGGTAACAGGGTCTAGTAACAGGGTCTAGTAACAGTAACAGGGTAAAGGGTCAGTAACAGGGTAACAGGGGTAACAGGTTAACAGGGTCTAGTAACAGGGTAACAGGTAACAGGGTCTAGTAACAGGGTAACAGGGTCTAGTAACAGGGTAACAGGGTAACAGGGTCTAGTAACAGGGTAACAGGGTCTAGTAACAGGGTAACAGGGTAGGGTAACAGGGTCAGGGTCTAGTAACAGGGTAACAGGTCTAGTAACAGGGTAACAGGGTCTAGTAACAGGTTAACAGGGTCTAGTAACAGGGTAACAGGGTAACAGGGTCTAGTAACAGGGTAACAGGGTAACAGGGTCTAGTAACAGGGTAACAGGGTCTAGTAACAGGGTAACAGGGTAACATGGTAACAGGGTCTAGTAACAGGGTAACAGTGTCTAGTAACAGGGTAACAGGGTCTAGTAACAGGGTAACAGGGTCTAGTAACAGGGTAACAGGGTCTAGTAACAGGGTAACAGGGTAACAGGGTCTAGTAACAGGGTAACAGGGTCTAGTAACAGGGTAACAGGGTCTAGTAACAGGGTAACAGGGTCTAGTAACAGGGTAACAGGGTCTAGTAACAGGGTAACAGGGTAACAGGGTAACAGGGTAACAGGGTCTAGTAACAGGGTAACAGGGTCTAGTAACAGGGTAACAGGGTCTAGTAACAGGGTAACAGGGTAACAGGGTCTAGTAACAGGGTAACAGGGTCTAGTAACAGGGTCTAGTAACAGGGTAACAGGGTAACAGGGTCTAGTAACAGGGTAACAGGGTCTAGTAACAGGGTAACAGGGTAACAGGGTCTAGTAACAGGGTAACAGGGTAACAGGGTCTAGTAACAGGGTAACAGGGTCTAGTAACAGGGTAACAGGGTCTAGTAACAGGGTAACAGGGTAACAGGGTCTAGTAACAGGGTAACAGGGTAACAGGGTCTAGTAACAGGGTCTAGTAACAGGGTAACAGGGTCTAGTAACAGTAACAGGTCTAGTAACAGGGTAACAGGGTCTAGTAACAGGGTAACAGGGTCTAGTAACAGGGTAACAGGGTAACAGGGTCTAGTAACAGGGTAACAGGGTCTAGGGTAACAGGGTAACAGGGTCTAGTAACAGGGTCTAGTAACAGGGTAACAGGGTCTAGTAACAGGGTAACAGTGTAACAGGGTCTAGTAACAGGGTCTAGTAACAGGGTAACAGGGTAACAGGGTAACAGGGTAACAGGGTCTAGTAACAGGGTAACAGTAACAGGGTAACAGGGTCTAGTAACAGGGTAACAGGGTCTAGTAACAGGGTAACAGGGTCTAGTAACAGTAACAGTGTCTAGTAACAGGGTAACAGGGTAACAGGGTAACAGGGTCTAGTAACAGGGTAACAGGTCTAGTAACAGGGTAACAGGGTCTAGTAACAGGGTAACTAGTAACAGGGTCTAGTAACAGGGTAACAGTGTCTAGTAACAGGGTAACAGGGTCTAGTAACAGGGTAACAGGGTCTAGTAACAGGGTAACAGGGTCTAGTAACAGGGTAACAGGGTCAGTAACAGGGTCTAGTAACAGGGTAACAGGGTCTAGTAACAGTAACAGGGTCTAGTAACAGGGTAACAGGGTCTAGTAACAGGGTAACAGGGTCTAGTAACAGGGTCTAGTAACAGGGTAACAGGGTAACAGGGTCTAGTAACAGGGTAACAGGGTAACAGGGTCTAGTAACAGGGTAACAGGGTCTAGTAACAGGGTAACAGGGTAACAGGGTCTAGTAACAGGGTCTAGTAACAGGGTAACAGGGTAACAGGGTCTAGTAACAGGGTAACAGGGTCTAGTAACAGGGTAACAGGGTAACAGGGTCTAGTAACAGGGTAACAGGGTAACAGGGTAACAGGGTCTAGTAACAGGGTAACAGGGTAACAGGGTAACAGGGTCTAGTAACAGGGTAACAGGGTAACAGAGTAACAGGGTCTAGTAACTGGGTCTAGTAACAGGGTAACAGGGTCTAGTAACAGGGTAACAGGGTCTAGTAACAGGGTAACAGGGTAACAGGGTCTAGTAACAGGGTAACAGAGTAACAGGGTCTAGTAACTGGGTCTAGTAACAGGGTAACAGGGTCTAGTAACAGGGTAACAGGGTCTAGTAACAGGGTAACAGGGTAACAGGGTCTAGTAACAGGGTCTAGTAACAGGGTAACAGGGTAACAGGGTAACAGGGTCTAGTAACAGGGTAACAGGGTAACAGGGTCTAGTAACAGGGTAACAGGGTCTAGTAACAGGGTAACAGGGTAACAGGGTAACAGGGTCTAGTAACAGGGTAACAGGGTCTAGTAACAGGGTAACAGGGTCTAGTAACAGGGTAACAGGGTCTAGTAACAGGGTAACAGGGTCTAGTAACAGGGTAACAGGGTCTAGTAACAGGGTAACAGGGTCTAGTAACAGGGTAACAGGGTCTAGTAACAGGGTAACAGGGTAACAGGGTCTAGTAACAGGGTAACAGGGTCTAGTAACAGGGTAACAGGGTCTAGTAACAGGGTAACAGGGTCTAGTAACAGGGTAACAGTGTCTGGTAACAGGGTAACAGGGTAACAGGGTCTAGTAACAGGGTAACAGGGTAACAGGGTCTAGTAACAGGGTAACAGGGTAACAGGGTCTAGTAACAGGGTAACAGGGTCTAGTAACAGGGTAACAGGGTCTAGTAACAGGGTAACAGGGTCTAGTAACAGGGTATCAGGGTCTAGTAACAGGGTAACAGGGTCTAGTAACAGGGTAACAGGGTCTAGTAACAGGGTAACAGGGTCTAGTAACAGGGTCTAGTAACAGGGTCTAGTAACAGGGTAACAGGGTAACAGGGTCTAGTAACAGGGTCTAGTAACAGGGTAACAGGGTAACAGGGTCTAGTAACAGGGTAACAGGGTCTAGTAACAGGGTAACAGGGTAACAGGGTCTAGTAACAGGGTAACAGGGTCTAGTAACAGGATAACAGGGTAACAGGGTAACAGGGTCTAGTAACAGGGTAACAGGGTAGCAGGGTAACAGGGTAACAGGGTCTAGTAACAGGGTCTAGTAACAGGGTCTAGTAACAGGGTCTAGTAACAGGGTCTAGTAACAGGGGGTCTAGTAACAGGGTAACAGGGTCTAGTAACAGGGTCTAGTAACATGGTAACAGGGTCTAGTAACAGGGTCTAGTAACAGGGTAACAGGGTCTAGTAACAGGGTAACAGGGTCTAGTAACAGGGTCTAGTAACATGGTAACAGGGTAACAGGGTCTAGTAACAGGGTAACAGGGTCTAGTAACAGGGTAACAGGGTAACAGGGTCTAGTAACAGGGTCTAGTAACAGGGTAACAGGGTAACAGGGTCTAGTAACAGGGTCTAGTAACAGGGTAACAGGGTAACAGGGTCTAGTAACAGGGTAACAGGGTAACAGGGTCTAGTAACAGGGTAACAGGGTAACAGGGTCTAGTAACAGGGTCTAGTAACAGGGTAACAGGGTAACAGGGTCTAGTAACAGGGTAACAGGGTAACAGGGTAACAGGGTCTAGTAACAGGGTAACAGGGTCTAGTAACAGGGTAACAGGGTAACAGTAGCACAGGGTAACAGGGTAACAGGGTAACAGGGTCTAACAGGGTAACAGGGTAACAGGGTCTAGTAACAGGGTAACAGGGTCTAGTAACAGGGTAACAGGGTCTAGTAACAGGGTAACAGGGTCTAGTAACAGGGTAACAGGGTCTAGGTAACAGGGTCTAGTAACAGGGTAACAGGGTCTAGTAACAGGGTAAAGGGTCTAGTAACAGGGTAACAGGGTCTAGTAACAGGGTAACAGGGTAACAGGGTCTAGTAACAGGGTAACAGGGTAACAGGGTCTAGTAACAGGGTAACAGGGTAACAGGGTCTAGTAACAGGGTAACAGGGTAACAGGGTCTAGTAACAGGGTAACAGGGTAACAGGGTCTAGTAACTAGTAACAGGGGTAACAGGGTCAGGTCTAGGGTAACAGGGTAACAGGGTCTAGTAACAGGGTAACAGGGTAACAGGGTCTAGTAACAGGGTAACAGGGTAACAGGGTCTAGTAACAGGGTAACAGGGTCTAGTAACAGGGTCTAGTAACAGGGTAACAGGGTCTAGTAACAGGGTAACAGGGTCTAGTAACAGGGTCTAGTAACAGGGTCTAGTAACATGGTAACAGGGTCTAGTAACAGGGTCTAGTAACAGGGTCTAGTAACAGGGTCTAGTAACATGGTAACAGGGTAAGTAACAGGGTCTAGTAACAGGGTCTAGTAACAGGGTAACAGGGTAACAGGGTCTAGTAACAGGGTCTAGTAACAGGGTAACAGGGTAACAGGGTCTAGTAACAGGGTCTAGTAACAGGGTAACAGGGTAACAGGGTCTAGTAACAGGGTAACAGGGTAACAGGGTCTAGTAACA
>NC_088405.1:1387310-1427310 GCF_034236695.1 Oncorhynchus nerka
AACAACAACAACAACAGGAAGAGCATTATGCACCTCCTCAAACTCAACCAGTAGTTAGGACAACAACAACAACAACAGGAAGAGCATTATGCTCCTCAACACCTCCTCAAACTCAACCAGTAGTTAGGACAACAACAACAACAACAACAGGAAGAGCATTATGCACCTCCTCAAACTCAACCAGTAGTTAGGACAACAACAACAACAGGAAACTCAAGCTCCACTCACAACCAACTCAAGTAAACAAACACACAAACAAAAAGCGTCCATCTGAAGTTTGGACCAATCAGACACAGAACACAACGATATTTAGCGTCCATCTGAAGTTTGGACCAATCAGACACAGAACACAACGATATTTAGCGTCCATCTGAAGTTTGGACCAATCAGACACAGAACACAACGATATTTAGCGTCCATCTGAAGTTTGGACCAATCAGACACAGAACACAACGATATTTAGCGTCCATCTGAAGTTTGGACCAATCAGACACAGAACACAACGATATTTAGCGTCCATCTGAAGTTTGGACCAATCAGACACAGAACACAACGATATTTAGCGTCCATCTGAAGTTTGGACCAATCAGACACAGAACACAACGATATTTAGCGTCCATCTGAAGTTTGGACCAATCAGACACAGAACACAACGATATTTAGCGTCCATCTGAAGTTTGGACCAATCAGACACAGAACACAACGATATTTAGCGTCCATCTGAAGTTTGGACCAATCAGACACAGAACACAACGATATTTAGCGTCCATCTGAAGTTTGGACCAATCAGACACAGAACACAACGATATTTAGCGTTTCCATCTGAAGTTTGGACCAATCAGACACAGAACACAACGATATTTAGCGTCCATCTGAAGTTTGGACCAATCAGACACAGAACACAACGATATTTAGCGTCCATCTGAAGTTTGGACCAATCAGACACAGAACAGAACGATATTTAGCGTCAGTCCTGGGAATAAACCACCGTTGGTCGGTACGGTCGGTACGGTCTCTTTAGGTTCACTACCAACTACTACAGTACTCTTTTTATTTTGATACGTGCCCATGTGGTCCGTTGTGAGTCCAGCGTTAGCCGTCTATCTCCGTCGTATGGTGGCAAGCAGAGAGGAGACTGACAGTCCCGTCCACACCTCAGAGCATCATGGGAAGACTTCCTGACCCATGGGAGAACATTAGAGAAACCTTTGACATCACCCCACCCTAATCCTTTGACCCCTTGACCCCCCCCCCCACCACCTCTCTGCCTTCTCCTGCCCTCCTTATGTAACGTGTATTGTCAGGTCTCCAACTCCCTAGAAAGGCCAGAACCTAGGAAGAAACCTCGAGAGGAACCAGGCTATGTGGGGTGGCCAGTCCTCTTCTGGCTGTGCCGGGTGGAGATTATAACAGAACATGGCCAAGATGTTCAAATGTTCATAAATGACCAGCATGGTCCAATAATAATAAGGCAGAACAATTGAAACTGGAGCAGCAGCACGGCCAGGTGGACTGGGGACAGCAAGGAGTCATCATGTCAGGTAGTCCTGAGGCATGGTCCTAGGGCTCAGGTCCTCCGAGAGAGAGAAAGAAAGAGAGAAAGAGAGAATTAGAGAACGCACACTTAAATTCACACAGGACACCGAATAGGACAGGAGAAGTACTCCAGATATAACAAACTGACCCTAGCCCGCCGACACATAAACTACTGCAGCATAAATACTGGAGGCTGAGACAGGAGGGGTCAGGAGACACTGTGGCCCCATCCGAGGACACCCCCGGACAGGGCCAAACAGGAAGGATAGATATAACCCCACCCACTTTGTCAAAGCAACAGCCCCCACACCACTAGAGGGATATCTTCAACCACCAACTTACCATCCTGAGTTAAGGCCGAGTATAGCCCACAAAGATCTCCGCCACGGCACAACCCAAGGGGGGGCAACCCACATAACTAATGTAATATATTATAGATGGAGCCCCTGTGAGGACAGAGGACAACTGTAGTATATTATGAGGACAGAGGACAACTGTAATATATTATAGATGGGGCCCCTGTGAGAACAGAGGACAACTGTAATATATTATAGATGGGGCCCCTGTGAGAACAGAGGACCACTGATGTAATATATTATAGATGGGGCCCCTGTGAGAACAGAGGACAACTGTAATATATTATAGATGGGGCCCCTGTGAGAACAGAGGACAACTGTAATATATTATAGATGGGGCCCCTGTGAGACAGAGGACAACTGTAATATATTATAGATGGGGCCCCTGTGAGAACAGAGGACCACTGATGTAATATATTATAGATGGGGCCCCTGTGAGAACAGAGGACAACTGATGTACTATATTATAGATGGGGCCCCTGTGGAGGACAACTGATGTACTATATTATAGATGGGGCCCCTGTGGAGGACAACTGATGTACTATATTATAGATGGGGCCCCTGTGGAGGACAACTGATGTACTATATTATAGATGGGGCCCCTGTGAGAACAGAGGACAAACATAGCTGGTCCAACCGGCCTCACAACCGCAGTCCACGTGTAACAGCAGCCCAGGACACCACTGTCAAGATAGACAATGTTTATTATTCACTAAAGAGGATGTTTGGGATTTTAACTGTTTTTGCAAGAGGACACAGTGTCTGTTTTTCTCTCTGTTTGGCAAAATAACATTTTTTTATGGGTCTCCTTGCAAATGGACAAGCAAGTCTGACTAACTCTCTCTCTCTATTGACGGCGAAAGGAAACCGCTTGTGACTCTCCCAGCGAGTCGATTTAGTTGTGTCGAGCCCCACTACACATCTCTGATTGGTTGATCTCTTGTGATCAGGAAAAGGGTTCAAGCTCAACTTTCATTTCCTTTTATGACTCCTTTTATGACTCCTTTTATGACTCAGGAAAACAACCTTTTTTTTTGCAGATATCATTTCCCCTCCCAAAAATTGCTTCCAATAATGTGGGTAGTTCTGGATATTCTCCCTCTTTACTCCAATGTGGTATTTTTATATAATGAGGCACATCCCCCCCCATTTTTTGGTGTTTTGTTTAGATTTGTCCTGTTAGATTTGTATCGCCTAGTTCAATGTTCCTATAACCCATTAGTCCCCATGTGATCCCTCCATCCTTCTCCTCTCTTCTTCGTGCTATTGAAGGACGTTGCTATTTACTCTACTATAAAACGGGTAGTTTGGATCCTGGATGCTGATTGGTTGATAGCCGTTAGTTATTCACGATAATACATAAATGCCTGTTAAAAAGTTCCATTGGAATGAACTCTGTACTCGGTCAGAGTACTAGGAAACGGTGTCCCAGCAATAGCAAAAGAAGAGACAGTCAGCCAGTAGTAGGTTTTATTTTAGTGTGAATATTTGTTACTTGTGCAAGGTGATCATTTATCATTCAGTGCAAATAAATAAAATAAAAATGATTGAGATTTAGCTGTGTGTGTGTGAGATCGTTTAAAAGCATATGACTCCGTCATCTAACATCTTCCTGGGGTGGCAGGGTAGCCTAGTGGTTAGAGCGTTGGGCCAGTAACCGAAAGGTTGCTGGATTGTATACCCGAGCTGACAAGGTAAAAATCCGTCGTTCTGCCGCTGAACAAGGAAGTTAACCCCACAGTTCCCCAGTAGGCCGTCATTGTAAATAAGAATAATTTGTTATTAACTGATTTAAATAAAGGTTACACACCACACTGACCCAAAAGTTATTTTGTTGGCATTTACGTATGTCCCCATTACCAGTAAAACATAATGAAAACCTATTTCTTTCACTTACTTGCTGTGCTGTTTCATTGTTCAGTCGTTTCATTCTCAACCAGGATTTTTATGGAACGCCGTCTGGGTCTTTGCGTGTCAAAAAAAGATACACGTCAAATAACACTATTGGACGTGTCAAATAATCTTGTTGAACCTGAATATGACTGCACATCACATAATAATTTATGTGTTTAATTTAAATAAACAATAAGTACACAGACCTCTCTACATACATCTGCTGTATTCATATACACTGAACAAAAATATTAAACATAAATTGTAAAGTGTTGGTCAATTGTTTCACGAGTTGAAATAAAAAGTGCACACACACACCATACACACACACCATGCACACACACCATACACACACACCCCCAAAAAAATGAAATACACACAAAAAGCTTATTTCTTGTTTACATCCCTGATAGTGAGCATTTCTCCTTTGCCAAGATTATCAATCCACCTGAGGCATATCAAGAAGCTGATTTAAACAGCATGATCATTACACAGGTGCACCTTGTGCTGGGGACCACGTGTAACATCTGGCTTCTTCACCTGTGGGATCATCTGAGACCAGCTACCTGGTCAGCTGATGAAACTGTGTGTTTTGCACAAACTGTCAGAAACCATCTCAGGGCATAAAAATACCCCCCCCCCGTCTCAGGGAAGCTCATCTGCGTGTTTGTCCTCCTCACCGGGGTCTTGAACAGACTGCAAATGCTCACCTCCGATGGCTACCGGCATGCTGGAGAAGTGTGGTCTTCACGAATGAATCCCGTTTTCAACTGTACCGGGCAGATGGCAGAGTGTATATTTAGGAAACGTATTCCTTGCCACCCATTCTAAAATGAACTGCAGCTCTTTATTAAGCGTGGCAGTAATTTCAGTCGCTGTAGTAGCTGACATAGTGTTGAGTCACCAACATACATATACACACTGGCTTTACTCAAAGCCAGTGGCATGTCGTTAGTAAAGATTTTTAAAAGTAAAGGGGCCTAGACAGCTGCCCTGGGGAATTCCTGATTCTACCTGGATTATGTTGGAGAGACTTCCATTAAAGAACACTATCTGTGTTCTGTTAGACAGGTAACTTCTTTATTCACAATATAGCAGGGGGTGAAAAGCCATAACGCATTTTTCCAGCAAGAGACTGGTCGATAATGTCAAAAGCCGCCCTGGAGTCTAAAAAAAACATTCCCCACATTATTTTTTTATCATCAATTTCTCTCAGCCAATCATCAGTCATTAGTGTAAGTGTTGTGCTTGTTGAATGTCCTTCCCTAAAAGCTGAAAGTATGTTGTCAATTTGTTTACTGTAAAATAGTAATGTATCTGGTCAAACACCATTTTTTCCAGAGGTTTACTAAGGGTTGGTAACAGGCTGATTGGTCGGCTATTTGAGCCAGTAAAGGGGGCTTTACCATTCTTAGGTAGCGGAATTACTTTTGCTTCCCTCCAGGTCTGAGGGCACAAACTTTCTAGTAGGGTTAGATTGAAGATATCGCAAAAAGGAGTGGCAATATCGTCCACTATTATCCTCAGTATTTTTTCCATACAAATTGTTAAGACCCCGGTGGCTTGTCATTGTTGATAGACAATGGTTTTCACCTCTTCCACATTCACATAACAGAATTCTAAATTACAACGCTTGTCTTTCATAATTTGGTCAGATATACTTGGACGTGTAGGGTCAGCGGTTGTTGCTGACATGTCATGCCTAAGTTTGCTAATCTTGCCAATGAAAAAAATCATTAAAGTAGTTGGCAATATCAGTTGGTTTTGTGATGAATGAGCCATCTGATTCAATGAATGACGGAGCTGAGTTTGCCCTTTTACCCAAAATGTAATTTAAGGTGCTCCAAATCTTTTTACTATTATTCTTTATATAATTTATCTTTTGTTTCATAGTGTAATTTCTTCGTTTTATTCAGTTTAATCACATGAATTCAACATTTGCAATCGGTTGTGCCGCCAGACTTATTTGCCATTCCCTTTACCTCGTCCCTCTCAACCATTTTTAAATTCCTCATCAATCCACAGTTGTGACAGTTATTTTCTTAATGGGTGCTCGATTATTAGTAACTGAAATAAGCCATTTCAATCAATGTGTCAAGTACAGTGTCAATTTGCTCCTCATTACGCACCAACAAATTTTCTTTACATCAACAACATAGGAATCACCACAAAATGTATTGTATGACCTCGTATACACTATATTAGGCCCCGCCTTTGGAACTTTGGTTTTCCTACATATGGCTTATACACTATATTAGGCCCCGCCTTTGGAACTTTGGTTTTCCTACATATGGCTTATACACTATATTAGGCCCCGCCTTTGGAACTTTGGTTTTCCTACATATGGCTTATACACTATATTAGGCCCCGCCTTTGGAACTTTGGTTTTCCTACATATGGCTTATACACTATATTAGGCCCCGCCTTTGGAACTTTGGTTTTTATATGGCTTATACACTATATTAGGCCCCGCCTTTGGAACTTTGGTTTTTCCTTATACACTATATTAGGCCCCGCCTTTGGTTTTCCTACTTATACACTATATTAGGCCCCGCCTTTGGAAACATATGGCTTATACACTATATTAGGCCCCGCCTTTGGAACTTTGGTTTTCCTACATATGGCTTATACACTATATTAGGCCCCGCCTTTGGAACTGTGGTTTTCCTACATATATGCCACCATATTGTGATCACTACATCCGATGGATCTGGATACTGCTTTCAAGCACATTTGAGTTTGAGTAAAAACATTTACAGGGACATTAAATAAACTTTTCAATAAACTTTTCAATAAAAGTGACGGTTTTAGCCAGCTGGCTCATTTTCAACCGCAGTCACTGGGCCGCTTATTAAAAAACAGTCAAAATGCAAACAAACAATGAGAAGAGAGCACATGCAGAGCAACACAGGACAAGCAACATGTAGCATGCTGTTGTATTGGTTAATGTGACGACTGTTGCTCATTGAATGATTAAAGGTTTCTAAATTGCGTGATTAACTGAATCAAGCGATTATTAACTCATTAACCTGGGGCACCATGGGAAAATGAGCTTTATTGAGTTTCTATTTCCCAAATTAACTCAAAGAATATCAGAATATCGATTTTAAAAACAGCCGCTAATTAACCAGTTTCCTCTACAGTCTCGTTCTGAACGTCGCATAATCTGGGAATCTGCACAAACCCGGGTCTCACCAATGAGTTCGGACCCGGGTCTCACCAATGAGTTCGGACCCGGGTCTCACCAATGAGTTCGGACCCGGGTCTCACCAATGAGTTCGGACCCGGGTCTCACCAATGAGTTCGAACCCGGGTCTCACCAATGAGTTCGGACCCGGGTCCCACCAATGAGTTCGAACCCGGGTCTCACCAATGAGTTCGGACCCGGGTCTCACCAATGAGTTCGGACCCGGGTCCCACCAATGAGTTCGGACCCGGGTCCCACCAATGAGTTCGTACCACACCAACCTTAGTTGAATATTTATTTGCTAAAATTATGATAAAAGATATACATACACAAAAACACATTATAGTCTATTGATTAGAACTTAGTATAACGGACCAACACACTATGGCTCATGTCACCCAAAATGGGGATTTAAAAGAGAGAGTACACGAGAAATATACATTTGGGTGAATTTGTCAGCTATGCTTATTCTAATCCTAGCCTTGCCCCAAACTGGGTCAGAATATAATGATGTAATTACGTGGGGAAGGTCTCTGTGGCCTCGTGGACCGTTCAAGCTGCTCGATGACGCACTTCTCCGGAGCACCTCTCTGATCGTCCTCACGATGTCAGTGTCCTTTTGGCTTAGTGCTCTGGAAGGGCTCTTCTGAGGACAGACAGCTACAGAGCTCACAGCGTAGGAACGAAACAGTGTAGTAACCACGATTCGATGGGAGATGGAGGCTAGGTGGCTCGACTTGAATTCACCCGCTTAGACACAGCTACTCATCCGTAGCTTGGGTAGAAAAATATTTCTTTGTCTTTAAACTTGAGTTGCGTTTTGGGTTCGTTGACTTTTTTAGACCTCGGCTGCAGCTTGGGTCACGTAGTCTTATCTGTAAATTCTTCACTCACAGTTTTTATTCCCTCGGGTCAGAAGTGGGCGTAACCGCCTTTAGGGCAATTCTCTGGGTGTACCAAGTTAAGAGGCAAGCTCTAGATTTTACTCAAATCCAATTTTAGACCACTAACTTCACATTTCATCTTTATCAAAACATTCTCTTTGATTTGGACATTTTCCATACAACGTACAATGTATAAACATCAAACATATACTAGGTAAACTGTTGACGTTACAATGTTTTCGTAATAACGTCATCTATTAACCTTTAATAACAAAACAAAAATTACATACATTTTCATATTCCATCTATCGTCATGACCACCAAATGACATACATTTTCATATTCCATCTATCGTCATGACGAGCATTGTGGCTGATGGAAACCATTGTTCCAAAGTCCCTTTATTTCATGTTTAATGTTCTGAGGCCGGTTCTCCATAGTAACAGGACAAAAGGACGTGAGGGGTCATAAACCCCCCACATCTTCAAATCCATAGATCTCTCCTCCTCTGTTGGGGTTGAGAGATAATCTGTATGGTTGTGGTCTCCTGTAACCTGACCTGATCAGGACAGTCATGACAATGCAGACAGAACAACATAGGACAAGCAACACGTAGCACGCAGACAGAGCAACATAGGACAAGCAACACGTAGCACGCAGACAGAGAAACATAGGACAAGCAACACGTAGCATACAGACAGAGAAACATAGGACAAGCAACACGTAGCATGCAGACAGAGCAACATTGGACAAGCAACACGTAGCATACAGACAGAGCAACACGTAGCATACAGACAGAGCAACATAGAACAAGCAACACGTAGCATGCAGACAGAGCAACATTGGACAGCAACACGTAGCATGCAGACAGAGCAACATTGGACAAGCAACACGTAGCACGCAGACAGAGCAACATAGGACAAGCAACACGTAGCACGCAGACAGAGCAACATAGAACAAGCAACACGTAGCACGCAGACAGAGCAACATTGGACAGCAACACGTAGCATGCAGACAGAGCAACATTGGACAAGCAACACGTAGCATGCAGACAGAGAAACATTGGACAAGCAACACGTAGCACGCAGACAGAGAAACATAGGACAAGCAACACGTAGCACGCAGACAGAGCAACATAGGACAAGCAACACGTAGCATGCAGACAGAGCAACATAGGACAAGCAACACGTAGCATACCAACAGAGCAACATTGGACAAGCAACACGTAGCACGCAGACAGAGCAACATAGAACAAGCAACACGTAGCACGCAGACAGAGCAACATTGGACAGCAACACGTAGCATGCAGACAGAGCAACATTGGACAAGCAACACGTAGCATGCAGACAGAGAAACATAGGACAAGCAACACGTAGCATGCAGACAGAGCAACATTGGACAAGCAACACGTAGCATGCAGACAGAGAAACATTTGACAAGCAACACGTAGCATGCAGACAGAGAAACATTGGACAAGCAACACGTAGCATACAGACAGAGAAACATAGGACAAGCAACACGTAGCACGCAGACAGAGAAACATAGGACAAGCAACACGTAGCATGCAGACAGAGAAACATTGGACAAGCAACACGTAGCATACAGACAGAGCAACATAGGACAAGCAACACGTAGCATGCAGACAGAGCAACATAGGACAAGCAACACGTAGCATACCAACAGAGCAACATTGGACAAGCAACACGTAGCACGCAGACAGAGCAACATAGAACAAGCAACACGTAGCACGCAGACAGAGCAACATTGGACAAGCAACACGTAGCATGCAGACAGAGCAACATTGGACAAGCAACACGTAGCATGCAGACAGAGCAACATTGGACAAGCAACACGTAGCACGCAGACAGAGCAACATAGAACAAGCAACACGTAGCACGCAGACAGAGCAACATAGGACAAGCAACACGTAGCATGCAGACAGAGCAACATAGGACAAGCAACACGTAGCATACCAACAGAGCAACATTGGACAAGCAACACGTAGCACGCAGACAGAGAAACATAGAACAAGCAACACGTAGCACGCAGACAGAGAAACATTGGACAGCAACACGTAGCATGCAGACAGAGAAACATTGGACAAGCAACACGTAGCATGCAGACAGAGCAACATAGGACAAGCAACACGTAGCATGCAGACAGAGCAACATTGGACAAGCAACACGTAGCATGCAGACAGAGAAACATTGGACAAGCAACACGTAGCATGCAGACAGAGAAACATTTGACAAGCAACACGTAGCACGCAGACAGAGCAACATAGGACAAGCAACACGTAGCATGCAGACAGAGAAACATTTGACAAGCAACACGTAGCATACAGACAGAGCAACACGTAGCATACAGACAGAGCAACATAGAACAAGCAACACGTAGCACGCAGACAGAGAAACATTGGACAGCAGCACGTAGCATGCAGACAGAGCAACATTGGACAAGCAACACGTAGCACGCAGACAGAGCAACATTGGACAAGCAACACGTAGCATGCAGACAGAGCAACATTGGACAAGCAACACGTAGCACGCAGACAGAGCAACATAGGACAAGCAACACGTAGCACGCAGACAGAGCAACATAGAACAAGCAACACGTAGCACGCAGACAGAGCAACATTGGACAGCAACACGTAGCATGCAGACAGAGCAACATTGGACAAGCAACACGTAGCATGCAGACAGAGCAACATTGGACAAGCAACACGTAGCACGCAGACAGAGCAACATAGAACAAGCAACACATAGCACGCAGACAGAGCAACATAGGACAAGCAACACGTAGCATGCAGACAGAGAAACATTGGACAAGCAACACGTAGCACGCAGACAGAGCAACATAGGACAAGCAACACGTAGCATACCAACAGAGCAACATTGGACAAGCAACACGTAGCATACAGAGCAACATTGGACAAGCAACACGTAGCACGCAGACAGAGCAACACGTAGCATGCAGACAGAGAAACACGTAGCATGCAGACAGAGCAACATAGGACAAGCAACACGTAGCATGCAGACAGAGCAACATTGGACAAGCAACACGTAGCATACAGACTGAGCAACACGTAGCATGCAGACAGAGCAACATGTAGCATACAGACAGAGCAACACGTAGCATACAGACAGAGCAACATTGGACAGCAACACGTAGCACGCAGACAGAGATATAGCACAAATAGCAACAACAACAAAACAACATCAAAGAAACTACTGACAACATGGAAAGTGGCAACACACAGCTAGGGATTATGTTCACAAGGTCAAACGTTTTGAGTAGCCTTCCACAAGCTTCCCACAATAAGTTGGGTGCATTTTGGCCCCTTCCTCCTGACAGAGCTGGTGTAACAAAGTTAGGTTTGTAGGCCTCCTTGCCTGCACACACTTTTTCAGTTCTGCCCACACATTTTCTATAGGATTGAGGTCAGGGCTTTGTGATGGCCACTCCAATACAGTGACTTTGTTGTCCTTAAGCCATTTTGCCACAACTTTGGAAGTATGCTTAGGGTCATTGTCCATTTGGAAGACCCATTTGCAACCAAGCTTTAACTTCCTGACTGATGTCTTGAGATGTTGCTTCAATATATCCACATAATTTCCCCTTCCTCATGAAGCCATCTATTTTGTGAAGTGCACCAGTCCCTACTGCAGCCAAGCATCCCCACAACATGATGCTGTTCTTCGGCTTGCAAGCCTCCCCCTTTTTCCTCCAAACATAACGATGGTCATTATGGCCAAACAGTTCTATTTTTGTTTCATCAGACCAGAGGACAAAAAGTACGATCTTTGTCCCCATGTGCAGTACGATCTTTGTCCCCATGTGCAGTACGATCTTTGTCCCCATGTGTCCCCATGCGCAAACCGTAGTCTGGCTTTTTAATGGCGGCTTTGGAGCAGTGGCTTCTTCCTTGCTGAGCGGCCTTTGAGTTTATGTCGATATAGGACTTGTTTTACTGTGGATATAGATACTTCTGTACCTGTTTCCTCCAGCATCTTCACAAGGTCCTTTGCTGTTGTTCTGTGATTGATTTGCACTTTTCGCACCAAAGTACGTTCATCTCTAGGAGACAGAACGCATCTTCTTCCTGAGCGGTATGTCGGCTGCGTGGTCCCATGGTGTTTATACTTGCATACTATTGTTTGTACAGATGAACGTGGTACCTTCAAGCGTTTGGATATTGCTCCCAAGGATGAAACAGACTTTCTGAGGTCTACAATTTTTTTTCTGGGGTCTTGGCTGATTTCTTTGATTTTCCCATGATGTCAAGCAAAGAAGTCCACGATCACCTCCTTTTTTTTGTTGATGCGTTATACTTATCTTATAAAAAACAATCAATCTTCACATAATCCCCAGTTAACTACACATGGTTGATGATATTACGAGGTTAACTAGCTTGACCTGCGTTGCATAAAATCAATGCGGTGCCTGTTAATTTATCCTCGAATCACAGCCTACTTCAACTTCGCCAAACGGGTGATAATTTAACAAAAACGCATTCGCGAAAAAAGTACAATCGTTGCACGAATATACCTAACCATAAACATCAACGCCTTTCTTAAAATCAACACACAGAAGTATATTTTTTTAAACCTGCATATTTAGTGAAAAGAAATTCATGTTAGCAGGCAATTTTAACTCGGGGAAATTGTGTCACTTCTCTTGCGTTCAGTGCAAGTAGAGTCAGGGTATATGTAACAGTTTGGGTCGCCTGGCTCGTTGAACTGAGTAAAGACCATTTATTCCTAACAAAGGCCGTAATTAATTTGCCAGAATTTGACATAATTATGACATAACATTGAAGGTTGTAACAGCAATATTTACACTTAGGGTTGCCATTGTGCATGGTAACAGCAATATTTACACTTAGGGTTGCCATTGTGCATGGTAACAGCAATATTTACACTTAGGGTTGCCATTGTGCATGGTAACAGCAATATTTACACTTAGGGTTGCCATTGTGCATGGTAACAGCAATATTTACACTTAGGGTTGCCATTGTGCATGGTAACAGCAATATTTACACTTAGGTTTGCCACCCATTCGATAACAAACAGAACGGTTCCGTATTTCACTGAAAGAATAAACGTTTTGTTTTCAAAATTATAGTTTCCGGATTTGACCATATTAATGACCAAAGGCTGGTATTTCTGTGTTTATTATATTATAATTAAGTCTATGATTTGATATTTAATAGAACAGTCTGATTGAGAGGTGGTAGGAAGCAGCAGGCTCATAAGCATTCATTCAAACAGCACTTTACTGCATTTGCCAGCAGCTGTTTAAGCCTATCAACTCCTAAGATTAGGCTGGCAATACTAAAGTGCCTATAATAAATAACATCCAATAGTTTAAGGTCTATGAAATACAAATGGTATAGAGAGAAATAGTCCTATAATAACTACAACCTGAAACTTCTTAACTGGGAATATTGAAGACTCATGTTAAAAGGAACCACCAGCTTTCATATGTTCTGAGCAAGGAACTGGAGGGTACTATGGCGTTGAATGCTGAGCTGTGGTCAATGAACAGCCTTCTTACATAGGTATTCCTCTTGTCCAGATGGGATAGGGCAGCGTGATGGCGTTTACATCGTCTGTGGACCTATTGGGGTGGTATGCAAACTGAAGTGGTTCTAGGGTGGCAGTGATATGATCCTTGACTAGTCACTCAGAGCACTTCATGATGACAGAAGTGAGAGCTACGGGGCGATAACTGAACTAAATGACTGACTATCTTTGCCTTACAGGAACAATGGTGGCCATCTCGAAGCATGTGGAGACATGCCCATAAACCACACCAGCCAGCTGTTCTGCTCATGCTCTGAGGACGCGGCTAGGGGTGCCGTCTGGGCCAGCAGCCTTGCGAGGGTTAACACGTCTAAATGTCTTACTCTCGTCGGCCACGGAGAAGGATAGGGGGGCCCGCAGTCCTTGGTAGGGGACCGGGTCGGTGGCACTGAATAATCCTCAAAGCGGGCAAAAAAGGTGTTTCGTTTGTCTGGAAGCAAGATGTCGATTTCCGTAACGTGGCTGGTTTTCTTTTTCTAGTCCGTATTTGCCTGTAGGCCCGGCCACATACGTCTCGTGTCTGGGCTGTTGAATTGCGACTCCATTTTGTCCCTATACCGACATTTCACTTGTTTGATTGCCTTGCGGAGGGAATAAATACACTGTTTATATTCGGCCATATTCCCCGACCTCTTTCCATGATTGAATGAGGTGGTTTGACCTTTCAAATGCCACCGTTTCTGGTTGGGGTAGGTTTTAATAGTCACAGTGGGGTACAGCATCTCCAATGCACTCGCTAATAAACTCACTCACCGAGTCAGAGTATAAATCGATGTTATTGTCTGAGGCTTCCAGAGGAGGATCAATCCCCCCACACCGTACCAGAGGAGGTTCAATCCCCCACACCGTACCAGAGGAGGATCAATCCCCCCCACACCGTACCAGAGGAGGTTCAATCCCCCCACACCGTACCAGAGGAGGTTGAATCCCCCCACACCATACCAGAGGAGGTTCAATCCCCCCACACCGTACCAGAGGAGGTTGAATCCCCCCACACCATACCAGAGGAGGTTGAATCCCCCCACACCGTACCAGAGGAGGTTGAATCCCCCACACCATACCAGAGGAGGTTCAATACCCCCACACCGTACCAGAGGAGGTTCAATCTCCCCACACTATACCAGAGGAGGTTCAATCCCCCTCACCGTACCAGAGGAGGGTCAAACCCCCTCACCGTACCAGAGGATCAATCCCCCACACCGTACCAGAGGAGGTTCAATCCCCCACACCGTACCAGAGGATCAATCCCCCACACTATACCAGAGGAGGTTCAATCCCCCCACACTATACCAGAGGAGGTTCAATCCCCCACACCGTACCAGAGGAGGTTCAATTCCCCACACTATACCAGAGGAGGTTCAATACCCCCAACACTATACCAGAGCAGGTTCAATCCCCCCACACCGTAAAAGAGGAGGTTCAATCCCCCCACACTGTACCAGAGGAGGTTCAAACCCCCACACTGTACCAGAGGAGGTTCAATCCCCCACACCGTACCCGAGGAGGTTCAATCCCCCCACACCGTAAAAGAGGAGGTTCAATCCCCCACACTGTACCAGAGGAGGTTCAATCCCCCACACCATACCAGAGGGGTTGAATCCCCCACACCATACCAGAGGAGGTTCAATCCCCCCACACTGTACCAGAGGAGGTTCAATCCCCCACACCGTACCAGAGGTTGTTCAATCCCCCACACCGTACCAGAGGAGGTTCAATCCCCCACACTATACCAGAGGAGGTTCAATCCCCCACACTATACCAGAGGAGGTTCAATCCCCCCACACCGTACCAGAGGAGGTTCAATCCCCCCACACCGTACCAGAGGAGGTTCAATCCCCCCATTTGGTTTTAATGCAGAGAGGTTAGAAAAAGTATCTAGATCCTCTATGAGGCTGTGGAGGGATTCTAATTGCGGATTTAAAAGAAAACATGAATCATCAGTGTACAACGACACCTTTGTTTTTAATCCCTGGATTTCTAATGCCTTAATATTATTGTAGGATCTGATTTTAACAGCTAACATTTCGATGGCAATAATAAATAGATATGGTGATAGTGGACAACCTTGTTTTACTCCTCTTGACAGTTTAAAACTTTGAGATGTAGCCATTATTTGTTATTTTACACCTACTATACATAACTTTAAACCATTTTATAAGAGATTCTTTTCCAGGCATTTATATATAAACTCGTCGTACTTTATCAAAAGCCTTTTCAAAGTCAACTCTGAAAACCAGACCTGGTTTCCCCGATATTTCATAGTATTCTATTGTTTCCAGTACTTGTCTTATATCATCTCCAATGTATCGTCCATGTAAAAAAAACCTGTCTGATTAGGATGAATAATATCTGACAAAACCTTTTTAATTCTATGCGCCAATCATTTTAGCTAGAATGTTTGCATCACAACACTGAAGTGTAAGAGTCCTCCAATTTTTTGAAACGGACTAGAGTTTACAATTGGCTCATTCATCTCCTTCCTTTCCCCTGTAACTATTTCCCAGGTTGTTGCTGTAAATGAGAACGTGTTCTCAGTCAACTTACCTGGTAAAATAACGGATAAATAAATCAAATGGATCTTTATATTTATATTTTTATACACCACTTGGATCCCGTTTCTGTAGTAATGAAATCAGACCTTCTTGTCGAGTGTCTGATAATCTACCATTTATATAGGAGTGGTTAAAACACGCTAATAATGGACCTCTTCAGTATATCAAAACACGTTTTGTATACCTCCACTGGTTTGTCATCCAGCCATGGAGTTTGGTTTACCTCCTCTGGTATGTCATCCAGCCCTAGAGTTTGGTTTACCTCCACTGTGTCATCCAGCCCTAGAGTTTGGTTTACCTCCTCTGGTATGTCATCCAGCCCTGGAGTTTGGTTTACCTCCTCTGGTATGTCATCCAGCCCTAGAGTTTGGTTTACCTCCACTGTGTCATCCAGCCCTGGAGTTTGGTTTACCTCCACTGGTATGTCATCCAGCCCTGGAGTTTGGTTTACCTCCTCTGGTATGTCATCCAGCCCTGGAGTTTGGTTTACCTCCTCTGGTATGTCATCCAGCCCTGGAGTTTGGTTTACCTCCACTGTGTCATCCAGCCCTGGAGTTTGGTTTACCTCCTCTGGTATGTCATCCAGCCCTGGAGTTTGGTTTACCTCCACTGTGTCATCCAGCCCTGGAGTTTGGTTTTCCTCCACTGGTATGTCATCCAGCCATGGAGTTTGGTTTACCTCCTCTGGTATGTCATCCAGCCCTGGAGTTTGGTTTACCTCCACTGGTATGTCATCCAGCCCTGGAGTTTGGTTTACCTCCACTGGTATGTCATCCAGCCCTGGAGTTTGGTTTACCTCCTCTGGTATGTCATCCAGCCCTGGAGTTTGGTTTACCTCCTCTGGTATGTCATCCAGCCCTGGAGTTTGGTTTACCTCCACTGGTATGTCATCCAGCCCTGGAGTTTGGTTTACCTCCTCTGGTATGTCATCCAGCCCTGGAGTTTGGTTTACCTCCTCTGGTATGTCATCCAGCCCTGGAGTTTGGTTTACCTCCTCTGGTATGTCATCCAGCCCTGGAGTTTGGTTTACCTCCACTGTGTCATCCAGCCCTGGAGTTTGGTTTACCTCCTCTGGTATGTCATCCAGCCCTGGAGTTTGGTTTACCTCCTCTGGTATGTCATCCAGCCCTGGAGTTTGGTTTACCTCCACTGTGTCATCCAGCCCTGGAGTTTGGTTTACCTCCTCTGGTATGTCATCCAGCCCTGGAGTTTGGTTTACCTCCACTGTGTCATCCAGCCATGGAGTTTTCCCAGAATTAAAGGCTTTAATCACATCAAGAAAGTTCCTCTGTAATTTGGCCTTTCTGTACAGATGTTAATTTCACGTTATTAATAGTAAAAAAATCCATACAATTAGCTTCAGTTAGTGGAGATGGAGGAAACTGAAACGAAAACATATGCTTAAAGTACTTTACTTCCTCTTTCAAAATATTGTTTGGTAATTACATCATTTTAGTTTCAGTAACTTATTTTTGGTAGCATTTCTATGTTCATATTCCATCCAGTTCGCTTTATTTTTTATAATATATTACACTGGATTTTTCTTCAATAAGTTCCTCCGTTTCTTTTACCTGCCACTGTTTCCCAATGCTAACGTTTTAGCATTTGTGGCACACATCTCATTCGAGTCATGGTGCCGATGTTAGCATTACGGTATGTACCAATCATCTAGCAGAAGATGAGAGGCAAAACGAGAGGGTTTACTTCGCCCCGAAATCTCTCAATAAGTGTCGGATTGTCAGCAAAAAAGTGAACTGCTAATTTCCTACGTGAGGTTTATATGCAGACTAGAGCCATCGCCCGTATGTTGATTTGGTACATCCACACCAGACGCAAATCTGGACTCGTAGGTTGAAATACCAAAACAAACTCTGAACCAACCTACACAGTAATGGACATTTGGCTAGCTAGCTCGCTGTTGCTAGCTAATTTGTCCTGGGATATAAACATTACAGTAATGGACATTTGGCTAGCTAGCTCACTGTTGCTAGCTAATTTGTCCTGGGATATAAACATTACAGTAATGGACATTTGGCTAGCTAGCTCACTGTTGCTAGCTAATTTGTCCTGGGATATAAACATTACAGTAATGGACATTTGGCTAGCTAGCTCACTGTTGCTAGCTAATTTGTCCTGGGATATAAACATTGGGTTGTTAGTTTACCTGAAATGTACAAGATCCTATTTTTCTGGATCTTTCTAGAATTTTGACCCATTTTGAGTCACACTACACCGTGTGTTCTCTACTCGGACAATTAATCCACAGATAAAAGGGGAACCCGAGTTGGTTTATAGTAATCATTATCATCATCATCTTCTTCCTCTGTGGACTTTATATGGCGGTTGGTAACCAACTTTAAGGTGCATTACCACCATCAACTGGACTGGAGTGTGGACTTCAGTTCATCTTTCAATCTTGGGTATATATGCTCCTAAAAACCAATGAGTAGATGGGAGTGGCTTGCAGCACGTCACCTAAACTACTTGCGCACATCAATGAGCTTCTGTTTGGCTACTTGGCTCTATTTCCAAACTGCCAACGCGCATCTGCATCGGTCTAGTCAGCATGTGAGGTTGTTACAAATGCACTGTTATAAATGGACGCCGTGGCAACTGTGAAAAACAACAACAACTTTATATGGGAGTTGTGCCTGTTGTTCACACGCGTATCTGCCCTCTCATTGGCTAGAATGGTCCCACTCAATTATCTTGTCAATATAATAGAACATCTTTGCTGTAAAGTGAGATACTTTCAGATGATTTGGACACGATGCCAGAAAATGCTAACAACGTGAATGGGATTTGTGCCAAAAAAATGCTAACAACGTGAATGGGATTTGTGCCAAAAAAATGCTAACAACGTGAATGGGATTTGTGCCAAAAAAATGCTAACAACGTGAATGGGATTTGTGCCCAAAAAAATGCTAACAACGTGAATGGGATTTGTGCCCAAAAAATGCTAACAACGTGAATGGGATTTGTGCCAAAAAAATGCTAATAACGTGAATGGGATTTGTGGCCAAAAAATGCTAACAACGTGAATGGGATTTGTGCCAAAAAAATGCTAACAACGTGAATGGGATTTGTGCCAAAAAAATGCTAACAACGTGAATGGGATTTGTGCCAAAAAAATGCTAATAACGTGAATGGGATTTGTGCCAAAAAAATGCTAACAACGTGAATGGGATTTGTGCCCAAAAAAATGCTAACAACGTGAATGGGATTTGTGCCCAAAAAATGCTAACAACGTGAATGGGATTTGTGCCAAAAAAATGCTAATAACGTGAATGGGATTTGTGCCAAAAAAATGCTAACAACGTGAATGGGATTTGTGCCCAAAAAATGCTAACAACGTGAATGGGATTTGTGCCAAAATGCTAAAACAGTGTCAGGAAATTAAAACCAAATCATGGATTGCCGTCATACCTTTTTCCATTAGACTGCTTACAGGGTAAAGCAAATCAATTGTGTGATTTTGTCATTTGGGTGAACTGTCCCTTTAATGGACTCCTTTTTAGAAAATCAGCTGAGTTATTTAAGGCCCATCTCTTCTCCCACCATGATATCGATCCTCCGCTGGAACATCAATGACTTAATACATCACACTAACAAATGGCACCCAACTCGAACAGGTTTTCTCCAATGACTTAACACTACCAAATGGCCCCCAACTCGTACAGGTTTTCTCCAATGACTTAACACTAACAAATGGCCCCCAACTCGAACAGGTTTTCTCCTCACAGAAAGGATGGAAATAATCAAACAAAACACAGGAAAAACCAAGAGCAGAATAAAGTATCAAACTCATCTCTCTCTGCCCCCCCAGCCCTCTCGCTGCCTCTCTCTCCTAAACAAATAAATATTTTTACCATCCAACTTCTCTCGCTCTCCCTGTGCCCCTCTCTCTCTCTCTCCCTGTGCCCCTCTCTCTCTCTCTCCCTGTGCCCCTCTCTCTCTCTCTCTCTCCCTGTGCTCCTCTCTCTCTCTCTCTCTCTCTCCCTGTGCCCCTCTCTCTCTCGCTCTTCCTGTGCTCTCTCTCTCTCTCTCCCTGTGCCCCTCTCTCTCTCGCTCTTCCTGTGCCCCTCTCTCTCTCGCTCTTCTCTTCCTGTGCCCCTCTCTCTCGCTCTCCCTCGCTCTCCCTGTGCCCCTCTCTCTCTCGCTCTCCCTGTGCTTCTCTCGCTCTCTCTCCCTGTGCCTCCCTCTCTCTCCCTGTTCCTCTCTCGCTCTCTCTCCCTCGCTCTAGCTCTCCCTCGCTCTCCTAAACACAGTTTTAACCATCCAACTTTTTAAAGGATTTTTGCAGAAGGGATAAAGGATCCAGAAAAACAGATGCTCTTCCTGGTGAACCTTGTAGACACATTGTGGGATGAGAAGTCTCTTCCTGGTGAACCTTGTAGACACATTGTGGGATGAGAAGTCTCTTCCTGGTGAACCTTGTAGACACATTGTGGGATGAGAAGTCTCTTCCTGGTGAACCTTGTAGACACATTGTGGGATGAGAAGTCTCTTCCTGGTGAACCTTGTAGACACATTGTGGGATGAGAAGTCTCTTCCTGGTGAACCTTGTAGACACATTGTGGGATGAGAAGTCTCTTCCTGGTGAACCTTGTAGACACATTGTGGGATGAGAAGTCTCTTCCTGGTGAACCTTGTAGACACATTGTGGGATGAGAAGTCTCTTCCTGGTGAACCTTGTAGACACATTGTGGGATGAGAAGTCTCTTCCTGGTGAACCTTGTAGACACATTGTGGGATGAGAAGTCTCTTCCTGGTGAACCTTGTAGACACATTGTGGGATGAGAAGTCTCTTCATGGTGAACCTTGTAGACACATTGTGGGATGAGAAGTCTCTTCCTGGTGAACCTTGTAGACACATTGTGGGATGAGAAGTCTCTTTAATAGCTCTGCTTTAACTTTAAGATAAATTCAGTTCGCATTTACAATCTTCTAAATAGAACAGTTTAATTTTCAGGCGTCCTTTAAGTTTCTTTAAATATACACTACGGCTTCCTAAATATAGCGCTTACTTCTCTCCGGTGGATGGGGGATTGAAAACGGCAAGTATTCTCAATAACAAAACAGGCAGCAGAAAAAATAGAGAGAAAAATGTATTAAGTCATGTGGTTTCGTAGGTAGATGTCCGTAGTAGTGATAGTCAATGAGGATTCCTGTCTTCCACTTTGATGCTGGTAATCACATTGTTTCCTAGTACACCATTTATACAACTCATGCATTATTATCAATGATGGATAAATAATTACACTCCGGGGAAAATGGGAGGAAAAAAAAACAGTAAATATTTTAAAGACGATTAACATTTCACAAACTATAGTTCTTTATTTGAAATAATATGGGTGGCTACTTGGTGGTTAGTTGTTTGTCCTTGGGTGCGTTCGTAAAGTCCCTCTGGTTGTCGACTCCCATTTCAGAACAGAATGTCGTCGGTGTGAGAGAATAACTGATTCATTTATAAACACGCAACACACCCGTTGAATATGACCGGTGTCAGTAAAACCTCTGCAAAAAGAAAACGTAATTAAATTGTTTCCAGCAGCACAGTTACAGTCACCAACGCTCTGGATAACATGTAAACAGCCTAACCAGCTCTGCTTGGGGGAGTAAAATGGTCAGTGAGTGAGGTGTTCTCTCATTATGTGTCTGGAAGTAGCTAGCAAGCTAACCAACTTTAGCCAGTTAGCTTGTGTGCTTGATTGCCGTTGTGAGGTCAGGACGTTCAGATCAACCCTACTCCTCGGCCAGAGCGTTCCAGTGTGCCCTCTGAATTTACGAACTGACAACGCACTCCAGAGTGAATTGACGAACTGACAACGCACTCCACTCCAGAGTGAATTGACGAATTGACAACGCACTCCAGAGTGAATTTACGAACTGACAACGCCCTCCAGAGTGAATTTACGAACTGACAACGCCCTCCAGAGTGAATTTACGAACGCACCCATTGTTGTTGCCATGGTTTTGTTGAGGAGATTCTAGAATGTGTTCCAAGAGTTCTTTCAGAACCAGAGCAGGTCTCCTCTCTTCAGTGCTTCTGAGACGGCAGAGTGAAAGACCATTGATCGCTCCGCCTGCATCCCAAATGCCAACCTATTCCCCTATATAGTGCGCACTACTTTTTTTGACCAGAACCCTATGTGCTTTGGGATACAGCCTCAGACGGCAGCGCAGAAGACCGTGGATCCTCTCTCTCTGAGGTGAGGAGGCGTATGGTACCGTATGAAGGATGCTAGTGGTCTCGAGTCCCATCCAGTGACGCCACATCCTCCTCTTGGTCACCCTCTCCCGTGTCTGTGTCACCGTGTCCTTCCCTCCTTCACTCATCTTCCTCCTCCTCCTCCTCCTCCTCCCCGTCGGAGAGAGAGGCGCAGGGACAGATCTGTCGGTATCCATCCAGCCAGTTCTCCACCATTTGTGTGACCAGTGGGTGGTTGCGTCGACGGGACGACTTCTGCATTGCGGCCAACATGCCTCCCTCCGTTACACAGCAGTCCAGCCACTCCCTCAACAACTTCTCCTGCTGCTCCTCGTTACCCATCTAGACAGAGAGAGAGAGAGAGACACATTGGAAAGAATTAACAACAACAAAACTAAGCAAACTACATTGCTATTTGGCCCTACACAGAGAGTACACAGCGGCAGAATACCTGACCACTGTGATTGACCCAAACTTCAGGAAAGCTTTGACTATGTACAGACTCAGTGAGCATAGCCTTGCTATTGAGAAAGGCCGCCGTAGGCAGACATGGCTCTCAAGAGAAGACAGGCTATGTGCTCACTGCCCACAAAATGAGGTGGAAACTGAGCTGCACTTCCTAACCTCCTGCCCAATGTATGACCATATTAGAGAGACATATTTCCCCCAGATTACACAGATCCACAAAGAGTTTGAAAACAAATCCAATTTTGAAAAACTCCCATATCTACTGGGTGAAATTCCACAGTGTGCATCACAGCAGCAAGATTTGTGACCCGTTGCCACGAGAAAAGGGCAACCAGTGAAGAACACACACCATTGTAAATACAACCCATATTTATGTTTATTTATTTTCCCTTTTGTACTTTAACTATTTGCACATCTCAACAACACTGTATATAGACATAATATGACATTTGAAATGTATTTATTCTTTTGGAACTTCTGCGAATGTAATGTTTATTGTACATTTTCATTTCACTTTTGTTTAGTATCCTCCTTCCTTAAATCCTCTCAAAGAGCATTGGCAGAGAGTATCCAAGGTCCCGCCCTCAGACTTCCCTCTCAAAGGGCATTGGCAGAGAGTATCCAAGGTCCCGCCCTCAGACTTCCCTCTCAAAGGGCATTGGCAGAGAGTATCCAAGGTCCCGCCCTCAGACTTCCCTCTCAAAGAGCATTGGCAGAGAGTATCCAAGGTCCCGCCCTCAGACTTCCCTCTCAAAGATCATTGGGAGAGAGTATCCAAGGTCCCGCCCTCAGACTTCCCTCTCAAAGAGCATTGGGAGAGAGTATCCAAGGTCCCGCCCTCAGACTTCCCTCTCAAAGGGCATTGGCAGAGAGTATCCAAGGTCCCGCCCTCAGACTTCCCTCTCAAAGATCATTGGGAGAGAGTATCCAAGGTCCCGCCCTCAGACTTCCCTCTCAAAGAGCATTGGGAGAGAGTATCCAAGGTCCCGCCCTCAGACTTCCCTCTCAAAGATCATTGGGAGAGAGTATCCAAGGTCCCGCCCTCAGACTTCCCTCTCAAAGATCATTGGGAGAGAGTATCCAAGGTCCCACCCTCAGACTTCCCTCAAAAGGGGGGAATTGCGATCCAAGTTAGGCATGAAATTAGCATGTTAGTCACCCGCTATTCATTTGGGGAGGAGATCAAAGAAATTAAGGTGGGGAGGAGGCGTGTCTACAGAGACACCGTATTAATGAAGGAGGGGTGGAGGAGGCGTGTCTACAGATACACCATATTAATGAAGGAGGGGTGGAGGAGGCGTGTCTACAGATACACCATATTAATGAAGGAGGGGTGGAGGAGGCGTGTCTACAGATACACCATATTAATGAAGGAGGGGTGGAGGAGGCGTGTCTACAGATACACCATATTAATGAAGGAGGGGTGGAGGAGGCGTGTCTACAGAGACACCGTATTAATGAAGGTGGGGTGGAGGAGGCGTGTCTACAGAGACACCGTATTAATGAAGGAGGGGTGGAGGAGGCGTGTCTACAGATACACCGTATTAATGAAGGTGGGTGGAGGAGGCGTGTCTACAGAGACACCGTATTAATGAAGGTGGGGTGGAGGAGGCGTGTCTACAGAGACACCGTATTAATGAAGGAGGGGTGGAGGAGGCGTGTCTACAGATACACCGTATTAATGAAGGAGGGGTGGAGGAGGCGTGTCTACAGATACACCGTATTAATGAAGGTGGGGTGGAGGAGGCGTGTCTACAGATACACCGTATTAATGAAGGTGGGTGGAGGAGGCGTGTCTACAGAGACACCGTATTAATGAAGGTGGGGTGGAGGAGGCGTGTCTACAGAGACACCGTATTAATGAAGGAGGGGTGGAGGAGGCGTGTCTACAGATACACCGTATTAATGAAGGTGGGTGGAGGAGGCGTGTCTACAGAGACACCGTATTAATGAAGGTGGGTGGAGGAGGCGTGTCTACAGAGACACCGTATTAATGAAGGTGGGTGGAGGAGGCGTGTCTACAGAGACACCATATTCTGATCTTGATTTAATGACTTCATAATTCCACCACCTTTACACACGATGAACAAGATCCAACAACCTGTCAGTTCCAAGCGGATCTCTTTTAAAAACATTTTATAGAAATAACACCATTCTCTATGCACTGTAATTTACACATTGATAAGAGCTATTTGATAAGAGCTATTTGATAAGAGCTAGGTGATGAGAGCTATTTGATAAGAGCTAGGTGATAAGAGCTATTTGATAAGAGCTAGGTGATAAGAGCTATTTGATAAGAGCTAGGTGATAAGAGCTATTTGATAAGAGCTATGTGATAAGAGCTATTTGATAAGAGCTATTTGATAAGAGCTATTTGATAAGAGCTATTTGATAAGAGCTATTTGATAAGAGCTAGGTGATGAGAGCTATTTGATAAGAGCTATTTGATAAGAGCTAGGTGATAAGAGCTATTTGATAAGAGCTATTTGATAAGAGCTATTTGATAAGAGCTAGGTGATGAGAGCTATTTGATAAGAGCTATTTGATAAGAGCTAGGTGATAAGAGCTATTTGATAAGAGCTATTTGATAAGAGCTAGGTGATAAGAGCTAGGTGATAAGAGCTAGGTGATAAGAGCTAGGCGATAAGAGCTAGGTGATAAGAGCTAGGTGATAAGAGCTAGGCGATAAGAGCTAGGTGATAAGAGCTAGGTGATAAGAGCTAGGTGATAAGAGCTAGGTGAATGAGTAAACCATTTGGATAAAGTGATTGTAAATAAAAATGTCAATTGTTTTAAATACACACTGAGTGTACAAAACATTGAACACCTTCCTAATATTGAGTTTCACCCCCCCTTTGCCCCTCAGAACAGCCTCAATTCATCAGGTCATGGACTCTACAAGGTGTTGAAAGAGTTCCACAGGGATCCTGGCCCATGTTGATTCTACAAGGTGTTGAAAGAGTTCCACAGGGATCCTGGCCCATGTTGACTCCAATGCTTCCCACAGTTGTGTCAAGTTGGCTGGATGTCCTTTGGGTGGTGGACCGTTCTTGATACACACAGGAAACTGTTGAGCGTGAAAAACCCAGCAGCGTTGCAGTTCTTGACACAAACCAGTATACCTGGCACCTACTACCATAGCCTGTTCAAAAGGCCCTTACATATATTTTGTCTTGCCCATAAACCCTCTGAATGTCACACATACACAATCCATGTCTCAAGGTTTAACAATCCTTATTTAACCACCTGTCTCCTCCCCTTCATCTACATGTCTCCTCCCCTTCATCTACATGTCTCCTCCCCTTCATCTACATGTCTCCTCCCCTTCATCTACATGTCTCCACCTGGTCAGGCTGTTATTGAAAGAACAGGTGTTCCTAATGATCCACCTGGTCAGGCTGTTATTGAAAGAACAGGTGTTCCTAATGATCCACCTGGTCAGGCTGTTATTGAAAGAACAGGTGTTCCTAATGATCCACCTGGTCAGGCTGTTATTGAAAGAACAGGTGTTCCTAATGATCCACCTGGTCAGGCTGTCATGGAAAGAGCAGGTGTTCCTAATGTTTAATACGTTTAGTGGATTTTTACCTTCTGATCGCTGGAGACCAATGTGAAACCAGCAGCGAACCTTTTCCTTTTCCACAGTGACGTTTATGAAATGCTGGCCTTTATAACCTTGCAGGAATGAAATGTGGAGAGCCAAGCTGTAGGCTTCTGTAGCCATGCCCAAATGACAGTACAGCACCAAACCTACCGAGTTAATTTGAGATTTCTAGAATGTTCTCATTACATGTCCGGACTTTTCACTTTTCACATTTTTTAAATAATTTATATCGTGTTAAATATTATCCACTATCGGTAGCCACCGTCAGTTATACCCACATACATTAATAACTGTCTCTTTACTGTCAGTTATACCCACATACATTAATAACTGTCTCTTTACTGTCAGTTATACCCACATACATTAATAACTGTCTCTTTACTGTCAGTTATACCCACATACATTAATAACTGTCAGTTATACCCACATACATTAATAACTGTCAGTTATACCCACATACATTAATAACTGTCACTTTACTGTCAGTTATACCCACATACATTAATAACTGTCACTTTACTGTCAGTTATACCCACATACATTAATAACTGTCAGTTATAACCACATACATTAATAACTGTCTCTTTACTGTCAGTTATACCCACATACATGAATAACTGTCAGTTATACCCACATACATTAATAACTGTCTCTTTACTGTCAGTTATACCCACATACATTAATAACTGTCAGTTATACCCACATACATTAATAACTGTCAGTTATACCCACATACATTAATAACTGTCAGTTATAACCACATACATTAATAACTGTCAGTTATACCCACATACATTAATATCTGTCAGTTATACCCACATACATTATTAACTGTCTCTTTACTGTCAGTTATACCCACATACATTAATAACTGTCACTTTACTGTCAGTTATACCCACATACATTAATAACTGTCAGTTATACCCACATACATTAATATCTGTCAGTTATACCCACATACATTAATAACTGTCACTTTACTGTCAGTTATACCCACATACATTAATAACTGTCAGTTATACCCACATACATTAATAACTGTCAGTTATACCCACATACATTAATAACTGTCAGTTATACCCACATACATTAATATCTGTCAGTTATACCCACATACATTAATAACTGTCAGTTATACCCACATACATTAATATCTGTCAGTTATACCCACATACATTAATATCTGTCAGTTATACCCACAAACATTAATAACTGTCACTTTACTGTCAGTTATACCCACATACATTAATAACTGTCAGTTATACCCACATACATTAATAACTGTCTATTTACTGTCAGTTATACCCACATACATTAATAACTGTCAGTTATACCCACATACATTAATAACTGTCTCTTTACTGTCAGTTATACCCACATACATTAATAACTGTCAGTTATACCCACATACATTAATAACTGTCAGTTATACCCACATACATTAATAACTGTCAGTTATACCCACATACATTAATAACTGTCAGTTATACCCACATACATTAATAACTGTCAGTTATACCCACATAGATTAATAACTGTCACTTTACTGTCAGTTATACCCACATACATTAATAACTGTCACTTTACTGTCAGTTATACCCACATACATTAATAACTGTCAGTTATACCCACATACATTAATAACTGTCTCTTTACTGTCAGTTATACCCACATACATTAATAACTGTCAGTTATACCCACATACATTAATAACTGTCTCTTTACTGTCAGTTATACCCACATAGATTAATAACTGTCACTTTACTGTCAGTTATACCCACATACATTAATAACTGTCAGTTATACCCACATACATTAATATCTGTCACTTTACTGTCAGTTATACCCACATACATTAATAACTGTCAGTTATACCCACATACATTAATATCTGTCACTTTACTGTCAGTTATACCCACATACATTAATAACTGTCAGTTATACCCACATACATTAGTAACTGTCAGTTATACCCACATACATTAATAACTGTCACTTTACTGTCAGTTATACCCACATACATTAATAACTGTCTCTTTACTGTCAGTTATACCCACATACATTAATAACTGTCAGTTATACCCACATAGATTAATAACTGTCACTTTACTGTCAGTTATACCCACATACATTAATAACTGTCACTTTACTGTCAGTTATACCCACATACATTAATAACTGTCAGTTATACCCACATACATTAATAACTGTCAGTTATACCCACATACATTAATAACTGTCAGTTATACCCACATAGATTAATAACTGTCACTTTACTGTCAGTTATACCCACATACATTAATAACTGTCAGTTATACCCACATACATTAATATCTGTCAGTTATACCCACATACATTAATAATACTTTACTGTCAGTTATACCCACATACATTAATAACTGTCAGTTATACCCACATACATTAATAACTGTCTCTTTACTGTCAGTTATACCCACATACATTAATAACTGTCTCTTTACTGTCAGTTATACCAACATACATTAATAACTGTCACTTTACTGTCAGTTATACCCACATACATTAATAACTGTCAGTTATACCCACATACATTAGTAACTGTCAGTTATACCCACATACATTAATAACTGTCAGTTATACCCACATACATTAATATCTGTCACTTTACTGTCAGCTATACCCACATACATTAATAACTGTCCTTTACTGTCAGTTATACCCACTTACATTAATAACTGTCAGTTATAACCACATACATTAATAACTGTCAGTTATACCCACATACATTAATAACTGTCAGTTATACCCACATACATTAATAACTGTCACTTTACTGTCAGTTATACCCACATACATGAATAACTGTCAGTTATACCCACATACATTAATACCTGTCTCTTTACTGTCAGTTATACCCACATACATTAATAACTGTCAGTTATACCCACATACATTATTAACGGTCAGTTATACCCACATACATTAATAACTGTCTCTTTACTGTCAGTTATACCCACATACATTAATAACTGTCTCTTTACTGTCAGTTATACCCACATATACACACATACATTAATAACTGTCAGTTATACCCACATACATTAATAACTGTCACTTTACTGTCAGTTATACCCACTTACATTAATAACTGTCAGTTATAACCACATACATTAATAACTGTCAGTTATACCCACATACATTAATAACTGTCAGTTATACCCACATACATTAATAACTGTCAGTTATACCCACATACATTAATAACTGTCACTTTACTGTCAGTTATACCCACATACATTAATAACTGTCAGTTATACCCACATACATTAATAACTGTCTCTTTACTGTCAGTTATACCCACATATACCCACATACATTAATAACTGTCAGTTATACCCACATACATTAATAACTGTCAGTTATACCCACATAGATTAATAACTGTCAGTTATACCCACATAGATTAATAACTGTCACTTTACTGTCAGTTATACCCACTTACATTAATAACTGTCAGTTATAACCACATACATTAATAACTGTCAGTTATACCCACATACATTAATAACTGTCAGTTATACCCACATACATTAATAACTGTCAGTTATACCCACATACATTAATAACTGTCACTTTACTGTCAGTTATACCCACATACATTAATAACTGTCAGTTATACCCACATACATTAATAATACTTTACTGTCAGTTATACCCACATACATTAATAACTGTCAGTTATACCCACATACATTAATAACTGTCTCTTTACTGTCAGTTATACCCACATACATTAATAACTGTCTCTTTACTGTCAGTTATACCCACATATACCCACATACATTAATAACTGTCAGTTATACCCACATACATTAATAACTGTCAGTTATACCCACATACATTAATAACTGTCACTTTACTGTCAGTTATACCCACATACATTAATAACTGTCAGTTATACCCACATACATTAATATCTGTCAGTTATACCCACATACATTAATAACTGTCACTTTACTGTCAGTTATACCACATACATTAATAACTGTCAGTTATACCACATACATTAATAACTGTCAGTTATACCCACATACATTAATAACTGTCAGTTATACCCACATACATTAATATCTGTCAGTTATACCCACATACATTAATAACTGTCAGTTATACCCACATACATTAATAACTGTCAGTTATACCCACATACATTAATATCTGTCAGTTATACCCACATACATTAATAACTGTCACTTTACTGTCAGTTATACCCACATACATTAATAACTGTCTCTTTACTGTCAGTTATACCCACATATTAATAACTGTCAGTTATACCCACATACATTAATAACTGTCACTTTACTGTCAGTTATACCCACATACATTAATAACTGTCACTTTACTGTCAGTTATACCCACATACATTAATAACTGTCAGTTATACCCACATACATTAATATCTGTCAGTTATACCCACATACATTAATAACTGTCAGTTATACCCACATACATTAATAACTGTCTCTTTACTGTCAGTTATACCCACATACATTAATAACTGTCAGTTATACCCACATAGATTAATAACTGTCACTTTACTGTCAGTTATACCCACATACATTAATAACTGTCACTTTACTGTCAGTTATACCCACATACATTAATAACTGTCAGTTATACCCACATACATTAATAACTGTCAGTTATACCCACATACATTAATAACTGTCAGTTATACCCACATAGATTAATAACTGTCACTTTACTGTCAGTTATACCCACATACATTAATAACTGTCAGTTATACCCACATACATTAATATCTGTCAGTTATACCCACATACATTAATAACTGTCACTTTACTGTCAGTTATACCCACATACATTAATAACTGTCAGTTATACCACATACATTAATAACTGTCTCTTTACTGTCAGTTATACCCACATACATTAATAACTGTCTCTTTACTGTCAGTTATACCAACATACATTAATAACTGTCACTTTACTGTCAGTTATACCCACATACATTAATAACTGTCAGTTATACCCACATACATTAGTAACTGTCAGTTATACCCACATACATTAATAACTGTCAGTTATACCCACATACATTAATATCTGTCACTTTACTGTCAGCTATACCCACATACATTAATAACTGTCCTTTACTGTCAGTTATACCCACTTACATTAATAACTGTCAGTTATAACCACATACATTAATAACTGTCAGTTATACCCACATACATTAATAACTGTCAGTTATACCCACATACATTAATAACTGTCACTTTACTGTCAGTTATACCCACATACATGAATAACTGTCAGTTATACCCACATACATTAATACCTGTCTCTTTACTGTCAGTTATACCCACATACATTAATAACTGTCAGTTATACCCACATACATTATTAACGGTCAGTTATACCCACATACATTAATAACTGTCTCTTTACTGTCAGTTATACCCACATACATTAATAACTGTCTCTTTACTGTCAGTTATACCCACATATACACACATACATTAATAACTGTCAGTTATACCCACATACATTAATAACTGTCACTTTACTGTCAGTTATACCCACTTACATTAATAACTGTCAGTTATAACCACATACATTAATAACTGTCAGTTATACCCACATACTGTCAGTTATACCCATACATTAATAACTGTCAGTTATACATACATTAATAACTGTCACTTTACTGTCAGTTATACCCACATACATTAATAACTGTCAGTTATACCCACATACATTAATAACTGTCTCTTTACTGTCAGTTATACCCACCACATACATTAATAACTGTCAGTTATACCCACATACATTAATAACTGTCAGTTATACCCACATAGATTAATAACTGTCAGTTATAACATAGATTAATAACTGTCACTTTACTGTCAGTTATACCCACATACATTAATAACTGTCAGTTATAACCACATACATTAATAACTGTCAGTTATACCCACATACATTAATAACTGTCAGTTATACCCACATACATTAATAACTGTCAGTTATACCCACATACATTAATAACTGTCACTTTACTGTCAGTTATACCCACATACATTAATAACTGTCAGTTATACCCACATACATTAATAACTGTCACTTTACTGTCAGTTATACCCACATACATTAATAACTGTCAGTTATACCCACATACATTAATAACTGTCTCTTTACTGTCAGTTATACCCACATACATTAATAACTGTCTCTTTACTGTCAGTTATACCCACATATACCCACATACATTAATAACTGTCAGTTATACCCACATACATTAATAACTGTCAGTTATACCCACATACATTAATAACTGTCACTTTACTGTCAGTTATACCCACATACATTAATAACTGTCAGTTATACCCACATACATTAATATCTGTCAGTTATACCCACATACATTAATAACTGTCACTTTACTGTCAGTTATACCCACATACATTAATAACTGTCAGTTATACCCACATACATTAATAACTGTCAGTTATACCCACATACATTAATAACTGTCAGTTATACCCACATACATTAATATCTGTCAGTTATACCCACATACATTAATAACTGTCAGTTATACCCACATACATTAATATCTGTCAGTTATACCCACATACATTAATATCTGTCAGTTATACCCACATACATTAATAACTGTCACTTTACTGTCAGTTATACCCACATACATTAATAACTGTCAGTTATACCCACATACATTAATAACTGTCACTTTACTGTCAGTTATACCCACATACATTAATAACTGTCAGTTATACCCACATACATTAATAACTGTCTCTTTACTGTCAGTTATACCCACATACATTAATAACTGTCAGTTATACCCACATACATTAATAACTGTCAGTTATACCCACATACATTAATAACTGTCAGTTATACCCACATACATTAATAACTGTCAGTTATACCCACATACATTAATAACTGTCAGTTATACCCACATAGATTAATAACTGTCACTTTACTGTCAGTTATACCCACATACATTAATAACTGTCACTTTACTGTCAGTTATACCCACATACATTAATAACTGTCAGTTATACCCACATACATTAATAACTGTCTCTTTACTGTCAGTTATACCCACATACATTAATAACTGTCAGTTATACCCACATACATTAATAACTGTCTCTTTACTGTCAGTTATACCCACATAGATTAATAACTGTCACTTTACTGTCAGTTATACCCACATACATTAATAACTGTCAGTTATACCCACATACATTAATATCTGTCACTTTACTGTCAGTTATACCCACATACATTAATAACTGTCAGTTATACCCACATACATTAATATCTGTCACTTTACTGTCAGTTATACCCACATACATTAATAACTGTCAGTTATACCCACATACATTAGTAACTGTCAGTTATACCCACATACATTAATAACTGTCACTTTACTGTCAGTTATACCCACATACATTAATAACTGTCTCTTTACTGTCAGTTATACCCACATACATTAATAACTGTCAGTTATACCCACATAGATTAATAACTGTCACTTTACTGTCAGTTATACCCACATACATTAATAACTGTCACTTTACTGTCAGTTATACCCACATACATTAATAACTGTCAGTTATACCCACATACATTAATAACTGTCAGTTATACCCACATACATTAATAACTGTCAGTTATACCCACATACATTAATAACTGTCACTTTACTGTCAGTTATACCCACATACATTAATAACTGTCAGTTATACCCACATACATTAATATCTGTCAGTTATACCCACATACATTAATAACTGTCACTTTACTGTCAGTTATACCCACATACATTAGTAACTGTCAGTTATACCCACATACATTAATAACTGTCTCTTTACTGTCAGTTATACCCACATACATTAATAACTGTCTCTTTACTGTCAGTTATACCAACATACATTAATAACTGTCACTTTACTGTCAGTTATACCCACATACATTAATAACTGTCAGTTATACCCACATACATTAGTAACTGTCAGTTATACCCACATACATTAATAACTGTCAGTTATACCCACATACATTAATATCTGTCACTTTACTGTCAGTTATACCCACATACATTAATAACTGTCCTTTACTGTCAGTTATACCACTTACATTAATAACTGTCAGTTATAACCACATACATTAATAACTGTCAGTTATACCCACATACATTAATAACTGTCAGTTATACCCACATACATTAATAACTGTCACTTTACTGTCAGTTATACCCACATACATGAATAACTGTCAGTTATACCCACATACATTAATACCTGTCTCTTTACTGTCAGTTATACCCACATACATTAATAACTGTCAGTTATTACATTATTAACGGTCAGTTATACCCACATACATTAATAACTGTCTCTTTACTGTCAGTTATACCCACATACATTAATAACTGTCTCTTTACTGTCAGTTATACCCACATATACACACATACATTAATAACTGTCAGTTATACCCACATACATTAATAACTGTCACTTTACTGTCAGTTATACCCACTTACATTAATAACTGTCAGTTATAACCACATACATTAATAACTGTCAGTTATACCCACATACATTAATAACTGTCAGTTATACCCACATACATTAATAACTGTCAGTTATACCCACATACATTAATAACTGTCACTTTACTGTCAGTTATACCCACATACATTAATAACTGTCAGTTATACCCACATACATTAATAACTGTCTCTTTACTGTCAGTTATACCCACATATACCCACATACATTAATAACTGTCAGTTATACCCACATACATTAATAACTGTCAGTTATACCCACATAGATTAATAACTGTCAGTTATACCCACATAGATTAATAACTGTCACTTTACTGTCAGTTATACCCACTTACATTAATAACTGTCAGTTATAACCACATACATTAATAACTGTCACATACATTAATAACTGTCAGTTATACCCACATACATTAATAACTGTCAGTTATACCCACATACATTAATAACTGTCACTTTACTGTCAGTTATACCCACATACATTAATAACTGTCAGTTATACCCACATACATTAATAACTGTCACTTTACTGTCAGTTATACCCACATACATTAATAACTGTCAGTTATACCCACATACATTAATAACTGTCTCTTTACTGTCAGTTATACCCACATACATTAATAACTGTCTCTTTACTGTCAGTTATACCCACATATACCCACATACATTAATAACTGTCAGTTATACCCACATACATTAATAACTGTCAGTTATACCCACATAGATTAATAACTGTCAGTTATACCCACATAGATTAATAACTGTCACTTTACTGTCAGTTATAACCACATACATTAATAACTGTCTCTTTACTGTCAGTTATACCCACATACATTAATAACTGTCTCTTTACTGTCAGTTATACCCATATTTATAACTGTCTCTTTACTGTCAGTTATACCCACATACATTAATAACTGTCAGTTATACCCACATACATTAATAACTGTCTCTTAACTGTCAGTTATACCCACATACATTAATAACTGTCAGTTATACCCACACACATTAATAACTGTCAGTTATACCCACATACATTAATAACTGTCAGTTATACCCACATACATTAATAACTGTCAGTTATACCCACATACATTAATAACTGTCAGTTTTACCCACATACATTAATTACTGTCACTTTACTGTCAGTTATACCCACATACATTAATTACTGTCAGTTATACCCACATACATTAATAACTGTCAGTTTTACCCACATACATTAATTACTGTCACTTTACTGTCAGTTATACCCACATACATTAATTACTGTCAGTTATACCCACATACATTAATAACTGTCACTTTACTGTCAGTTATACCCACATACATTAATAACTGTCAGTTATACCCACATTTATAACTGTTTCTTTACTGTCAGTTATACCCACATTAATAACTGTTACTTTACTGTCAGTTATACCCACATACATTAATAACTGTCACTTTACTGTCAGTTATACTGTCAGTTATATACATTAATAACTGTCACTTTACTGTCAGTTATACCCACATACATTAATAACTTTACTGTCAGTTATACCCACATTTATAACTGTTTCTTTACTGTCAGTTATACCCACATGAATAACTGTCACTTTACTGTCAGTTATACCCACATACATTAATAACTGTCTCTTTACTGTACCCACTTTCCACTGTAGTCCCACTTTCCTGTAGATGCGGAGGTCGATATCGGCGGGTTGAGACACCAATAAAACAACATCTCTCTACTTTAAACAGATGGATTTAAATATTATGTCATTAGATTTCCTCTGGGGGAATGTAGGCTAGGAGTTAATGTTACCTCTGGGGGGGAATGTAGGCTAGGAGTTAATGTTACCTCTGGGGGGGAATGTAGGCTAGAGTTAATGTTACAACTCTGGGGGGGGGATGTAGGCTAGGAGTTAATGTTACCTCTGGGGGAATGTAGGCTAGGAGTTAATGTTACCTCTGGGGGAATGTAGGCTAGGAGTTAATGTTACCTCTGGGGGAATGTAGGCTAGGAGTTAATGTTACCTCTGGGGGGAATGTAGGCTAGGAGTTAATGTTACCTCTGGGGGGAATGTAGGCTAGGAGTTAATGTTACCTCTGGGGGGGAATGTAGGCTAGGAGTTAATGTTACCTCTGGGGGGGAATGTAGGCTAGGAGTTAATGTTACCTCTGGGGGAATGTAGGCTAGGAGTTAATGTTACCTCTGGGGGGAATGTAGGCTAGGAGTTAATGTTACCTCTGGGGGGGAATGTAGGCTAGGAGTTAATGTTACCTCTGGGGGGGAATGTAGGCTAGGAGTTAATGTTACCTCTGGGGGGGGGTATGTAGGCTAGGAGTTAATGTTACCTCTGGGGGGGAATGTAGGCTAGGAGTTAATGTTACCTCTGTGCAGACAGGAAATGTAGGCTAGGAGTTAATGTTACCTCTTGTGCAGACAGGAAATGTACGTGCAGCAGTTTTCTCTCGCTGTCCACCAGCGGCAGGAAGGTTACGGTGACGTCATCGTCAGTGTTGAGGTTAGCGCCCGCGCCGCGATTGTCGTAGCCGTCGTTCTCCATGGCGACCAGGGCAGAGAAGTGTCCGCGTGTGTAACCCAGGGCGATGGGACTTTTCCAACAGAAGCTCTGCTCCCACAACAGGGGCAAGTACACACCTGTACAGGTAGAGACACAGGTCAGTCTCAGACAGGTACACACCTGTACAGGTAGAGAGACAGGTCAGTGTCTCTATCAGTTAATCAAATGGCTACCCAGACTTTATACCTTTCTCTCCTACTATGTACATAGTACTAAAAATAACCTAACCAAACCTACACGTACATATTACCTCAATCAATCTCCCAACTACCTCGTACCCCAGTACGCCGACTCACTACTACCTCGTACCCCAGTACCCCGACTCACTACTACCTCGTACCCCGACTCACTACTACCTCGTACCCCAGTACCTCGACTCACTACTACCTCGTACCCCAGTACCCCGACTCTCTACTACCTCGTACCCCAGTACCCCGACTCACTACTACCTCGTACCCCGACTCACTACTACCTCGTACCCCAGTACCCCGACTCACTACTACCTCGTACCCGACTCACTACTACCTCGTACCCCAGTACCCCGACTCACTACTACCTCGTACCCCGACTCACTACTACCTCGTACCCCAGTACCCCGACTCTCTACTACCTCGTACCCCAGTACCCCGACTCACTACTACCTCGTACCCCAGTACCCCGACTCACTACTACCTCGTACCCCGACTCACTACTACCTCGTACCCCAGTACCCCGACTCACTACTACCTCGTACCCCAATACCCCGACTCACTACTACCTCGTACCCCAGTCCCCCGACTCACTACTACCTCGTACCCCAGTACGAACTGCACTGTTGGGAAAGGGCTCGTAGGTAAGCATTTCACGGTAAAGTCTACATACAATATTACATTTTATTAAGATTTTATTTGATCCCAAAATAATAGCAAATGAAAGCACTTATTCCCCCAACGAGGGCCTTGAGTGGTCCTTTCATGATCTAGTGTTGCTGCATTGGTTGCTAGGGCCCTTCTATTCATTGTAGTCTATTTTGAACATGAAAGGAAATGGATTTACATGGAGAGCTATGTTGTTTTAATGTTACCCAGCAACCATGCATGGCAACCCCACTCCTGGGCCCCTCGCGCCCACAACGCACATACAACTCTGCTATGGGCTAATATGTTGTTCCTATAAGGTTTCATATGTAGGCTCAGTTTAGACAGAGACAAAGACGCATACACACACAGTCTCTATCTACAGCTTCACCTGGTCTAATAACAACACACCCAGTCTCTATCTACAGCTTCCTCTGGTCTAATAACACACAGTCTCTATCTACAGCTTCCTCTGGTCTGATAACACACAGTCTCTATCTACAGCTTCACCTGGTCTAATAACAACACACCCAGTCTCTATCTACAGCTTCCTCTGGTCTGATAACAACACACACAGTCTCTATCTAGAGCTTCCTCTGGTCTAATAACACACAGTCTCTATCTACAGCTTCCTCTGGTCTAATAACACACAGTCTCTATCTACAGCTTCCTCTGGTCTAATAACAACACAGTCTCTATCTACAGCTTCCTCTGGTCTGATAACACACAGTCTCTATCTACAGCTTCCTCTGGTCTAATAACAACACACCCAGTCTCTATCTACAGCTTCCTCTGGTCTAATAACAACACACCCAGTCTCTATCTACAGCTTCCTCTGGTCTAATAACACACAGTCTCTATCTACAGCTTCCTCTGGTCTAATAACAACACAGTCTCTATCTACAGCTTCCTCTGGTCTAATAACACACAGTCTATCTACAGCTTCCTCTGGTCTGATAACACACAGTCTCTATCTACAGCTTCCTCTGGTCTAATAACAACACACCCAGTCTCTATCTACAGCTTCCTCTGGTCTAATAACACACAGTCTCTATCTACAGCTTCCTCTGGTCTAATAACACACAGTCTCTAACTACAGCTTCCTCTGGTCAAATAACAACACACACAGTCTCTATCTACAGCTTCCTCTGGTCTGATAACACACACACAGTCTCTATCTACAGCTTCCTCTGGTCTGATAACAACACACACAGTCTCTATCTACAGCTTCCTCTAGTCTGATAACACACAGTCTCTATCTACAGCTTCCTCTGGTCTGATAACACACAGTCTCTATCTACAGCTTCCTCTGGTCTGATAACACACAGTCTCTATCTACAGCTTCCTCTGGTCTAATAACAACACACAGTCTCTATCTAGAGCTTCCTCTGGTCTAATACAGTCTACAGTAGTCTAATAACACACAGTCTCTATCTACAGCTTCCTCTGGTCTAATAACACACAGTCTCTATCTACAGCTTCCTCTGGTCTAATAACACACAGTCTCTATCTACAGCTTCCTCTGGTCTGATAAACACAGTCTCTATCTACAGCTTCCTCTGGTCTAATCACAGTCTCTATCTACAGCTTCCTCTGGTCTGATAACAACACACAGTCTCTATCTACAGCTTCCTCTGGTCTAATAACAAACACACAGTCTCTATCTACAGCTTCCTCTGGTCTAATAACACACAGTCTCTATCT
>NC_088405.1:1444691-1459691 GCF_034236695.1 Oncorhynchus nerka
CCTGTTACTAGACCCTGTTACTAGAATCTCTGTTACCTGTTACTAGACCCTGTTACTGGACCCCTGTTACCCTGCTACGAGACCCTGTTACTGAGCCACTGTTACCTGTTATTTGGGGGCCTGTTACTAGACCATGTTACTAGACCCTGTTACCCTGTTACTAGACCCTGTTACCCTGTTAGACCATGTTACTAGACCCTGTTACCTGTTACTAGACCCTGTTACTAGACCCTGTTACCCTGTTACTAGACCCTGTTACCCTGTTACTAGACCATATTTACCCTGTTACCCTGTTACTAGACCATGTTACTAGACCCTGTTACTACAGCTGTCCTGTTACTAGAGTTGTCCTGTTAAAATGGTATCTCTCCAGGAACAGGGTTGGAGTTAAAACCTACAGGAGGGTCTCTCTCCAGGAACAGGGTTGGAGTTAAAACCTACATGAGGGTCTCTCTCCGGGAACAGGGTTGGAGTTAAAACCTACAGGAGGGTCTCTCTCCAGGAACAGGTGGTGAAATGAGCAATGTGTGTGTGTGTATATGTGTGTGTGTGTTTGTGTGTGTAAGGGATAATCCTGAAGCAAAACACACACAGTAGATGTCACACTTGTCGCTGTGCTTCCTCAGCCTACCTGTAGGCGGTGCCATTGAGCTCTGGGTGGACACCTTGCTGGTCCATTACTGCCCACGGTCCTGTGGTCACAAAGAACTCCTTATTCACACAGTTTCTTAGGCTGTCGGGGATGCGGCCTGCGATGGAGAGAGGGAGGGAGAGAGAGAGAAAGTGGGGAGATGGAGGAGGGAGAGGGAGATAGATTTAGAAACGTGGAGAGAGAGAGAGGTAAAGACAGAGAGAGAGGTAAAGACAGAGAGAGACGTAAAGAGAGAGAGAGGTAAAAGAGATAGAAAGGTAAAGACAGAGAGAGAGGTAAAGACAGAGAGAGAGGTAAAGACAGAGAGAGAGCAAGAGAGATAGAGAGGTAAAGACAGAGAGAGTAAAGACAGAGAGGTAAAGAAAGAGACAGAGAGAGAGGTAAAGACAGAGAGAGAGGTAAAGAGACAGAGAGAGGTAAAGAAAGAGACAGAGAGAGGTAAAGACAGAGAGAGTGGTAAAGACAGAGAGAGGTAAAGACAGAGAGAGAGGTAAAGACAGAGAGAGAGGTAAAGACAGAGACAGAGAGAGGTAAAGACAGAGAGAGAGGTAAAGAGAGAGACAGAGAGAGGTAAAGAAAGAGACAGAGAGAGGTAAAGACAGAGAGAGAGGTAAAGACAGAGAGAGGTAAAGACAGAGAGAGAGGTAAAGACAGAGACAGAGAGAGGTAAAGACAGAGAGAGAGGTAAAGACAGAGACAGAGAGAGGTAAAGACAGAGAGAGAGGTAAAGACAGAGAGAGGTAAAGACAGAGAGAGGTAAAGACAGAGACAGAGAGAGGTAACCTGAATCATCACACAGACAAAATGAAGCCATAACTTGTAGAGTGATTAAAATGAGAGGAGATAAAGGAAGGAATGGGTAGATGTTAACTATGGGATGGAGAGATGTTAGCTATGGGATGGAGAGATGTTAGCTATGGGATGGAGAGATGTTAGCTATGGGATGGAGAGATGGAGAGATGTTAGCTATGGGATGGAGAGATGTTAGCTATGGGACGGAGAGATGTTAGCTATGGGATGGAGAGATGTTAGCTATGGGATGGAGAGATGTTAGCTATGGGATGGAGAGATGTTAGCTATGGGATGGAGAGATGTTAGCTATGGGACGGAGAGATGTTAGCTATGGGATGGAGAGATGTTAGCTATGGGATGGAGAGATGTTAGCTATGGGATGGAGAGATGGAGAGATGTTAGCTATGGGATGGAGAGATGTTAGCTATGGGACGGAGAGATGTTAACTATGGGATGGAGAGATGTTAACTATGGGACGGAGAGATGTTAACTATGGGATGGAGAGATGTTAGCTATGGGATGGGTAGATGTTAACTATGGGATGGAGAGATGGAGAGATGTTAGCTATGGGATGGAGAGATGTTAGCTATGGGACGGAGAGATGTTAACTATGGGATGGAGAGATGTTAACTATGGGACGGAGAGATGTTAGCTATGGGATGGAGAGATGTTAACTATGGGATGGAGAGATGTTAGCTATGGGATGGAGAGATGTTAGCTATGGGATGGGTAGATGCTAGCTATGGGATGGGTAGATGTTAGCTATGGGATGGGTAGATGTTAGCTATGGGATGGAGAGATGTTAACTATGGGATGGGTAGATGTTAGCTATGGGATGGGTAGATGTTAACTATGGGATGGAGAGATGTTAGCTATGGGATGGGTAGATGTTAGCTATGGGATGGGTAGATGTTAGCTATGGGATGGGTAGGAGAGATGTTAACTATGGGATGGAGAGATGTTAACTATGGGATGGAGAGGTGTTAGCTATGGGATGGAGAGATGTTAACTATGGGATGGGTAGATGTTAGCTATGGGATGGGTAGGAGAGATGTTAACTATGGGATGGAGAGATGTTAGCTATGGGATGGAGAGGTGTTAGCTATGGGATGGAGAGATGTTAGCTATGGGATGGGTAGATGTTAGCTATGGGATGGGTAGATGTTAGCTATGGGATGGGTAGATGTTAACTATGGGATGGAGAGATGTTAGCTATGGGATGGAGAGATGTTAGCTATGGGATGGAGAGATGTTAGCTATGGGATGGGTAGATGCTAGCTATGGGATGGAGAGATGTTAGCTATGGGATGGAGAGATGTTAACTATGGGATGGAGAGATGTTAGCTATGGGATGGAGAGATGTTAGCTATGGAATGGGTAGATGCTAGCTATGGGATGGAGAGATGTTAGCTATGGGATGGAGAGATGTTAGCTATGGGATGGAGAGATGTTCGCTATGGGATGGAGAGATGTTAGCTATGGGATGGAGAGATGTTCGCTATGGGATGGGTAGATGTTAACTATGGGATGGAGAGATGTTAGCTATGGGATGGGTAGATGTTAGCTATGGGATGGGTAGATGTTAGCTATGGGATGGGTAGATGTTAGCTATGGGATGGGTAGATGTTAGCTATGGGATGGAGAGATGTTAACTATGGGATGGGTAGATGTTAGCTATGGGATGGGTAGATGTTAACTATGGATGGAGAGATGTTAGCTATGGATGGGTAGATGTTGGCTATGGGATGGGTAGATGTTAGCTATGGGATGGTAGAGATGTTAACTATGGGATGGAGAGATGTTAACTATGGGATGGAGAGTGTTAGCTATGGATGGAGAGATGTTAACTATGGGATGGGTAGATGTTAGCTATGGGATGTAGAGATGTTAACTATGGGATGGAGAGATGTTAGCTATGGATGGAGAGGTGTTAGCTATGGGATGGAGAGATGTTAGCTATGGGATGGGTAGATGTTAGCTATGGGATGGGTAGATGTTAGCTATGGGATGGGTAGATGTTAACTATGGGATGGAGAGATGTTAGCTATGGGATGGAGAGATGTTAGCTATGGGATGGAGAGATGTTAGCTATGGGATGGGTAGATGCTAGCTATGGGATGGAGAGATGTTAGCTATGGGATGGAGAGATGTTAACTATGGGATGGAGAGATGTTAACTATGGGATGGAGAGATGTTAGCTATGGGATGGAGAGATGTTAGCTATGGGATGGAGAGATGTTAGCTATGGAATGGGTAGATGCTAGCTATGGGATGGAGAGATGTTAACTATGGGATGGAGAGATGTTAACTATGGGATGGAGAGATGTTAGCTATGGGATGGAGAGATGTTAGCTATGGGATGGAGAGATGTTAGCTATGGGATGGGTAGATGCTAGCTATGGGATGGAGAGATGTTAGCTATGGGATGGAGAGATGTTAGCTATGGGATGGATGTTAGCTATGGGATGGAGAGATGTTAGCTATGGGATGGGTAGATGTTAGCTATGGGATGGAGAGATGTTAGCTATGGAATGGGTAGATGTTAGCTTAAGAAGGATAGAAATTCCACGAATTAACTTTTAAACAGGGCACACATGTCAATTGAAATGCATTCCAGGTGACTAGCTCATGAAGCTGGTTGAGAGAATGCCAAGAGTGTGCAAAGTTGTCATCAAGACAAAGGGCGGCTATATGAAGAATCTCAAATATAAAATATATATTTGATTTGTTTAACACTTTCGTTTGGTTACGACATGATTCCACATGTGTTATTTCATAGTTTTATTGTTTTCACAATTATTCTACAATGTAGAAAATAGTAACAAATAAAATAAAAACCCTTAAATGAGTAGGTGTTTTAAAACCTTTGACCGGTAGTGTTGCCTAGCAACACAATCACTAATTAAAGTTGTTATTTCACAATGTGGATGTTTCTGGGAGGCAAGGATCTGGATCCCAAATGGCAACCTGTTCCCTGTATAGTGCACTACTTTATACTACAGCCCTATTCCCTATATAGTACACTACTCTATACTACAGCCCTATTCCCTATATAGTGCACTACTTTATACTACAGCCCTATTCCCTATATAGTGCACTACTTTATACTACAGCCCTATTCCCTATATAGTGCACTACTTTATACTACAGCCCTATTCCCTATATAGTGCACTACTTTATACTACAGCCCTATTCCCTATATAGTACACTACTTTATACTACAGCCCTATTCCCTATATAGTGCACTACTTTATACTACAGCACCATTCCCTATATAGTGCACTACTTTATACTACAGCCCTATTCCCTATATAGTACACTACTTTATACTACAGCCCTATTCCCTATATAGTACACTACTTTATACTACAGCCCTATTCCTGACTAGTGAGGTGCTGGGGAACAGGGTTCCTGTCTAGTGAGGTGCTGAGGAACAGGGTTCCTGACTAGTGAGGTGCTGGGGAACAAGGTTCCTGACTAGTGAGGTGCTGAGGAACAGGGTTCCTGACTAGTGAGGTGCTGGGGAACAGGGTTCCTGACTAGTGAGGTGCTGGGGAACAGGGTTCCTGACTAGTGAGGTGCTGGGGAACAGGGTTCCTGACTAGTGAGGTGCTGAGGAACAGGGTTCCTGACTAATGAGGTGCTGGGGAACAGGGTTCCTGACTAATGAGGTGATGGGGAACAGGGTTCCTGTCTAGTGAGGTGCTGAGGAACAGGGTTCCTGACTAGTGAGGTGCTGGGGACCAGGGTTCCTGACTAGTGAGGTGCTGAGGAACAGGGTTCCTGACTGGTGAGGTGCTGGGGAACAGGGTTCCTGACTAGTGAGGTGCTGAGGAACATGGTTCCTGACTAGTGAGGTGCTGGGGAACAGGGTTCCTGACTAGTGAGGTGCTGGGGAACAGGGTTCCTGTCTAGTGAGGTGCTGGGGAACAGGGTTCCTGACTAGTGAGGTGCTGGGGAACATGGTTCCTGACTAGTGAGGTGCTGGGGAACAGGGTTCCTGACTAGTGAGGTGCTAGGGAACAGGGTTCCTGACTAGTGAGGTGCTGGGGAACAGGGTTCCTGTCTAGTGAGGTGCTGGGGACCAGGGTTCCTGACTAGTGAGGTGCTGGGGAACAGGGTTCCTGACTAGTGAGGTGCTGCGGAACAGGGTTCCTGACTAGTGAGGTGCTGGGGAACAGGGTTCCTGACTAGTGAGGTGCTGAGGAACAGGGTTCCTGACTAGTGAGGTGCTGGGGAACAGGGTCCCTGACTGGTGAGGTGCTGGGGAATAGGGTTCCTGACTAGTGAGGTGCTGGGGAACATGGTTCCTGACTAGTGAGGTGCTGGGGAACAGGGTTCCTGACTAGTGAGGTGCTGGGGACCAGGGTTCCTGACTAGTGAGGTGCTGGGGAACAGGGTCCCTGACTAGTGAGGTGCTGGGGAACAGGGTTCCTGTCTAGTGAGGTGCTGGGGAACAGGGTTCCTGTCTAGTGAGGTGCTGGGGAACAGGGTTCCTGTCTAGTGAGGTGCTGGGGAACAGGGTTCCTGTCTAGTGAGGTGCTGGGGACCAGGGTTCCTGACTGGTTAGGTGCTGGGGACCAGGGTTCCTGACTGGTGAGGTGCTGGGGAACAGGGTTCCTGACTGGTGAGGTGCTGAGGAACAGGGTTCCTGACTGGTGAGGTGCTGGGGAACAGGGTTCCTGACTGGTGAGGTGCTGAGGAACATGGTTCCTGACTAGTGAGGTGCTGGGGACCAGGGTTCCTGACTAGTGAGGTGCTGAGGAACAGGGTTCCTGACTAGTGAGCTGCTGGGGAACATGGTTCCTGACTAGTGAGGTGCTGGGGAACAGGGTTCCTGTCTAGTGAGGTGCTGGGAACAGGGTTCCTGACTAGTGAGGTGCTGGGAACATGGTTCCTGACTAGTGAGGTGCTTGGGAACAGGGTTCCTGACTAGTGAGGTGCTGGGGAACAGGGTTCCTGACTAGTGAGGTGCTGGGGAACAGGGTTCCTGTCTAGTGAGGTGCTGGGGAACAGGGTTCCTGACTAGTGAGGTGCTGGGGAACATGGTTCCTGACTAGTGAGGTGCTTGGGAACAGGGTTCCTGACTAGTGAGGTGCTGGGGAACAGGGTTCCTGTCTAGTGAGGTGCTGGGGACCAGGGTTCCTGACTGGTTAGGTGCTGGGGACCAGGGTTCCTGACTGGTGAGGTGCTGGGGAACAGGGTTCCTGACTGGTGAGGTGCTGAGGAACAGGGTTCCTGACTGGTGAGGTGCTGGGGAACAGGGTTCCTGACTGGTGAGGTGCTGAGGAACATGGTTCCTGACTAGTGAGGTGCTGGGGACCAGGGTTCCTGACTAGTGAGGTGCTGAGGAACAGGGTTCCTGACTAGTGAGCTGCTGGGAACATGGTTCCTGACTAGTGAGGTGCTGGGGAACAGGGTTCCTGTCTAGTGAGGTGCTGGGAACAGGGTTCCTGACTAGTGAGGTGCTGGGGAACATGGTTCCTGACTAGTGAGGTGCTTGGGAACAGGGTTCCTGACTAGTGAGGTGCTGGGAACAGGGTTCCTGACTAGTGAGGTGCTGGGAACAGGGTTCCGGTCTAGTGAGGTGCTGGGGAACAGGCTTCCTGACCAGTGAGGTGCTGGGGAACAGGCGTACCGCTGATGGCTCTTCGTATCTCTGGTGGCAGCTGCCTCTCTCATCTCCAGAGAAGCCTGTTCACTGTACCAGGCTGTGTGGTGTACAGATCAGGTTGGGAGCATCCTTCAGAGGGCCTGTAGCAAAACTAGAGAGAGGGGAGGGTTGGGGGTGGAGGGGTGGTTGTAGAGAGAACAAGTATCAGACCCAAATCAGGCAGTGGCCTCTTCATCTAATCTCCTTTCCTCATCTCCTCCTTTCATCTCCTCCCTTCATTTCCTCCTCTCTTCATTCCTCTCTTCATCTCCTCATCTCATCTCATCATCTCCTCTCCATCCCTGAGATGCTGAGACTTCCTCTCCTTCTTCTTCCCTCAGTCCTCCCAACTCACCCTCCGTGCCCTGGTCCAAGGGTAGTGTGTGAAGGTGTCACTGATATGAGCCACTGTAGTGTGGGATTACAGGTCCTCTGTTGACGTCTTGTTGATGTGTGTTCACAGAACCAGAACTCCCTGACAACATATCTCCCTGACAACATATTGCCTGACAACATAACTCCCTGACAACATATCTCCCTGACACCATATCTCCCTGACAACATAACTCCCTGACAACATATTGCCTGACAACATATCTCCCTGACAACATATCTCCCTGACACAATATCTCCCTGACAACATATGTCCCTGACAACATATTGCCTGACAACATAACTCCCTGACAACATATCTCCCTGACACCATATCTCCCTGACAACATAACTCCCTGACAACATATTGCCTGACAACATAACTCCCTGACAACATATCGCCTAACAACATAACTCCCTGACACCATAACTCCCTGACAACATATCTCCCTGACAACATATCGCCTGACACCATAACTCCCTGACAACACAACTCCCTGACAACATAACTCCCTGACAACATATCTCCCTGACAACATATCTCCCTGACAACATATCTCCCTGACAACATAACTCCCTGACAACATATCTCCCTGACAACATAACTCCCTGACAACATATTGCCTGACAACATAACTGCCTGACAACATATCGTCTAACAACATAACTCCCTGACACCATAACTCCCTGACAACATATCTCCCTGACAACATATCGCCTGACACCATAACTCCCTGACAACACAACTCCCTGACAACATAACTATACTGAGGTGTTACTGTCAGGTAAACTATACTGATGTGTTACTGTCAGGTAAACTATACTGAGGTGTTACTGTCAGGTAAACTATACTGAGGTGTTACGATCAGGTAAACTATACTGATGTGTTACTGTCAGGTAAACTATACTGAGGTGTTACGATCAGGTAAACTATACTGAGGTGTTACTGTCAGGTAAACTATACTGAGGTGTTACTGTCAGGTAAACTATACTGAGGTGTTACTGTCAGGTAAACTATACTGAGGTGTTACTGTCAGGTAAACTATACTGAGGTGTTACTGTCAGGTAAACTATACTGAGGTGTTACTGTCAGGTAAACTATACTGAAGTGTTACTGTCAGGTAAACTATACTGAGGTGTTACTGTCAGGTAAACTATACTGAGGTGTTACTGTCAGGTAAACTATACTGAGGTGTTACTGTCAGGTAAACTATACTGAGGTGTTACTGTCAGGTAAACTATACTGAGGTGTTACTGTCAGGTAAACTATACTGAGGTGTTACTGTCAGGTAAACTATACTGATGTGTTACTGTCAGGTAAACTATACTGAGGTGTTACTGTCAGGTAAACTATACTGAGGTGTTACTGTCAGGTAAACTATACTGAGGGTTCTGTCAGGTAAACTATACTGAGGTGTTACTGTCAGGTAAACCATACTGAGGTGTTACTGTCAGGTAAACTATACTGAGGTGTTACTGTCAGGTGAACTATACTGAGGTGTTACTGTCAGGTAAACTATACTGAGGTGTTAGGAGGTGTTACTGTCAGGTGAACTATACTGAGGTGTTACTGTCAGGTGAACTATACTGAGGTGTTACTGTCAGGTAAACCATACTGATGTGTTACTGTCAGGTAAACTATACTGAGGTGTTACTGTCAGGTAAACTATACTGAGGTGTTACTGTCGAAGGTAAACTATACTGAGGTGTTACTGTCAGGTAAACTATATCCTCATCCACTGTGTGTCTCACCTGAAGGGTTCTATCTCATGCACTGTGTGTCTCACCTGAAGGGATCAGCACTGTGTGTGTCTCACCTGAAGGGTTCTATCTCGTGCACTGTGTGTCTCACCTGGAAGGGTTCGATCTCGTGCACTGTGTGTCTCACCTGAAGGGTTCTATCTCGGCACTGTGTGTCTCACCTGAAGGGTTCTATCTCGCACTGTGAAGTCTCACCTGAAGGGAAAGATCTATCCGTGCACTGTGTGTCTCACCTGAAGGGTTCTATCTCGTGCACGTCCAGGGCAGGCGCCACGATCCCCTCCTTCAGGGCCTGAGCCAGGGCCTCTCATCCACCAGCCCTCCCCGCGCTGCATTCACCAGAACGCCCTGGAGCATCTAGAAGAGGGGGAGAAAGATAAGAGAGAGAATAGAGGGGGAGAGAAGATAAGAGAGAGTAGAGGGGGAGAGAAAGATAAGAGAGAGAATAGATGGGGGGGGAAAGATAAGAGAGAGTAGAGGGGGAGAGAAAGATAAAGAGAGAGAATAGAGTGGGGGAGAAAGATAAGAGAGAGTAGGGGGGAGAGAAAGATAAGAGAGAGAATAGAGGGGGGAGAAAGATAAGAGAGAGTAGAGGGGGGAGAAAGATAAGAGAGAGTAGGGGGAGAGAAAGATAAGAGAGAGAATAGAGGGGGGAGAAAGATAAGAGAGAGTAGAGAGGGGGAGAGAAAGATAAGAGAGAGTAGAGGGGGGGGCAGGGGAGAGAAAGATAAGAGAGTAGAGGGGGGGGTAGGGGAGAGAAAGATAAGAGAGAGTAGAGGGGGTTGATTTGATCTAAAGAGGAGCGCCACCAACATGTAGTTTTTACAAAGAATTTGTTTGCGTCCTACTGTTAAGTATCTTAATAGAGATGACCTACTGATAGAGCTGGAGAAGAGAGACTAGAATAGAGATGACCTACTGATAGAGCTGTAGAAGAGAGACTAGAATAGAGATGACCTACTGATAGAGCTGGAGAAGAGAGACTAGAATAGAGATGACCTACTGATAGAGCTGGAGAAGAGAGACTAGAATAGAGATGACCTACTGATAGAGCTGGAGAAGAGAGTCTATAATAGAGATGACCTACTGATAGAGCTGGAGAAGAGAGACTAGAATAGAGATGACCTACTGATAGAGCTGGAGAAGAGAGACTAGAATAGAGATGACCTACTGATAGAGCTGTAGAAGAGAGACTAGAATAGAGATGACCTACTGATAGAGCTGGAGAAAGAGACTAGAATAGAGATGACCTACTGATAGAGCTGAGAAGAGAGTCTATAACAGAGATGACCTACTGATAGAGCTTGAGAAAGAGACTAGAATAGAGATGACCTACTGATAGAGCTGGAGAAGAGAGACTATAATAGAGATGACCTACTGATAGAGCTGTAGAAGAGAGACTAGAATAGAGATGACCTACTGATAGAGCTGGAGAAGAGAGACTAGAATAGAGATGACCTACTGATAGAGCTGGAGAAGAGAGTCTATAATAGAGATGACCTACTGATAGAGCTGGAGAAGAGAGACTAGAATAGAGATGACCTATTGATAGAGCTGGAGAAGAGAGACTAGAATAGAGATGACCTACTGATAGAGCTGGAGAAGAGAGTCTATAATAGAGATGACCTACTGATAGAGCTGTAGAAGAGAGACTAGAATAGAGATGACCTACTGATAGAGCTGGAGAAGAGAGTCTAGAATAGAGATGACCTACTGATAGAGCTGGAGAAGAGAGACTATAATAGAGATGACCTACTGATAGAGCTGGAGAAGAGAGACTATAATAGAGATGACCTACTGATAGAGCTGGAGAAGAGAGACTAGAATAGAGATGACCTACTGACAGAGCTGTAGAAGAGCCTAGAATGTCTTTGACGCTCCACTGAATGGTCTACTGAAGACATGACGAGCCGAGCACCTGGGCAACACATGCACACGCATACGCAAATATGTCTGTCTCATCCCCATGGAGACACATCTACACCTGAGGAAAATCAGCTCTGAAGGATGACTGTCAAAAGTGCTTTAAGAGTTGTGTGCTTGAGTACGTCCCAAATTGAACCCTATTCCCTTGATAGTGCACTACTTGGCTCAGCTCACAGAGTTGGCTGTAGATGGGGACATTTCAAATGGGACCCTATTCCCTTGATAGTGCACTACTTGGCTCAGCTCACATAGTTGGCTGTAGATGCGTGTTTCCCAAATGGAACTCTATTCCCTTGATAGTGCACTACGTTGAGGACAAGATGACAGTTGATAACTATACTACACAACAAAAATAAATCAAAAACTGCTAGCGAGAAAAACAACAGCTCCAGAAAAATCCAATTAATATTCTTGGAAGAAACTGTAATCCCTTAAATCCACGACATGAAAAGCCCTCGCACTGTCAGTCATCCTTTTATTACACACACACACACACACACACACACACACACACACACACACACACACACACACACACACACACACACACACACACACACACACACACACACACACACACACACACACGATAAGAAGATGCAGGCTTGAGAGAACAACGAAGAAGACACAGGAGAGGAGTTAAGAACTGGGTTAAGAGATAGAGCCTCTCTATTCTGTTGTTCTCCTTCAGACAGCTCTTCAATGCTCTCTCTCTCTCTGTCTCCTCAGATGTGAAGTCAACCAGAAAGAATAGAAACACAGAAAATAAGAGGAAACTGAGATAAGAGATGTAATTCTCCTCTCCTCCACCAGGTGGCAGAGCAGACAGACCAGATGGGGTATTGTAGTTTTGACAGCAGCTCTGAGCAGTGAAGTCAACCTGAGAGAGTCAGAGGAAACTGAGATAAGAGGTGTAATTCTCCCCTCCTCCACCAGGTGGCAGACTAGATGGGGTATTGTTGTATTGATAGCAGCTCTAAGCAGTAGGAAAGGAAAGGAGGCTTAAGAAATTTGGCTTGTCACCTAAGAACCTCACAATCTTTTACAGATGTACAATTGAGAGCATCCTGTCGGGCTGTATCACTGCCTGGTACGGCAACTGCTCCGCCCACAACCGTAAGGCTCTCCAGAGGGTGGTGAGGTCTGCACAACGCATCACCGGGGGCAACTATCTGCCCTCCAGGACACCTACACCACCCGATGTCACAGGAAGGCCATAAAGATCATCAAGGACAACAACCACCCGAGCCACTGCCTGTTCACCCCGCTATCATCCAGAAGGTGAGGTCAGTACAGCTGCATCAAAGCTGGGACCGAGAGACTGAAAAACAGCTTCTATCTCAAGGCAATTAGACTGTTAAACATAAATCACTAACTCAGAGAGGCTGCTGCCAACATTGAGACCAAATCACTGGCCACTTAAATAAATGGATCACTAGTCACTTTAATAAATGGATCACTGGCCACTTTAATAAATGGATCACTAGTCACTTTAATAAATGGATCACTGGCCACTTTAATAAATGGATCACTAGTCACTTTAATAAATGGATCACTAGTCACTTTAATAAATGGATCACTGGCCACTTTAATAAATGGATCACTGGCCACTTTAATAAATGGATCACTGGCCACTTTAATAAATGGATCACTGGCCACTTTAATAAATGGATCACTGGCCACTTTAATAAATGGATCACTGGCCACTTTAATAAATGGATCACTAGTCACTTTAATAAATGGATCACTAGTCACTTTAATAATGTTTACATTACTCATATCATATGGATCACTGGTCACTTTAATAAATGGATCACTAGTCACTTTGTCAGATCACTAGTCACTTTAATAAATGGATTACCAGTCACTTTAATAAATGGATCACTGGCCACTTTAATAAATGCATCACTGGCCACTTAATAATGGATCACTGGCCACTAATAAAATGGATCACTGGGCCACTTTAATAACCCACTTTAATAAATGGACTAATGAATTAATGGAACTCATATTAATAACTATATGTCACTTTAATAAACATTACCATATTAATAACATGGGAATGAATAAGTTTATTATTATCCATATTAATTAATAATCCATATTAATAACTATATGAATTTATAACTCATATTAATAAATTAATATTAATTAATAACCTATATTAATAACTATATGAATTAATAACTCATATTAATAACTATATGAATTAATAACTAAATCTATATTAATAACTATATGAATTAATAACTCATATTAATAACTATAGGAATTAATAACCCATATTAATAACTATGTTATAAATTAATAACCCATATTAATAACTGACTGGGAGTCAGTGAGTTACCATAAAGGTCAAAGGTCAGCTGTCCTCCCTACCTGTTTGATGGTGAAGTCGCTGATGAGATGGTGGTTGTGTTCGCTCAGGCTGTGCAGAGACACGCAGTCTGACTGGTAGAGCAGGTCTTGTGGTGTAGACACGCTGACCCAGGAACGCCTGCCGGGCCCTGTAGGGCCGAGAAGATCACGTTGAAGCCAAACACTCTTGGCCCGCACAGCCACCGCCTGACCAACGACCCACAGAGACAGAGGAGAGAGCATGGTCAGCTAACATCAACACACACATCACCTTACAAATAGCCAAGCCATAATGTGTGTCCTGTCTTGTCCTGGGCCTGTCCTGTCTTGTCCTGGGCCTGTCCTGTCTTGTCCTGGGGGTCTTGTCCTGGGCCTGTCCTGTCTGTCCCAGGCCATTCTGGGCCTGTCCTGTCTTGTCCTGGGCCATGTCCTGTCTGTCCCAGGCCTGGGCCTGGCCGTCCCTGTCTTGTCCTGGGCCTGTCCTGTCTTGTCCTGGGCCTGTCCTGTCTTGTCCCTGGGGCCTGTCCTGTCTTGTCCTGGGCATGTCCTGGGCCTGTCCAGTCTTGTCCTGGGCCTGTCCTGTCTGGGCCTGTCCTGGGCCTGTCTCAATCTTGTGTCTTGTCCTGGGGCCTGTCCTGTCTTGTCCTGGGCCTGCTCTTTGTCCTCTGGGCTCTGTCTCGTCCGGGACTGTCCTGCCTTGTCCTGGGCCTGTCTCACTTGTCTTGGGCCTGTTCTGTCTTGTCCTGGGCATGTCCTGTCTTGTCCTATCTTGGGCTTGTGGCTCTGTCTCATCTTGTCCTCTGCCTGTCTTGTCCTGGGCTTGTCATCTGGGCCTGTCCTGTCTTGTCCTGGGCATGCCCTGTCTTGTCTCTATTTTGGCTTCTGGGTCCTCGTCCTGTCTTTGTCCTGGGGTCCTGTCTGTCTCACTTGTCCTGGGGTTCCACTTGTCCCGGGACTGTTCCTGTCTTGGGCCTGTCCTGTCTTGTCCTGGGGCATGTCCTGTCTTGTCCTATCTTGGGCTTGTCCTGTCTTGTCCTGGGCCTGGTCTTGTCCTGGGCCTGTCCTGTCTTGGGCATGTCCTGGGCCTGTCCTGTCTTGTCCTGGGCTCCTGTCCTTGTCTTGGGCCTGTCCTGTCTTGTCCTGGGCCTGTCCTGTCTTGTCCCAGGCCTGTCCTGTCTGTCCTGGCCTGTCAATCCTGGGCTGTCCTGTCTTGTCCCAGGCCTGTCCTGGGTCTTGTCCTGGGCCTGTCCTGTCTTGTCCTGGGCCTGTGTCTTGTCTTGTCTCTGGGCCTGTCCTGTTTTGGTTCTGGGCCTGCCTGTCCTGTCTTGTCCTGGGGTCCTGTCTTGTCCCGGGACTGTCCTGTCTTGTCTGGGCCTGTCCTGTCCTGTCTCTGTCTTGTCCTAAGTATGGTCCTGTCTTGTCCTATCTTGGGCTTGTCCTGTCTTTGTCCTGGGCCTGTCCTGTTCTAGTCCTGGGCCTGTCCTGT
>NC_088405.1:1469670-1493014 GCF_034236695.1 Oncorhynchus nerka
AGGACAGGCCCAGGACAAGACAGGACAGGCCCAGGACAAGACAGGACCCCAGGACAAGACAGGACAGGCCCAGGACAAGACAAGGCCCAGGACAGACAGGCCCAGGACAAGACAGGACAGGCCCAGACAGGACCAGGACAAGACAGGACAGGCCCACAAGACAGGACAAGACATGCCCAGGACAAGACAGGACAGGCCCAGGACAAGACAGGACAGGCCCAGGACAAGACAGGACAAGCCCAAGATAGGACAAGGACAGGACATGCCCAGGACAAGACAGGACAGGCCTGACAGGACAAGACAGGACACCCAGGACAAGACATGGCTTGGCTATTTGTACAGGTGATGGACAAGACAGGACAGTTGGACAAGACTAAACCATGCTTGGCTATTTGACTCTCCTCTGTCTCTGTGTGTGTGTGAGGTCGTTCGGGTCAGGCGGTGGCTGTGCGGGCCAAGGTGTTTGGCTTCAACGTGATCTTCTACGACCCCTACCTGCAGGACGGCTTGGAGCGTTCCCTGGGCGTCCAGCGTGTCTACACCCTACAAGACCTGCTCTACCAGTCAGACTGCGTGTCTCTGCACTGCAACCTGAACGAACACAACCACCATCTCATCAACGACTTCACCATCAAACAGGTAGAGAGGACAGCTGACCTTTGACCTTTATGGTATAACTCACTGACTCCCAGTCAGTTATTAATATGGGTTATTAATTAATGTGGTTATTAATATAGTTATTAATATGGGTTATTCATTAATGTGGTTATTAATATAGTTATTAATATGGGTTATTCATTAATGTGGTTATTAATATAGTTATTAATATGGGTTATTAATTCATATAGTTATTAATATAGTTATTAATATGGGTTATTAATTAATGTGGTTATTAATATAGTTATTAATATGGGTTATTCATTAATGTGGTTATTAATATAGTTATTAATATGTAGTGTACATTATTAATAATGTAAACATTATTAATGATAGTTATTAATATGGGTTATTAATTCATATATTTATTAATGAGTTATTAATTCATATATTTATTAATATGATCCATTTATTAAAGTGGCCAGTGATCCATTTATTAATTCATATAGTTATTAATATGGGTTATTAATTTATTAAAGTGACCAGTAATCCATTTATTAAAGTGACCAGTGATCCATTATTAATATGGGTTATTAATTAATGTGGTTATTAATATAGTTATTAATGAGTTATTAATTAATATGGTTATTAATGACTTATCCATTCATATATGTAGTGTACATATGATATGAGATATGTAAACATTATTAAAGTGACCAGTGATCCATTTATTAAAGTGACTAGTGATCCATTTATTAAAGTGACTAGTGATCCATTTATTAAAGTGACTAGTGATCCATTTATTAAAGTGGCTAGTGATCCATTTATTAAAGTGGCCAGTGATCCATTTATTAAAGTGGCCAGTGATCCATTTATTAAAGTGGCCAGTGATCCATTTATTAAAGTGGCCAGTGATCCATTTATTAAAGTGACTAGTGATCCATTTATTAAAGTGACTAGTGATCCATTTATTAAAGTGACTGATCCATTTATTAAAGTGATCCATTTATTAAAGTGACTAGTGATCCATTTATTAAAGTGGCTAGTGATCCATTTATTAAAGTGACTATTAAAGTGATCCATTTATTAAACTAGTGATCCATGAGCCATTTATTAAAGTGAGTGATCCAGTGATCCATTTATTAAAGTGGCTAGTGATCCATTTATTAAAGTGACCAGTGATCCATTTTATGGCCAGTGATCCATTTATTAAAGTGACTAGTGATCCATTTATTAAAGTGACTAGTGATCCATTTATTAAAGTACTAGTGACCAGTATCCATTTATTAAAGTGGCCAGTGATCCATTTATTAAAGTGACCAGTGATCCATTTATTAAAGTGACTAGTGATCCATTTATTAAAGTGACTAGTGATCCATTTATTAAAGTGGCCAGTGATCCATTTATTAAAGTGGCCAGTGATCCATTTATTAAAGTGGCCAGTGATCCATTTATTAAAGTGACTAGTGATCCATTTATTAAAGTGACTAGTGATCCATTTATTAAAGTGGCCAGTGATCCATTTATTAAAGTGACTAGTGATCCATTTATTAAAGTGACCAGTGATCCATTTATTAAAGTGACTAGTGATCCATTTATTAAAGTGGCCAGTGATCCATTTATTAAAGTGACTTAGTGATCCATTTAGTGATCCATTTATTAAAGTGACTAGTGATCCATTTATTTAAGTGGCCAGTGATCCATTTATTAAAGTGGCTTGATCTTTATTTATTAAAGTGGCCAGTGATCCATTTATTAAAGTGACCAGTGATCCATTTATTAAAGTGACTAGTGATCCATTTATTAAAGTGACCAGTGATCCAGTGATCCATTTATTAAAGTGGCCAGTGATCCATTTATTAAAGTGACTAGTGATCCATTTATTTAAACTAGTGATCCATTTATTAAAGCCAGTGATCCATTTATTAAAGTGACCATTTATTAAAGTGATCCATTTATTTAAGTGGCCAGTGATTTGGTCTCAATGTTGGCAGCAGCCTCTCTGAGTTAGTGATTTATGTTTAACAGTCTAATGGCCTTGAGATAGAAGCTGTTTTTCAGTCTCTCGGTCCCAGCTTTGATGCAGCTGTACTGACCTCACCTTCTGGATGATAGCGGGGTGAACAGGCAGTGGCTTGGGTGGTTGTTGTCCTTGATGATCTTTATGGCCTTCCTGTGACATCGGGTGGTGTAGGTGTCCTGGAGGGCAGGTAGTTGCCCCCGGTGATGCGTTGTGCAGACCTCACCACCCTCTGGAGAGCCTTACGGTTGTGGGCGGAGCAGTTGCCGTACCAGGCAGTGATACAGCCCGACAGGATGCTCTCAATTGTACATCTGTAAAAGATTGTGAGGTTCTTAGGTGACAAGCCAAATTTCTTAAGCCTCCTTTCCTTTCCTACTGCTTAGAGCTGCTATCAATACAACAATACCCCATCTAGTCTGCCACCTGGTGGAGGAGGGGAGAATTACACCTCTTATCTCAGTTTCCTCTGACTCTCTCAGGTTGACTTCACTGCTCAGAGCTGCTGTCAAAACTACAATACCCCATCTGGTCTGTCTGCTCTGCCACCTGGTGGAGGAGAGGAGAATTACATCTCTTATCTCAGTTTCCTCTTATTTTCTGTGTTTCTATTCTTTCTGGTTGACTTCACATCTGAGAGACAGAGAGAGAGAGAGAGCATTGAAGAGCTGTCTGAAGGAGAACAACAGAATAGAGAAGGCTCTATCTCTTAACCCAGTTCTTAACTCCTCTCCTGTGTCTTCTTCGTTGTTCTCTCAAGCCTGCATCTTCTTATCGTGTGTGTGTGTGTGTGTGTGTGTGTGTGTGTGTGTGTGTGTGTGTGTGTGTGTGTGTGTGTGTGTGTGTGTGTGTGTGTGTGTGTGTGTGTGTGTGTGTGTGTAATAAAAGGATGACTGACAGTGCGAGGGCTTTTCATGTCGTGGATTTAAGGGATTACAGTTTCTTCCAAGAATATTAATTGGATTTTTCTGGAGCTGTTGTTTTTCTCGCTAGCAGTTTTTGATTTATTTTTGTTGTGTAGTATAGTTATCAACTGTCATCTTGTCCTCAACGTAGTGCACTATCAAGGGAATAGAGTTCCATTTCTATCTACAGCCTCTATGTGAGCTGGCCAAGTAGTGCACTATCAGGGAATAGGGTCCCATTTGAAATGTCCCCATCTACAGCCAACTCTGTGAGCTGAGCCAAGTAGTGCACTATCAAGGGAATAGGGTTCAATTTGGGACGTACTCAAGCACACAACTCTTAAAGCACTTTTGACAGTCATCCTTCAGAGCTGATTTTCCTCAGGTGTAGATGTGTCTCCATGGGGATGAGACAGACATATTTGCGTATGCGTGTGCATGTGTTGCCCAGGTGCTCGGCTCGTCATGTCTTCAGTAGACCATTCAGTGGAGCGTCAAAGACATTCTAGGCTCTTCTACAGCTCTGTCAGTAGGTCATCTCTATTCTAGTCTCTCTTCTCCAGCTCTATCAGTAGGTCATCTCTATTATAGTCTCTCTTCTCCAGCTCTATCAGTAGGTCATCTCTATTCTAGTCTCTCTTCTCCAGCTCTATCAGTAGGTCATCTCTATTATAGTCTCTCTTCTCCAGCTCTATCAGTAGGTCATCTCTATTATAGTCTCTCTTCTCCAGCTCTATCAGTAGGTCATCTCTATTATAGACTCTCTTCTCCAGCTCTATCAGTAGGTCATCTCTATTATAGTCTCTCTTCTCCAGCTCTATCAGTAGGTCATCTCTATTATAGACTCTCTTCTCCAGCTCTATCAGTAGGTCATCTCTATTCTAGTCTCTCTTCTCCAGCTCTATCAGTAGGTCATCTCTATTCTAGTCTCTCTTCTCCAGCTCTATCAGTAGGTCATCTCTATTCTAGTCTCTCTTCTCCAGCTCTATCAGTAGGTCATCTCTATTATAGTCTCTCTTCTCAAGATGACTATCAGTAGGTCATCTTTTCTAGTCTTCTCTTCTCCAGCTCTATCAGTAGGTCATCTAAGATATTATCACAGTAGGTCATCTCTATTCTACAAATTCTTTGTCTTCAGCTGTATCAGTAGGTCATCTCTCTTTAGATCAAATCTCTTTCCCAGTCTCTCTTCTCCATCAGTAGGTCATCTCTTTAAGATACTTAACAGTAGGACGCTCTCAAATTTCTTTGTAAAACTACATGTTGGTGGCGCTCCCTCTTTAGATCAAATCCCCCCCTCTACTCTCTCTTATCTTTCTCCCTACCCCCTCTTCTCTCTCTCTTATCTTTCTCTCCCCCCCCCTCTACTTCTTCTCTCTCTTATCTTTCTCCCCCCCTCTATTCTCTCTCTTATCTTTCTCCCCCCTATTCTCTCTCTTATCTTTCTCCCCCCTCTACTCTCTCTTATCTTTCTCTCTATCTTTCTCTTATCTTTCTCCCTACTCTCTCTTATCTTTCTCCCCCTACTCTTCTTCTCTCTTATCTTTCTCTCCCCCCTCTACTCTCTCTCTCTTTCTCCCCCATCTATTCTCTCTCTTATCTTTCTCTCCCCCTCTACTCTCTCTTATCTTTCTCCCCCCTCTATTCTCTCTCTTATTTTTTCCCCCCCTCTTCTAGATGCGCCAGGGAGCTTTCTCTGGTCTTTCTCAGCGCCCACTCTAGGGCTGGGTGGATGAGAAGGCCCTGGCTCAGGCCCTGGAAGGAGAGGGAGGATCTACTCCTGCCTCTTATCGTTCACTCCCCCTAGAACCCTTCAGGTGAGACCCACAGTGCACGAGATAGAACCTTTCTTCAGGTGAGACACTCATCTTTCCCCCCTAGAACCTCTCTCAGGTGAGACACACTCTGCTCTTATCTTTCCCTCCCCCCTGAGACACTCTGCACGAGATAGAACCCCCCCTAGGTCTCTCTCTTATCTTCTCCCCCTAGAACTCTCTTCTTATCTTTCTCACACAGTGCATGAGATAGATCTTCAGGTGAGACTGAGATAGAACTCCCCCTGAGACACTCTCTGGATGAGGATATAGTTTACCTGACAGTCTCCCCTCAGTATAGTTCTCCTTATCTTTAACCCCCCCAGTCTCTTTACCTGATGCCCTAACACCAGTATAGTTTACCTGACTGGTGGATCAGATAGGCCTCCCCCCAGTAACACCTCAGTATAGTTCACCCTGACAGTCTCACCTCCCCCCTCTAGTCTCTCCTTACAGTAACACCTCCTAACACTCTCAGTATAGTTTACCTGACAGTAACACAGTGCTCAGATAGTTCACCTTACAGTAACACCCCTCTAGCATAGTTTACCTGACAGTAACACTTCAGTATAGTTTACCTGACAGTAACACCTCAGTATAGACACACAGTAACACTCCTCAGATAGCTTGGTGACCTGACAGTAACACTGGCTCAGGCCCTGAAGGAGTTTACCTGACAGTAACACGTGCAGTATAGAACCTGGACAGTAACACACAGTGGATAGTTTACCTGACAGTAACACACTCAGAGATAGTTTACCTGACAGTAACACCAGTCAGTATAGTTTACCTGACAGTAACACCAGTCAGTATAGTTTACCTGACAGTAACACCTCAGTATAGTTTACCTGACAGTAACACATCAGTATAGTTTACCTGACAGTAACACCTCAGTATAGTTTACCTGACAGTAACACCTCAGTATAGTTTACCTGACAGTAACACCTCAGTATAGTTTACCTGACAGTAACACCTCAGTATAGTTTACCTGACAGTAACACCTCAGTATAGTTTACCTGACAGTAACACCAGTATAGTTTACCTGACAGTAACACCTCAGTATAGTTTACCTGATAGTAACACCTCAGTATAGTTTACCTGACAGTAACACATCAGTATAGTTTACCTGATCGTAACACCTCAGTATAGTTTACCTGACAGTAACACCTCAGTATAGTTTACCTGACAGTAACACATCAGTATAGTTTACCTGACAGTAACACCTCAGTATAGTTATGTTGTCAGGGAGTTGTGTTGTCACCTGACAGGTGTCATCATATGTTGTCAGGAGATAGTTTCAGGGAGTTATGGTGTCAGGGAGTTATACCTGTTAGACGATATGTTGTCAGGCAGTTATGTTGTCAGGCAATATGTTGTCAGGGAGTTATGTTCAGTAGATATGTTTACCTGTTATGTTGTCAGGGAGATATGTTGTCAGGAGATATGTTGTCAGGAGATATGTTGTCAGGAGTTATGCTGTCAGTTGTGTTGTCTGACAGTTATGGTGTCAGGCGATATGTTGTCAGGGAGATATGTTGTCAGGGAGTTATGGTGTCAGGACAGTTACACCTGTTGTTTAGGCTGACATGTTGTCAGGGAGTTATAGTTGTCAGGAGATATGGTGTCAGTATGTTGTCAGGAGTTATGACAGTCACAATATGCTGTCAGATATAGTGTTGTCAGGGAGATATTTGTCAGGGAGTTGTCACCTGTTGTCAGGCAATATGTTGTCAGAGTATGTTGTCAGGGAGATATGTTGTCAGGGAGATATGGTGTCAGGGAGATATGGTGTCAGGGAGATATGGTGTCAGGGAGTTATGTTGTCAGGGAGATATGGTGTCAGGGAGATATGTTGTCAGGGACTTATGTTGTCAGGCAATATGTTGTCAGGGAGATATGGTTCTACTGTGAACACACATCAACAAGACGTCAACAGAGGACCTGTAATCCCACACTACAGTGGCTCATATCAGTGACACCTTCACACACTACCCTTGGACCAGGGCACGGAGGGTGAGTTGGGAAGACTGAGGGAAGAAGAAGGAGAGGAAGTCTCAGCATCTGTTATCAGGGAAGGAGAGGAGATGAGGAGAGGAGATGAGGAGATGAAGAGAGGAGATGAAGAGAGGAAATGAAGAGAGGAGGAAATGAAGGGAGGAGATGAAAGGAGGAGATGAGGAAAGGAGATTAGATGAAGAGGCCACTGCCTGATTTGGGTCTGATACTTGTTCTCTCTACAACCACCCCTCCACCCCCCAACCCTCCCCTCTCTCTAGTTTTGCTACAGGCCCTCTGAAGGATGCTCCCAACCTGATCTGTACACCACACACAGCCTGGTACAGTGAACAGGCTTCTCTGGAGATGAGAGAGGCAGCTGCCACCGAGATACGAAGAGCCATCAGCGGTACGCCTGTTCCCAGCACCTCACTGGTCAGGAAGCCTGTTCCCCAGCACCTCACTAGACCGGAACCCTGTTCCCCAGCACCTCACTAGTCAGGAACCCTGTTCCCAGCACCTCACTAGTCAGGAACCCTGTTCCTCACTAGTCAGGAACCATGTTCCCAGCACCTCACTAGTCAGGAACCCTGTTCCCCAGCACCTCACTAGACAGGAACCCTGTTCCCAGCACCTCACTAGTCAGGAACCATGTTCCCCAGCAGCTCACTAGTCAGGAACCCTGTTCCTCAGCACCTCACTAGTCAGGAACCCTGTCCCCAGCACTCACTAGTCAGGAACCATGTTCCTCAGCACCTCACCAGTCAGGAACCCTGTTCCCAGCACCTCACCAGTCAGGAACCCTGTTCCTCAGCACCTCACCAGTCAGGAACCCTGTTCCCCAGCACCTCACCAGTCAGGAACCCTGGTCCCCAGCACCTAACCAGTCAGGAACCCTGGTCCCCAGCACCTCACTAGACAGGAACCCTGTTCCCCAGCACCTCACTAGTCAGGAACCCTGTTCCCAAGCACCTCACTAGTCAGGAACCATGTTCCCCAGCACCTCACTAGTCAGGAACCCTGTTCCCCAGCACCTCACTAGACAGGAACCCTGTTCCCCAGCACCTCACTAGTCAGGAACCCTGTTCCCCAGCACCTCACTAGTCAGGAACCCTGTTCCCAAGCACCTCACTAGTCAGGAACCATGTTCCCCAGCACCTCACTAGTCAGGAACCCTGTTCCCCAGCACCTCACTAGACAGGAACCCTGTTCCCCAGCACCTCACTAGTCAGGAACCATGTTCCCCAGCAGCTCACTAGTCAGGAACCCTGTTCCTCAGCACCTCACTAGTCAGGAACCCTGGTCCCCAGCACCACTAGTCAGGAACCATGTTCCTCAGCACCTCACCAGTCAGGAACCCTGTTCCCCAGCACCTCACTAGTCAGGAACCATGTTCCTCAGCACCTCACCAGTCAGGAACCCTGTTCCCAGCACCTCACCAGTCAGGAACCCTGGTCCCCAGCACCTAACCAGTCAGGAACCCTGTTCCCAGCACCTCACTAGACAGGAACCCTGTTCCCCAGCACCTCACTAGACAGGAACCCTGTTCCCAGCACCTCACTAGACAGGAACCCTGTTCCCCAGCACCTCACTAGACAGGAACCCTGTTCCCCAGCACCTCACTAGTCAGGGACCCTGTTCCCCAGCACCTCACTAGTCAGGAACCCTGGTCCCCAGCACCTCACTAGTCAGGAACCCTGTTCCCAGCACCTCACTAGTCAGGAACCATGTTCCCAGCACCACTAGTCAGGAACCCTATTCCCCAGCACCTCACCAGTCAGGGACCCTGTTCCCCAGCACCTCACTAGTCAGGAACCCTGTTCCTCAGCACCTCACTAGTCAGGAACCCTGTTCCCCAGCACCTCACTAGTCAGGAACCCTGTTCCGCAGCACCTCACTAGTCAGGAACCCTGTTCCCCAGCACCTCACTAGTCAGGAACCCTGGTCCCCAGCACCTCACTAGACAGGAACCCTGTTCCCCAGCACCTCACTAGTCAGGAACCCTGTTCCTCAGCACCTCACTAGTCAGAACCCTGTTCCCAGCACCTCACTAGTCAGGAACCATGTTCCCAGCACCTCACTATCAGGAACCCTGTTCCCCAGCACCTCACTAGACAGGAACCCTGTTCCCAGCACCTCACTAGGTCTGTAGGAACCCTGTTCCCAGCACCTCACTAGTCAGGGAACCATGTTCCTCAGCACCTCACTATATAGGGGAAACCCCTGTTCCCAGCACTCACCAGTCAGGAACCCTGTTCCCAGCACCTCACTAGGGAATAGGGCTGGTCCCCAGCACCTCACTATATAGGAACCCTGTAGTCCTCAGCACCTTACTAGATAGGAACCCTGTAGTCCCATCACCTCATTATAGGAACCCTGTTCCCAGTACCATTAGTCAGGAACCCTGTTCCTCAGCACCTCACTAGTCAGGGAACCCTGTTCCCCAGCACCTGCACTAGTCAGGAACCCTGTTCCCAGCACCTGCACTAGTCAGGAACCCTGTTCCCCAGCACCTCACTAGTCAGAACCCTGTCCTCAGTGAAATACAACTAGTCAGGAACCTGTGTTCCTGCACCACTAGTCAGGTTTTACCCTGTTTTTATTTACCTCACTAGACAGGAACCCTGTTCCCAGCACCTAAAACTAGGGAATAGGGAATAGGGCTGTAGTATAAAGTAGTGTACTAATAAATAGGGCTGTAGTATTTTATATTTGGAATAGGGCTGTAGTAAAGTAGTGCACTATATAGGGAAACCAGTAGTGTACTAAAGTAGCATAGGGAATAGGGCTGTTTACTAAAGTAGTATTTATAGGGAATAGGGCTGTAGTATAAAGTAGTCTATATAGGAATAGGGCTGTAGTATAAAATCCCATAGTGCACTATATAGGGAATAGGGCTGTAGTATAAAGTAGCACTATCCCATAGGGAATAGGGCTGTAGTATAGAAGTAACTATATAGGGAATAGGGCTGATTGTAACAATACTAAAGTCTCAGGGAACAGGTTGCCATTTGGGATCCAGATCCTTGCCTCCCAGAAACATCCACATTGTGAAATAACAACTTTAATTAGTGATTGTGTTGCTAGGCAACACTACCGTCAAAGGTTTTAAAACACCTACTCATTTAAGGGTTTTTATTTTATTTGTTACTATTTTCTACATTGTAGAATAATTGTGAAAACAATAAAACTATGAAATAACACATGTGGAATCATGTCGTAACCAAACGAAAGTGTTAAATCAAATCAAATATATATTTTATATTTGAGATTCTTCATCCCATAGCCGCCTTTGTCTTGATGACAACTTTGCACACTCTGCTATCTCAACCAGCTTCATGAGCTAGTCACCTAGCTAATGTACTGATTTCAATTGAACATCTGTGCCATCAAATAGTTTAAATATTTGAGATTCTTCCCATAGTAACATTTCCATCCCTTAGCTAACATCTACTTCCATAGCACATCTCTCCATCCCATAGCTAACATCTCTCCATCCCATAGCCATCTTCCCATAGCTAACATCCATCCCATAGCTAACATCTCTCCATCCCATAGCTAACATCTTCCATCCCATAGAACATCTACCCATCCCATAGCTAACATCTCTCCATCCCATAGTTAACATCTCTCCATCCCATAGCTGGATCTCTCCATCCCATAGTTAACATCTCTCCATCCCATAGCTAGCATCTACCCATTCCATAGCTAACATCTCTCCATCCCATAGCTAACATCTACCATCCCATAGCTAACATCTCTCCATCCCATAGCTAACATCTCTCCATCCCATAGTTAACATCTCCCATAGCTAACATCTCCCATCCCATAGCTAACATCTACCCATCCATCCATCTCTCCATCCCATAGCTAACATCTCTCCATCCCATAGCTAACATCTACCCATCCCATAGCTAACATCTACTCCATCCCATAGCTAACATCTACCCATCCCATAGTTAACATCTCCCATCCCATAGCTAACATCTCTCCATCCCATAGCTTAACATCTCTCCATCCCATAGCTAACATCTCTCCATCCCATAGCATCCCATAGCTAACATCTACCCATCCCATAGTTAACATCTCTCCATCCCATAGCTAACACCTCTCCATCCCATAGTTAACATCTCTCCATCCCATAGTTAACATCTCTCCTACCCATCCCATAGCTAACATCTACCCATCCCATAGCTAACATCTACCCATCCCATAGCTAACATCTCTCCATCCCATAGTTAACATCTACCCATCCCATAGCTAACATCTACCCATCCCATAGTTAACATCCCATCCCATAGCTAACATCTACCCATCCCATAGCTAACATCTACCCATCCCATAACATCTACCCATCCCATAGTAACATCTCTCCATCCCATAGCTAACATCTCTCCATCCCATAGTTAACATCTCTCCATCCCATAGTTAACATCTCCCATCCCATAGCTAACATCTCTCCATCCCATAGCTAACATCTCTCCATCCCATAGCTAACATCTCTCCATCCCATAGCTAACATCTCTCCATCCCATAGCTAGCATCTACCCATTCCATAGCTAACATCTCTCCATCCCATAGCTAACATCTCTCCATCCCATAGTTAACATCTCTCCATCCCATAGCTAACATCTCTCCATCCCATAGTTAACATCTACCCATCCCATAGCTAACATCTCTCCATCCCATAGCTAACATCTACCCATATAGCTAACATCTCTCCATCCCATAGTTAACATCTACCCATCCCATAGCTAACATCTACCCATCCCATAGCTAACATCTACCCATCCCATAGTTAACATCTCTCCATCCCATAGTTAACATCTCTCCATCCCATAGTTAACATCTCTCCATCCCATAGTTAACATCTCTCCATCCCATAGCTAACATATCTCCATCCCATAGTTAACATCTCTCCATCCCATAGCTAACATCTCTCCATCCCATAGCTAACATCTCTCCATCCCATAGTTAACATCTCTCCATCCCATAGCTAGCATCTACCCATCCCATAGCTAACATCTACCCATCCCATAGCTAACATCTCTCCATCCCATAGTTAACATCTCTCCATCCCATAGCTAACATCTACCCATCCCATAGTTAACATCTCTCCATCCCATAGCTAACATCTACCCATCCCATAGCTAACATCTCTCCATCCCATAGCTAGCATCTACCCATCCCATAGCTAACATCTCTCCATCCCATAGCTAACATCTCTCCATCCCATAGTTAACATCTCTCCTACCCATCCCATAGCTAACACCACTCCATCCCAAAGTTAACATCTCTCCATCCCATAGCTCTCCATCCCATATCTCTCCATCCCCATAGCTAACATCTCTCCATCCCATAGCTAACATCTCTCCATCCCATAGCAACATCTCTCCGTCCCATAGTTAACATCTCTCCATCCCATAGTTAACATCTCTCCGTCCCATAGCTAACATCTCTCCATCCCATAGCTAACATCTCTCCATCTCTCCATCCCATAGCTAACATCTCTCCATCCCATAGCTAACATCTCTCCATCCCATAGCTAACATCTCTCCGTCCCATAGCTAACATCTCTCCATCCCATAGCTAACATCTCTCCATCCCATAGTTAACATCTCTCCATCCCATAGTTAACATCTCTCCATCCCATAGTTAACATCTCTCCCATAGCTAACATCTCTCCATCCCATAGTTAACATCTCTCCATCCCATCTCTACATCCCATAGCTAACATCTCTCCATCCCATAGCTAACATCTCATCCCATAGCTAACATCTCTCCATCCCATAGTTAACATCTACCCATTCCTTCCTTTATCTCCTCTCATTTTAATCACTCTACAAGTTATGGCTTCATTTTGTCTGTGTGATGATTCAGGTTACCTCTCTCTGTCTCTGTCTTTACCTCTCTCTCTGTCTTTACCTCTCTCTGTCTTTACCTCTCTCTGTCTTTACCTCTCTCTGTCTCTTTCTTTACCTCTCTCTCTGTCTTTACCTCTCTCTGTCTCTGTCTTTACCTCTCTCTCTGTCTTTACCTCTCTCTCTGTCTCTCTTCTTTACCTCTCTCTCTGTCTTTACCTCTCTCTCTGTCTTTACCTCTCTTTACCTCTCTCTGTCTTTACCTCTCTCTCTGTCTTTACCTCTCTCTCTGTCTTTACCTCTCTCTCTGTCTTTACCTCTCTCTGTCTTTACCACTCTCTCTGTCTTTACCTCTCTCTGTCTCTTTCTTTACCTCTCTCTGTCTCTTTCTTTACCTCTCTCTCTGTCTTTACCTCTCTCTCTGTCTCTTTCTTTACCTCTCTCTCTGTCTTTACCTCTCTCTCTGTCTTTACCTCTCTATCTCTCTTTACCTCTCTCTCTGTCTTTACCTCTCTCTCTGTCTTTACCTCTCTCTCTGTCTTTACCTCTCTCTCTCTCTTTACGTCTCTCTCTGTCTTTACCTCTCTCTCTGTCTTTACCTCTCTCTCTCTCCACGTTTCTAAATCTATCTCCCTCTCCTCCCTCCATCTCCCCACTTTCTCTCTCTCTCTCCCTCCCTCTCTCCATCGCAGGCCGCATCCCCGACAGCCTAAGAAACTGTGTGAATAAGGAGTTCTTTGTGACCACAGGACCGTGGGCAGTAATGGACCAGCAAGGTGTCCACCCAGAGCTCAATGGCACCGCCTACAGGTAGGCTGAGGAAGCACAGCGACAAGTGTGACATCTACTGTGTGTGTTTTGCTTCAGGATTATCCCTTACACACACAAACACACACACACATATACACACACACACATTGCTCATTTCACCACCTGTTCCTGGAGAGAGACCCTCCTGTAGGTTTTAACTCCAACCCTGTTCCCGGAGAGAGACCCTCATGTAGGTTTTAACTCCAACCCTGTTCCTGGAGAGAGACCCTCCTGTAGGTTTTAACTCCAACCCTGTTCCTGGAGAGATACCATTTTAACAGGACAACTCTAGTAACAGGACAGCTGTAGTAACAGGGTCTAGTAACATGGTCTAGTAACAGGGTCTAGTAACAGGGTAACAGGGTCTAGTAACATGGTCTAGTAACAGGGTAACAGGGTCTAGTAACAGGGTAACAGGGTCTAGTAACAGGGTCTAGTAACAGGGTAACAGGGTCTAGTAACATGGTCTAGTAACAGGGTAACAGGGTCTAGTAACAGGGTAACAGGGTCTAGTAACATGGTCTAGTAACAGGGTCTAGTAACAGGGTAACAGGGTCTAGTAACAGGGTCTCGTAGCAGGGTAACAGGGTCCAGTAACAGGGTCTAGTAACAGGGTAACAGGGTCTAGTAACAGGGTCTAGTAACAGGGTAACAGGGTCTAGTAACAGGGTCTAATAACAGGGTAACAGGGTAACAGGGTCTAGTAACAGGGTAACAGGGTAACAGGGTCTAGTAACAGGGTAACAGGGTAACAGGGTCTAGTAACAGGGTAACAGGGTAACAGGGTCTAGTAACAGGGTAACAGGGTAACAGGGTAACAGGGTCTAGTAACAGGGTAACAGGGTAACAGGGGGTCTAGTAACAGGGTAACAGAGGGGTCTAAACAGGGTAACTAGCAGTAACAGGGTAACAGGGTCTAGTAACAGGGTAACAGGGTAACAGGGTAACAGGGTAACAGGGTAACAGGGTCTAGTAACAGGGTCTAGTAACAGGGTAACAGGGTAACAGGGTAACATGGTCTAGTAACAGGGTCTAGTAACAGGGTCTAGTAACAGGGTAACAGGGTAACAGGGTCTAGTAACAGGGTAACAGGGTCTAGTAACAGGGTAACAGGTAACAGGGTCTAGAAACAGGGTAACAGGTCTAGTAACAGGGTAACAGGGTCTAGTAACAGGGTAACAGGGTAGTAACAGGGTAACAGGGTCTAGTAACAGGGTAACAGTGGTCTAGTAACAGGGTAACAGGGTCTAGTAACAGGGTAACAGGGTCTAGTAACAGGGTAACAGGGTCTAGTAACAGGGTAACAGGGTAACAGGGTCTAGTAACAGGGTAACAGGGTCTAGTAACAGGGTAACAGGGTCATGGTAACAGGGTCTAGTAACAGGGTAACAGGGTCTAGTAACAGGGTAACAGGGTCTAGTAACAGGGTAACAGGGTCTAGTAACAGGGTAACAGGGTCTAGTAACAGGGTAACAGGGTCTAGTAACAGGGTAACAGGGTCTAGTAACAGGGTAACAGTGTCTAGTAACAGGGTAACAGGGTCTAGTAACAGGGTCTAGTAACAGGGTAACAGGGTCTAGTAACAGGGTAACAGGGTCTAGTAACAGGGTAACAGTGTAGTAACAGGGTCAGGGTAGTAACAGGGTAACAGGGTCTAGTAACAGGGTAACAGGGTCTAGTAACAGGGTAACAGGGTCTAGTAACAGGGTCTAGTAACAGTGTCTAGTAACAGGGGGTAACAGGGTCTAGTAACAGGGTAACAGGGTAACAGGGTAAACAGGGTAACAGGGTAACAGGGTCTAGTAACAGGGTAACAGGGTAACAGGGTAGTAACAGGGTAACAGGGTCTAGTAACAGGGTAACAGGTAACAGGGTCTAGTAACAGGGCTCCAGTAACAGGGTCTAGTAACAGGGTAACAGGGGGTCTAGTAACAGGGTAACAGGGTCTAGTAACAGGGTAACAGGGTCTAAACAGGGTAACAGGGTCTAGTAACAGGGTAACAGTGTCTAGTAACAGGGTAACAGGGTCTAGTAACAGGGTAACAGGGTAACAGGGTCTAACAGGGTAACAGGGTCTAGTAACAGGGTAACAGGGTAACAGGGTCTAGTAACAGGGTAAACAGGGTCTAGTAACAGGGTAACAGGGTCTAACAGGGCAATGGTAACAGGGTCTAGTAACAGGGTAACAGGGTCTAGTAACAGGGTAACAGGGTAACAGGGTAACAGGGTAGTAACAGGGTAACAGGGTCTAGTAACAGGGTAACAGGGTAACAGGGTAACAGGGTCTAGTAACAGGGTAACAGGGTAACAGGGTAACAGGGTATCAGGGTCTAGTAACAGGGTCTAGTAACAGGGTAGGGTAACAGGGTCTAGTAACAGGGTCTAGTAACAGGGTCTAGTAACAGGGTAACAGGGTCTAGTAACAGGGTCTAGTAACAGGGTAACAGGGTCTAGTAACAGGGTCTAGTAACAGGGTCTAGTAACAGGGTAACAGGGTCTAGTAACAGGGTAACAGGGTAACAGGGTCTAGTAACAGGGTCTAGTAACAGGGTCTAGTAACAGGGTAACAGGGTCTAGTAACAGGGTCTAGTAACAGGGTAACAGGGTAACAGGGTCTAGTAACAGGGTAACAGGGTCTAGTAACAGGGTCTAGTAACAGGGTCTAGTAACAGGGTAACAGGGTCTAGTAACAGGCTAACAGGGTAACAGGGTCTAGTAACATGGTAACAGGGTAACGGGGTAACAGGGTCTAGTAACAGGGTAACAGGGTAACAGGGTAACAGGGTCTAGTAACAGGGTAACAGGGTCTAGTAACAGGGTAACAGGGTCTAGTAACAGGGTAACAGGGTAACAGGGTCTAGTAACAGGGTAACAGGGTCTAGTAACAGGGTAACAGGGTAACAGGGTCTAGTAACAGGGTAACAGGGTCCAGTAACAGGGGCAACAGGGTCTAGTAACAGGGTAACAGGGTAACAGGTAGTAACAGGGTAACAGGGTCTAGTAACAGGGTAACAGGGTAACAGGGTAACAGGGTAACAGGGTCTAGTAACAGGGTAACAGGGTAACAGGGTCAGGGTCTAGTAACAGGGTAACAGGTCTAGTAACAGGGTAACAGGGTCTAGTAACAGGGTAACAGGGTCTAGTAACAGGGTAACAGGGTCTAGTAACAGGGTAACAGGGTCTAGTAACAGGGTAACAGGGTAACAGGGTAACAGGGTCTAGTAACAGGGTAACAGGGTAACAGGGTCTAGTAACAGGGTAACAGGATAACAGGGTAGCAGGGTAACAGGGTCTAGTAACAGGGTAACAGGGTCTAGTAACAGGGTCTAGTAACAGGGTAACAGGGTAACAGGGTCTAGTAACAGGGTCTAGTAACAGGGTAACAGGGTCTAGTAACAGGGTCTAGTAACAGGGTAACAGGGTCTAGTAACAGGGTCTAGTAACAGGGTAACAGGGTAACAGGGTCTAGTAACAGGGTAACAGGGTAACAGGGTCTAGTAACAGGGTAACAGGGTAACAGGGTCTAGTAACAGGGTAACAGGGTAACAGGGTCTAGTAACAGGGTCTAGTAACAGGGTAACAGGGTAACAGGGTCTAGTAACAGGGTAACAGGGTCTAGTAACAGGGTCTGTAACAGGGTCTAGTAACAGGGTAACAGGGTCTAGTAACAGGGTAACAGGGTAACAGGGTCTAGTAACAGGGTAACAGGGTCTAGTAACAGGGTAACAGGGTCTAGTAACAGGGTAACAGGGTCTAGTAACAGGGTAACAGGGTAACAGGGTAACAGGGTCTAGTAACAGGGTAACAGGGTCTAGTAACAGGGTAACAGGGTAACAGGGTAACAGGGTCTAGTAACAGGGTCTAGTAACAGGGTAACAGGGTAACAGGGTCTAGTAACAGGGTCTAAACAGGGTAACAGGGTCTAGTAACAGGGTAACAGGGTAACAGGTAACAGGGTCTAGTAACAGGGTAACAGGGTCTAGTAACAGGGTAAGGGTAACAGGGTAACAGGGTCTAGTAACAGGGTCTAGTAACAGGGTCTAGTAACAGGGTAACAGGGTCTAGTAACAGGGTAACAGGGTCTAGTAACAGGGTAACAGGGTCTAGTAACAGGGTAACAGGGTCTAGTAACAGGGTAACAGGGTAACAGGGTCTAGTAACAGGGTAACAGGGTCTAGTAACAGGGTAACAGGGTAACAGGGTCTAGTAACAGGGTAACAGGGTCTAGTAACAGGGTAACAGGGTAACAGGGTCTAGTAACAGGGTAACAGGGTAAACAGGGTAACAGGTCTAGTAACAGGGTAACAGGGGTCTAGTAACAGGGTAACAGGGTCTAGTAACAGGGTAACAGGGTCTAGTAACAGGGTAACAGGGTAACAGGGTCTAGTAACAGGGTAACAGGGTCTAGTAACAGGGTAACAGGGTCTAGTAACAGGGTAACAGGGTCTAGTAACAGGGTAACAGGGTCTAGTAACAGGGTAACAGGGTCTAGTAACAGGGTAACAGGGTAACAGGGTCTAGTAACAGGGTAACAGGGTCTAGTAACAGGGTAACAGGGTCTAGTAACAGGGTCTAACAGGGTAACAGGGTAACAGGGTCTAGTAACAGGGTAACAGGGTCTAGTAACAGGGTAACAGGGTCTAGTAACAGGGTAACAGGGTAACAGGGTCTAGTAACAGGGTAACAGGGTCTAGTAACAGGGTAACAGGGTAACAGGGTAACAGGGTAACAGGGTCTAGTAACAGGGTAACAGGGTAACAGGGTCTAGTAACAGGGTAACAGGGTCTAGTAACAGGGTAACAGGGTCTAGTAACAGGGTAACAGGGTCTAGTAAAAGGGTAACAGGGTATCAGGGTCTAGTAACAGGGTAACAGGGTAACAGGGTCTAGTAACAGGGTAACAGGGTCTAGTAACAGGGTAACAGGGTAACAGGGTCTAGTAACAGGGTAACAGGGTCTAACAGGGTAACAGGGTCTAAACAGGGTAACAGTCTAGGCAACAGGGTAACAGGGTAACAGGGTCTAGTAACAGGCAACAGGGTCTAGTAACAGGGTCTAGTAACAGGGTAACAGGGTCTAGTAACAGGGTAACAGGGTCTAGGGTAACAGGGTCTAGGGTAACAGGTCTAGTAACAGGGTAACAGGGTCTAGTAACAGGGTCTAGTAACAGGGTAACTGGGTAACAGGGTAACAGGGTCTAGTAACAGGGTAACAGGGTAACAGGGTCTAGTAACAGGGTAACAGGGTCTAGTAACAGGGTAACAGGGTCTAGTAACAGGGTAACAGGGTCTAGTAACAGGGTAACAGGGTCTAGTAACAGGGTAACAGGGTCTAGTAACAGGGTAACAGGGTCTAGTAACAGGGTAACAGGGTAACAGGGTCTAGTAACAGGGTAACAGGGTCTAGTAACAGGGTCTAGTAACAGGGTCAGTAACAGGGTAGCACAGGGTAACAGGGTCTAGTAACAGGGTAGTAACAGGGTCTAGTAACAGGCAACAGGGTCTAGTAACAGGGTAACAGGGTCTAGTAACAGGGTAACAGGGTCTAGTAGCAGGGTAACAGGGTCTAGTAACAGGGTAACAGGGTAACAGGGTCTAGTAACAGGGTAACAGGGTAACAGGGTCTAGTAACAGGGTAACAGGGTAACAGGGTCTAGTAACAGGGTAACAGGGTAACAGGGTCTAGTAACAGGGTCTAGTAACAGGGTAACAGGGTCTAGTAACAGGGTAACAGGGTCTAGTAACAGGGTAACAGGGTAACAGGGTATCAGGGTCTAGTAACAGGGTCTAGTAACAGGGTCTAGTAACAGGGGGTAACAGGGTCTAGTAACAGGGTAACAGGGTCTAGTAACAGGGTAACAGGTCTAACAGGGTAACAGGGTCTAGTAACAGGGTAACAGGGTCTAGTAACAGGGTAACAGGGTCTAGTAACAGGGTAACAGGGTAACAGGGTCTAGTAACAGGGTCAGGGTCTAGGGTAACAGGGTCTAGTAACAGGGTAACAGGGTAACAGGGTCTAGTAACAGGGTAACAGGTCTAGTAACAGGGTAACAGGGTCAACAGTAACAGGGTAACAGGGTAACTAGTAACAGGGTAACAGGGTAACAGGGTCTAGTAACAGGGTCTAACAGTGTCTAGGCAACAGGGTCTAGTAACAGGGTCTAGTAACAGGGTCTAGTAACAGGGTAACAGGGTAACAGGGTCTAGTAACAGGGTAACAGGGTAACTCTAGTAACAGGGTCTAGTAACAGGGTAACAGGGTCTAGGGGTAACAGGGTCTAGTAACAGGGTAACAGGGTCTAGTAACAGGGTAACAGGGTCTAGTAACAGAGGTAACAGGGTCTAGTAACAGGGTCTAGGGTAACAGGGTCTAGTAACAGGGTAACAGGGTCTAGTAACAGGTAACAGGGTAACAGGGTCTAGTAACAGGGTAACAGGGTCTAGTAACAGGGTAACAGGGTAACAGGGTCTAGTAACAGGGTAACAGGGTCTAGTAACAGGGTAACAGGGTCTAGTAACAGGGTAGGGTAACAGGGTCTAGTAACAGGGTAACAGGGTCTAGTAACAGGGTAACAGGGTCTAGTAACAGGGTAACAGGGTCTAGTAACAGGGTAACAGGGTCTAACAGGGTCTAGTAACAGGGTAACAGGGTCTAGTAACAGGGTAACAGGGTCTAGTAACAGGGTAACAGGGTCTAGTAACAGGGTAACAGGGTCTAGTAACAGGGTAACAGGGTCTAGTAACAGGGTAACAAGGGTCTAGTAACAGGGTAACAGGGTATAACAGGGTCAACAGGGTAACAGGCAACAGGGTCTAAGTGTCTAGTAACAGGGTCTAAACAGGGTCTAGTAACAGGGTAACAGGGTAACAGGGTCTGGGTAACAGGCAACAGGCAACTAGAGGTCCAGCAACAGGGTAACAGGGTCTAGTAACAGGCAACAGGGTAACAGTGTCTAAGTAACAGGATAACAGGGTCTAGTAACAGTAACAGGGGGTCTAGTAACAGGGCAACTAGCAACAGGCAACAGGTCTAGTAACAGGGCACTAGTAACAGGGTAACAGGGCAACAGGTCTAGTAACAGGAGTAACAGGTCTAGTAACAGGTTAACAGGGTAACAGGGTCTACAGGGCAACAGGGTCCAGGGTCTAGTAACAGGGTAACAGGCAACAGGGTCTAGTAAGGGTAACAGGGCAACAGGGTCTAGTAACAGGGTAACAGGGTAACAGTGTCTAGTAACAGGGTAACAGGGTCTAGTAACAGGGTAACAGGTCTAGTAACAGGGTAACAGGGTCTAGTAACAGGGCAACAGTGTCTAGTAACAGGGCAACAGGGTCTAGTAACAGGGTAACAGGGTCCAGCAATAACAGGTCCTAGTAACAGGTCCAGTAACAGGGTCTAGTAACAGGGTATCAGGTAAACAGGGTCCAGTAACAGGGTTCAGTAACAGGGTAACAGGTCTAGTAACAGGGTAACAGGGTCCAGTAACAGGGTCTAGTAACAGGGCAACAGGGTCTAATGGCAACAGGGTCTAGTAACAGGTAACAGGGTCTAGTAACAGGGTAACAGGGTCCAGGGTCAGTAACAGGGTCTAGTAACAGGGGGTCTAGTACAGGGCAACAGGGCAACAGGTCTAGTAACAGGGTAACAGGGTCTAGTAACAGGGTCTAACAGGGCAACAGGGTCCAGCAACAGGGCAACAGGGTCTAGTAACAGGGCAACAGGGTCCAGCAACAGGGTCTAGGGTAACAGGTCCTAGCAAATAGGGTAACAGGGTCCAGTAACAGGGTAACAGGGCCAACAGGGCAACAGGGTCTAGTAACAGGGCAACAGGCAACAGGGTCCTATGGGCAACAGGGTCCAGGCAACAGGGCAACAGGCAACAGAGGTAACAGGGTCTAGTAACAGGGTCTAGTAACAGGGTAACAGGTCTAGTAACAGGGCAGGGTCTAGTAACAGGGCAACAGGGTCCAGGGTCTAGTAACAGGGTCTAGTAACAGAACATGGGTCTAGTAACAGGGTCCAGTAACAGGGTCTAAACAGGGGTAACAGGGTCTAGTAACAGGGTCTAACAGGGTCATGCTGGGCAACAGGGTAACAGGGTCTAGTAACAGGGTCTAGTAACAGGGCAAGCTGGAGTAACAGGGTCTAGATAACAGGGTAACAGTGTCTAGTAACAGGGTAACAGGGTCTAGTAACAGGGCAACAGGGTCCAATAACAGGCAAACAGGGCAACAGGGTCCAGTAACAGGCAACAGGTCCTAGTAACACCAGCAACAGGCAACAGGTCCAGTAACAGGGCAACAGGGTCCAGCAACAGGGTAGCAGGGTCTAGTAACAGGGCAACAGGGTCTGAAGTAACAGGGTCCAGTAACAGGCAACAGGGTCTAGCAGGGGTCTAGTAACAGGGTCTAGTAACAGGGCAACAGGGCAACAGGTCTAGTAACAGGGCAATTGGTAACAGGGTCCTAAATCCCAGGGCAACAGGGTCCAGCAACAGGCAACAGGTCTAGTAATGGCAACAGAGGGTAGCACAGGCAACAGTGTCTAGTAACAGGGTAACAGGGTCTAGTAACAGGGTAACAGGGTCTAGTAACAGGGTAACAGGGTAACAGGGTCTAGTAACAGGGTAACAGGGTCTAGTAACAGGGTAACAGGGTAACAGGGTCTAGTAACAGGGTAACAGGGTCTAGTAACAGGGTAACAGGGTCTAGTAACAGGGTAACAGTGTAACAGGGTCTAGTAACAGGGTCTAGTAACAGGGTAACAGGGTAACAGGGTACCAGGGTAACAGGGTCTAGTAACAGGGTAACAGTGTCTAGTAACAGGGTAACAGGGTCTAGTAACAGGGTAACAGGGTCTAGTAACAGGGTAACAGGGTCTAGTAACAGGGTAACAGTGTCTAGTAACAGGGTAACAGGGTCTAGTAACAGGGTAACAGGGTCTAGTAACAGGGTAACAGGGTCTAGTAACAGGGTAACAGTGTCTAGTAACAGGGTAACAGGGTAACAGGGTAACAGGGTCTAGTAACAGGGTAACAGTGTCTAGTAACAGGGTAACAGGGTCTAGTAACAGGGTAACAGGGTCTAGTAACAGGGTAACAGGGTCTAGTAACAGGGTAACAGTGTCTAGTAACAGGGTAACAGGGTAACAGGGTCTAGTAACAGGGTAACAGTGTCTAGTAACAGGGTAACAGGGTCTAGTAACAGGGTAACAGGGTCTAGTAACAGGGTAACAGGGTCTAGTAACAGGGTCTAGTAACAGGGTAACAGGGTAACAGGGTCTAGTAACAGGGTAACAACAGGGTCTAGTAACAGGGTAACAGGGTCAACAGGGTAACAGGGTA